>NW_017729012.1:3610806-3633707 GCF_001723915.1 Gavialis gangeticus
ACTGAATCAATTCAGCCTTGGGCTTTTTGACTGTCTGTACTTAACCGAAAGGTTCTCAGGTTCCGGCTCCTCGCTCCCATTAAAAGGCAGGCTGGTTTATTTCTAAAGAAGGCTCCTCGTGAGTTCTGCCCTACTGGGTTTTGGGCATTTGCTTTGCAGTCCCTGCCTAGGCAAGACCAGGGGCCTTGTGAACAGCCCCCCTGTAATTCACTTCCTTACACTTTGCGATTACAGACATTTCTGATTTCTGTCCTCCATCATAAGTTGAGCCCCAGCTCCTGTCCCTTTGCGCTTCCTCAGTGCCTGAGTGATTGTACAGATATTTTGTGCTACAGCATTTCAGTTCAGTGAGTCAGGTCAGGGCTCGAATGTGATTAAGCTATGAACTTCCTGGGTTTTGTCAGTTAATGAGGAACCCTAGTCTGCTGCTAACTGCTGTTTGTTTGTAAAGTTCCTCTGCTGGTGGTTTTTTTTTTTTTTTTAATTCCTAAATAATATTTGTGGTTTGGGGGTGGTTGTTTGTTTGTTTTGTATGTTTGTTTTTTTTTAAATTAAAGAGAGAGAAATCTTCAGTCAAATTAGCTACAGGGCCTAAATACATCGAGTGCAATGCAGCTGTCTTTGTAACCATAGCCTATCATCTTTCAAATATGTATGCATATATTTTCCTAACATGAAGCCGCTGGAACTTCCACACTGAAACTTAAATATGTGCGTAGGTGTTTGCTGGACTGGGAGAATAAAAGATGTGATTCAGGCATTTTTTAGACCCTGGATTTTTGACCCAGTGACTCTATAACCTCTTGAATAGTTACAATCCTGTATGTAAACAGAGCTTTTGTCATACAGATTAAGCATGCATTCCCCATAAGTCACTCTGCAAGGGGAAAACCCAGGAAATGTTTTATAAAATCAAGTGCTATCAACTTTCATGGCTTTCAGTGTTCTTATTAAAGCCTCAGCTCCTGGAGTGGAGTGAAGCTGGGAAATATGAATTCTGAAAACTTAAAACCAGAAAGCAAGTTAACAAAAGAAAAGGTTGTATTTTTTTTTTTTTAATGTCTTGATTTTTAAGCCTGTCTTGTGATTAGGCAAGGGTGAGGTTGACTCATGAGTTTTGAATGCTCTGAGTCGGTAATATTGAATCTCTGTGTGTTCTCTCGGAGGGTCTGAAATCAAAGGCTCCTCACTTTCCTTGCCCTCTGTGGATTTTGGAACCCTCTTCAGACCCCAAGGGGCAGATTCTCAGCTGGTATAAGTTGTCATAGTTTCAAAATAACAGCTTACTGCCACTGAAAGTGTCTCTAAATTCACCCCCCACCCACCCTTCAATCTAGGTTTTCAAAATACTACTCATTTGAAAAAAACCCCAAAAAGGGAAATACTGTTATAATTCTTCCCCCCGCTCCCTCCCCCAGCCTTTTTTTTTAATACTTAATGTTCATAAAGGCTTGACAATGGGAGTCCTGACAGGCTGCCAGACAGCGCAGATTATTCAGTTCTTGGAGGGCACATCTACGCATGCACACTTACTGCGCAGTAACCAAAATTACTGCACAGTACAGGCACAAGACTACCTGTGCCCACCCATACTGCAGAGTAAATATGGTGACTTATGAGAAGTTGGGTGTAAATTTGATACCTGCATCATGCACGTATCAAATTTACGCCCAATTAGTTACTGCACAGTAAGGCACGTATAGACAGCTTACTGTGCAGTAACACCGTGTGTGTGGACTGAGTTGGGACTAACTTTAGTTAATGCGCTTTAATGCCTACATGTGTAGACGTCGGCCTATTCCTGCTTATTGCACAATAATTTACTGTGCGGTAACTTTAAGCTAGAGTAAATGCACGTGTAGACACGCCCTGAAAGAACTAGATAGTTGCGGGTCCAAAATCTCATACCTGGTCCCAGGAGATCAGCTACAAAAGACCTACCATAGTATAACAGAGCTCACAATCTGCCCTGAAATCTGAGCAGTTCAGAAGCTGGACTCGCTTTCAAATCGTATGGTCTAATTTGTCATTTCCCCCATGTCCTTCTTTGTGCCAGTGGCTCCGCCTGGGGAATCTCCATTGTCAGAGCTGACCTTCCATGTCAACACAGGCGATGCCAGCCAAGGGGGGCCATTAAGAGAATGTATTGTGCCCAGGCTTTCCTGGCTGCCACAGCAGCCCCTGGGGCCCCTGGCCCAAGTTAGAGGAACTTAGTTTCAAACCGCCTTCACTTGCATCCAAGGCTAAAACTTCTCCCTGTCAGACCAGAATAGGGGCATCCTGAATGCGGCAAACGGGCACCTTTGCCTCCCAGATGTGGAGCCTAGCTGGGCTCCAAAGATGGAATTAACTGGGGACTTGCAGCCTGAGATCTTAATTTCTGGACCTCGCAGCAGCTCTGTGGGGCAGAGACCACTTTCTGCTCCTGTTTTCCAGATGGGGAATCCAAGAGGTTAATTCTGTGGTAGTCAGATGTAAAAAACCACATTTCTCCTGACTCCTAGTCCCATGTCACACCACAAGACCTTCCTTCTCAAGCTGTATATGGGCTCTGGTAAACCAATAAATTTTGCATGTTAGCTAATTCCCTTGCATTCTTGCCAGCTACCATTTTTATTACTAAACATGTGGGCAGTCATACCACCCCATAATATGGAAAGGTCTTGATTTTATAGCTCTGTCTGTGTGGTTTTTTGGAACATTAGAGGATTTTAATGGGAATTTCAAATTAAATAGGGTATTGTCTCCATATATAACATCCTGACTTCAGGGACCAGTGTGGGAAAAATTTCAGGGCTGCTTTCTAAAGCAGGCTTTCGTTTTGGCCAAGTGAAATATTATGCTTAAAGTTTTGTAGCAAATCATTCATGCTTTTTATCTTGGCAATCTATTGATGGGGAAGAACGGCAGTACTGGCATCATCAGATCAGGAGGTCAGACCTCCTCAACTCAGGAGATTAGCTTTACAATCATGAGATTTTTTTTTTTTTTTTAAAGAAGGACTTAAACAGGTCACATACTCAAGCTGTTCTGTGCAACCATGAGGCCTGCAATCTCCTTTTTCTTAAATGCAAGATGAGAGTCTCACCTAACTACTTTGCACTCGGGGCTGTGGCTTTACGAACCTCATTAAACGTCCAGAGGCTTCCAGTAAAATAGCAAATGCTGGCAACGCTTCTGGGCACAATGAACAGAGATGTAAAACTGAAAAAAATGGAGGACTGAAAACGTAGCACCTTTGCTGCATATGCTGCTTCAAGACTTCTTCTTCCGCTACTGATCCGGCACAAAGAAACGTCCACTGTGCTGACAGCTGCAGCTTGCGTTGTTATGCACTCAGAAGGAGACAAGTTAACTCGGGAATCCATCTTTCTCAGGAATAATTGCCAAAGAGGTCTTAACAAAAATCTCTTGTCTCTGTCTTGGGTTCTCTTTGTACGTGCATGCGTGTGCACGGGGGGGTGCTTGTGAGAGAGAGAGAGTGTTTCTTTAACTTTGGGACACCGCTCAGCATTTCAGACCCTCTGGCAATGCCAGTCAGTACTTTGAACAGTAGTGAAGAGAGTTGTCAGACTACACACAACAGTTGATGTCTCTGGATAAGTATTCAGTTGTATTTGAAGATGTTGTCGTGCCTTACATGGGGTAAAAGCACTTCAGGGTAGTTTTCATCCCCAGGCAGCCTTTGGGGCACATATAAAACTTCTGCAAGGTTGTTTTCTGGGTACCGCACCTTCCCGTTTCTAAGAGACTCCAGGAGGTAGCTGCCACATTGCGCTCAGTTCAGGTGCAACAAGCTCGGGGCACCCCGCACATGGTTACGAGAACTTTACTTTTGTGTTTTCTGCCATTGCTCTACGTCTAAATGAAGAGCCAGGTAAACAGAAAGCGCATTGTTGCTCTAGGAGTGTGGGAAAGGCTGGGGGATTAAACATATGCCAGCCCTGCCCATTTTGTGCAGTCACACACAGTTGTCCCAAAAGTTGTCAAGTCATTAGCGGCTCGGTCTTCAAGAGAGCCAACTCATCAACAAATAAACAGAGTTATTCGTGAATAACTGGCTCGCAGTTGTGTGTGTTTGTCTAGCGAAGATTAAGAAACAAGGTCAGAGATAAGCGAAGATTAGCTAACCTGTGTTATCAAAAGCCAACCTAACTTTAACTTTTTTTTACCCCTTTTCCTGCAGACGCTTGATGAGTATTGCAGATCACACCTACACCACAGAACCGAGCTACGGGGCATCCAAAGACAACTGGGCATGGTCTTGCTCAGTACATTCTCATTTCACAGGGACAAACATTCATTGGTTTCTCTCTTAAATTCAAACTGGCTGTACAAGGCATAACCTTGCTGATAAATACTGTTATTGTTACAGCGACTTGAACGAGGTCACTGATTACTTAACTAAAGTATACGCTGGCTTTCCTTCCATTCCAGAAACCCGGTGACTGAATCAGAGAAGTCTTAAAGCCATTTGTGCACTGCCTTGTTGGGTCTGTGGAAGTGAGGACTGTGGGCTGGACTGCGCTTTTCAGGTGACCTTTACCCCCGTGCCAAGAACACACAACACGTAAGTCCCTCATGCCTTACATATTAGTGCTTTTTTACTTTCCAAAACCTATACGTTTCCCTTTATTACTTTGCTAGGCTAAAACGCCCAACAGACTTGTGTGTTACCTATTTGCCTTGGGAAAGAAATGTCTAATATTGTAGGTAAACCAAAAGAAGGCACAGGATAAAAGTACCCAGAAATGTGGTTCAAACCTATAGAAGAAAAAAAGCCCCCTAGATCATATAAGCATAAGTCACTACTAACTTTTCTCAACCTCGTCCTGCCAAATTATCCAACAAACTTTGCAGAAAATTTCCCCGAACTGTAAACAAGAGTGGTCAAAACGTCAGTACCTCGAGACGTGTCCAGAAATACCAGGATCTTGCCTTTGTCTGTAGTTCTTATTGCCTCAAAAGAGTATTTTATTTGGCCTTGGAGCATCAGAGGCTGCTGGCTTTCTGCATACGAATGCAGGCCTCAGCAGATGACCTGTCCGTTTTGAGTACATCTCCCCCACCCCCATCTGCTGAAAGCAGGAAGCCCCTCGAAGTAGCACAAAAACAGTGCCAGATCCTCAGGTCGTGGAAATCTGCCTGACCTGGTGGTGTTTATACAGGAGACTCTGACGTGGTTCCTAGTCATTTTTGATGGCTGAGAGAGACGGATGCTTTCTCCATGCCTGCATGGTGTTTGATTTAATTCAGAAATACGTGAAGAGGGAAGAAGACTAGTTAAAAAACTAGGTGACTGTGGCATCGATGCCTCCACAGTCAGATGGACTGCAGATTGGCTGAGGGGTCGCACTCAGAGGGTGGTGGTGGATGGGTCATATTCGACCTGGGGCGAGGTGGGTAGCGGAGTCCCCCAGGGCTCGGTCCTGGGGCCTGCGCTGTTCAATTTCTTCATCAGCGATCTGGATGAAGGGGTGGAAAGTAACCTGTTTAAATTCGCTGATGACACCAAAATCTGGGGGGAGGTGAGCACGCTAGCAGGGAGCGAGAGATTGCAGAGGGATCTGGATAGGTTACAGGGGTGGGCTAACAGGAACAGGATGCGTTTTAACACGGACAAGTGCAGGGTGCTGCACTTGGGCAGTAGGAACCAGCAGCACACTTATACAATGGGGAACTCCTTACTCGAGAGCACGGAGGCAGAAAGGGATCTTGGAGTCATTATTGACTCCAAGATGAACATGGGCCGACAATGCGAGGTCATGGTTGGCAAGGCTAACCGGACCTTGTCGTGCATCCACAGGTGCATCTCGAGTAGAGCCAAAGAGGTGATCCTCCCCCTCTATGCGACACTGGTCAGGCCACAGCTGGAGTATTGTGTCCAGTTCTGTGCGCCCCAGTTCAAGAGGGATGTGGACAATATGGAGAGGGTCCAGAGGAGGGCCACCCGCATGATCCAGGGACAACAGGGCAGACTCTACAGTGAGAGACTGCGGGACCTGAACCTATTCAGCCTCCACAAGAGAAGGCTAAGGGGGGACCTGGTGACTGTCTATAGACTCACTAGGGGGGACCAGAGGGGTTTGGGGGAGACGCTGTTTCCCCTAGCGCCCGCTGGCATAACAAGGAGAAATGGGCACAAGCTGTTGGAGAGGAGGTATAGATTGAACATCCGCAAAAACTACTTCACCGTTAGGGCGGCTAGGAGCTGGAACCAACTTCCAAGGGAAGTGGTGCTGGCCCCTACCCTGGGGGTCTTTAAGAAGAGGCTGGATGCCCACCTAGCTGGACTCGTTTGAGTCCCATTTCTCTTTTTGGGGTTTTTGTTGTTCTCCCGCCCTGGCGGGGGGTCGGGCTAGAAGATCTACTAGGTCCCTTCCGACCCTTAATCTATGAATCTATGAATCTATGAAGAGGAAAATCTTTGAACACTAGTTCTCCTCTACCTCCCTTTCCCACTCTGAATACATTTGAAGGGTATGGTCGCAGTCCCCTCTTTGTGAAGGGCTTTGCTGGATATCCCAGATGTGTACATCTACAAGCAACCCTCCTGATTGCCAAACACATTTCCTGAATTTAGCAGGAAAGAGTTTGTTTAAAGTATGAGCCTGCCTGTTCCTGCCAGGAGTCATTTATTTTTTAATGGTTAACTAATAGGGGAAGAGATACCAGGCTGGAACAAGCATAAAAACAACCTAATTAATCCAGTCGGAGCTTAGAAACCACAAAGCTGGATAAACTCTGGCTTTCAAGGTTAGCATCCTAAGGGAGGAAAAGCTTATGGCAGAAAGGCTGAGCTAAATGGGGTGTGTCTACGCATTCATTAATGTGCCGTAGTTACTGCACACTAAGTTTAGTACTTGTATAACTCAGTACTAAATCAATGCACAGTAATTGGCACTACTGTGCAGTAGTGCTGGTGCGCGGCTTTTCAGTGACGCTAACTGTGCAGTAGCGTGTTAGCACGGGTTTTGCCATAACACGCTACTGAGTAGTAGTATTGGGCTACTCCACAGTTAGCATCTCGTGTAGATGTGCCCACAGAGTAGCAATTCCCAGTAACAGGCCCAACCCACGTAGCACAGCCTTCAGCTTCTCAGATATTTAGGGATGTTTGGATGAGGGAGGTTTTTTTCAGTCTCATCAACTTTGTACACTGATCGATCGGTACGCTACATTCATTCTTGTAACGGCTCTGAGAAAACAGTATCATATTTCAAGAAGTAGTTTCTATTTTGTGTGCACATGCACATGGACCCCTGGGTATGTTGGTAGAGGCTGCTAAACTTGAGCATGTTGGTAGCCCCAGCACAATGCTGTCTTGTCCTAATGGCTATGTCAAAATGAATCACAGTCAAGACTCAAGACTGGGGGATATTGTAGCTGCATCAGCCTCAGGCCTCCCTTGTGGCAATGGACTGCATCCTAACAGGCAAAGGCTTGTAAACACCAATATTTACATGGTTATAAATATTGGCCATAATAAGACAGCCTCTAAAATTATCCCCAGTGCCATAGAGGGTGGGTTAACACAACCAACCAACCACCATCAGCAGAGCTGGAAAAAATCAGCGTGAGATTCCACATTAGGACATTGTGTTCCCAGAAAAGGAAGGCGCCGTGCCTGCCAAAGGCTCCAGATAATTGCAGTTTTTTAAGCACAGCCTGAGGGGGCCCTTTGTTAGGACTCTGCTTCTGGGCCCTCAAGCTCTAACAGAGGGGTTTGAATCATGATCATGCAAACTCGTTGAGTTTCTTCAGGACCAAATTTTCAACCAGGCTCCTGTGCACTTTGGGTTGTATGTGCCTAATGTACGCAAGCCAGGGCCTTGGCACATGCAAACTGGGCAGCTGCATATAGAAAAGGAACCAGCAAGGTGAAGATCAAAAATTTTCAGCGTGCACAGCGACTCGTCCCTGGTGCTGCTCTCTGGGACCAGCCTCCTTCAAGCCATCTTCTCTTGCTGAACAGCTGATTTACCATCTCTTCCTCCTGTGGTGCCTCCCTGCCATCCTGGCTGCACGAGCTCTGGTGCTCCTGCTGGTAGTTCCCATTTACCCTTTCGGATGTCTTTCTTTGATGTTGCTTTGTTATTGCAACTCCCTCCAGAAAAGGTTGCCAGCCATTGCCTCATTGCTTTGTCCCGCTAATTCTCTCCAATGCCTGCCCTTGGCTAAGCAATGCTTGCAGTAGCTGGGTAATGCAAACAGCATGTGGGTGTATTGCAGGATTAGCTTCACTTCCTAATTCCTCTCTTCTCAGCTTCTGTCTGCTTCCATGGTTTGCTTAACTTGAATGCTTAGAGCCGTCTTCATCAAAAGATTACAAAATGCTTGAAAACATTAATTAAGGATTGCAACAAACGCAAAAGTACAATGATGGCTAGTACCAGTTTTTTCCTTGCCATGCAGAATATTGTATCCGTAAGCCAAGAAAATGAATAGCCTTGCTTGGGGCCATTGTTGAAATTAAGCAGTGCCTCTGGTCAGCCACAACAGCAGGGAAAATACAGTTACTTCTGGCACCACACTCAGAGCTGAACTCACTGGAAGCCATTTGCAAAGCGCAGCAACAAGTCAGCATTTCCCCCAGGAAAAAAAAATGCAAAGAAATTACACTGTGTTGTTCACTAAAATAAATAAAGCCCAGAAAGACCTCAACATTTGCATTTAGAGGGAAAAACCATTTTTCATCAAAAATCTTTTCCAAATGAAAACCATTTATAGTAAATGACATTATCTGAACTTAATGATTTACATAAACAGTGCTGCACAGTTTCATGCATGAGTGCGTGACGTGTATGGCATGCTCATAATGAATGTATGTAGAAATATAGGAACATGCATTAGACCTTTGTTTTGACAGCATCAGCACTGGAAGCAAAGCTACCTCATCCATTTTTAGAACTTGGGTCTTTTTAAAATTTGATTAAATTTAGATTATTCAGGAAAGAACCTAGAATTTGTGCATAGTCCAGCGGGTGAGCACATGGCTCTAGGAGCGCATGCATTTGGCAATGGATTTCCTGTGACATTGCTAGCTGGAATCCAGGATGTGGACAAAGCCCACAGGGATGCTTGCCACAACTGCTTTGATCCTCGCATGCAGGGCAGGAAGCAGAAGTATATTGTAACGCCTCCACTGTTTACATTTAACTCATGATAAAGTATAGAGCCGTAGAGGTTTCTTTTTCTGTCATCGTATGTTAGGAATTAGACAAATCTTGAGCCAACAGCAGCTTGTTCCAAGCAGGACAGCCACTTAGGATCAAATGTCTGATTGTAATTTGAGGCAAGATGCTGGTATCATTCCAAGTGTCAACAGTAATATACAGAGGCTGTGATTTTTTTTTTTTTTAATTTAATTTTTTTTTTAAGAAGTGCTAGAGCTGCTCTGTAGTCATTGCCCATGTGCATACTGTTATGCCCCGTGGCTAGGTATAGACTTTCAAAAAGCCGGAGGCAGCATCGATCTAAACAGTGCAGATTTCTGTTAAGTGATGTAGTTTAGATCGGTAGCAAACAGAACACACGTTCACCCGGCTTCCACCATTTTTAAACAGTCTATGCATGCTGAACTTCTGTTCTCGTATGGGTATAGACTGGTTGGTTGGTTGGTTGTTTTTTGGGGGGGAGGGGGAGGGTTGTGCCAAACTTCCGTTCTCTTACGGGTATAGACCAATTTCTGATCACTTATACCAGTAAAAGTGCAATGTCTGTGCCTGGCCCATAGTGAAAGTTAAACTGCAGTAACTTAGCCTTGGGGAAGCACTTCTCTTTGCAAGCTGGTTTCAGAGGTACCAGGCAAGTGACACTGTGATAATCCTAGCAGAACATACACAGCTTCCAAGCCTTTTGATAAAGCCACAGCATTGTATTTTCACAAACACTCTCTAGAGCCTGTCAGCCTGGATTTGGCATTGTTTCCAAGTGCCTATGGTTTCAAGCTCTCCCCCTGGATGTAGAATATGCATTTGCTTCACCGGGCAGCGTTGCACTGTCAGTCAGTGGTTCTCAATCTTTTAGACTCAGAAAATGCCAGTTTTGAAGTTTACACTTCCTTTTCTGACTACAGAAAAATACTAGAGCAATTCTTCTGTTGCAAAGAGCACAGAAAGCTTGCACCAGGTCAGAACGTTTTCAGCACCAGGAATGCCTATTTGAAATCTGGAATCAGGACTTGTAGTAGAGGTGATATCTTTTATTAGACCAACTAGATTTTTGCAAAAAAACCCCAAATAATAATAATAATAATAATTGCAAGTTTTCGGGCACAAACACCCTTCATCAAGGCACAAGCGAGAAGATTGTAAAAGTTCTCCTGGGTAGAAATGAAAGTTCATATTTCATAGGATTTCACAAAGGAGGTTTATCTTGTGAATCATGTCCACACACTGAGCAGTGCTAATATCACCATGCAGCACCCTTGAAAGAATGTCATGGCACCCCAGGGTGCCATGGGAACCTGGATGAGAATCACAAGTGTAAGTGGTTCATGCTATTCCTCAACACCCTTATCTCTCTTTTTAACACTTGCTTAAAAAACTGTACTAGCAACCACATTTTTGCTGTCTCAAAATTTGAGGGGCTGTCCAATGTGAAGCCTGAATACAGTTTCAGGGCTGACACCACCTGCCCAGAAGACTGTGACCAGCATGCAGTGTTTGATCTTGATCCAAGCAGACTTGCCTTTCATAGTTACTGGGCCCCACCTCGTGCTGTGTCTAAAAGCACTGCTCCTGGGCATTTAGATTAAGGTAGAAAATGGCATACCAGGAGGCTTTTCACAATTCGTACCTCTGCATTCAAGAACACATCAAAAGCAAATTGATCATTTTCACACAGATTTGGAGCAGAGCGCTGGCAAATTGCCAGCGTCCCCTTTGGCAGGGGAACACTGGAGAGGTGCAGCCCAGAGCTGTGCCTGTATAAAAATCGGAGGAAAGGCAAGGTTGCATCAAGTGCTGGTATAGCTGTCGTTCTGCCACTGCAAAACCCTGTTATGGCAGGACTCGCATGGCAGGACTCGCAAAATAGCACTGTTACATACACTCTCTTATAAGGTCTTTTTTTTTGGTCCAGGAGCACTTTTTATCCTTTGAAGAAGTACTGTATTGCTGTTGATTTTGTTGTTCAAGCCTCCTCCTCGGAAAGCTATGCCAGACTGCAGCAAATTGCTCTCCAGTTTATTCTCCATATTTGGAGGTAATTAGGGGACCAGTGCAGTTTTCTGGGAGTCGGACGTTGGTGTCTGGACTGGGAATCCCGGCAGGTGGGACTGCCCACCTGTGGACAAAAGATCAGCTGATCTTTTCTTCTGATATTTCTGGTTCCCTCGATGAAGACCGGTTAAATCCCGAATAGCGGTCATGGGAATTACCTGGTGTTCCTACACCTGATTCCTGCAAAGATTTCCAGACCTTTTACAAACATTAGCATCAGGCCTGGGAGGAAGGTAAATAATTTCATAATACTCATGTTACATCATGGTTCAAGTTAACTGAAGGAGTGGGCAGCCATTGCAGCCCAGCCGAAGGGCAGAGGATGCTCAGAGGCAGCGCCTCTGACTTTGAGCCAGGGGAAGGAGTAGGTATTCTCCTCGCTGCTTTTCCAAGAGGCAGGGAGCTGCAGTTCCTGTTTCCCTGCCCACTTCACTATGTACGCCTCTGACTTTCTACATGGGGAAGCTGAATCAAGCACAGGGGAAGTGACTTGCTCAAGAGCACAAAGACGGTCAGCCCCACAGTGCCAGAAATAGCGCCCAAAACTCTGGAGCCATCAGCTTGTACTCTGACCATTAGACCACACTCTTCCCCTTCACCCCTTCTTTGCACTTTCTGGAGGTTGAATGGGCTTTGCCACCTCCACACAAGGAGGGCCCGGGTACAAACAGCATCATGCGGGCAATTGGAAATCAGTCTTGCACTGAGTTGGCTGGCAAGGGCTGGCGTCCCGAGGGAGTTTCCTTTGAGGGCACTGCCTACAGCGCCTGCAGCCCAGCATCTATTTGTTGGAATGACCCAAGCTTGCTAATGCAGGTGAGTTTTTATTCTCCCATTACCCGGCAGCCAACACACCCATAAGGAGCAACCTATACAAAGCAGTCATTAACAGTTAGTTAACTGAAGCCCTGGCTACATGGTAAACTCACCATAGCAGACAGCACTGCCCTTGGCCGTGCTCTGCTGCTCCTTGCCTTCTGCATTAGCAGAAGAGGAGCCCCCTGTGCAGTGCTGCAGGCAGTGCATTGTCCCTCCTTGGCGCTGTCTCCGCCGTGCTAACCAGCCTGCCCGCAGCACTGCGCCGGGGCAGTTACACTGCTTCCACTTCAGGATGCGGTCAGCGCCATGCATGTGAGGGCACCCTGCTACCTGGTGCAGGGAGCTGATCGTGATCGGAAAGGCCCCCGCACATGGAGGTCACATTACTGTCTGCAGTGCAGGCAGGCCTCCAGGGCGGCCTTAACTGAGACTGGACTCCTTTTGTGCCGTGCCCAAGGCATGCACATAGTATGAGGCAAGGAGCTGATATTCTCAATAGACCTGTGTGGAAGTTGAGGTGATGTTCGCAGTCTCAGGAGTGAGGGCTCCCAAGTCACGAGAGCAGTCCCTGAATCACTAAGGTGTTGTGGCCTGACCTGTCTGTTGTTTTTCTTACTACTTTAACTCCCCAGTGCGCTCTCCCTTCTGCCACCGCCAATGCCTTTCCATCAGCCCCCACCTACCAGTCCCCCAGATCCCCTCTCCACCTCACCCCTCTCTCCTCAGCCAAGTGGGGCTGCTGCAGGGGTTCCCCCTGCTCCTTCCCAGGCCTGAGAGCGTGGAGGAGAAAAGAAGCCATTTCAGCACGGGCCAGCAGGCTCTGCAAAAGCGGGCAGAGCCCCCCCCCACCATTGCTGAGCTCTTGGCTCCCTCTTTGCCTTCTCTTTCATGCAAAAGGGAGGGCAGGACAGCAGTGACTTTGGGGAAGGCTGAAATTTGGGAGCGTGCTGCAGCTCCCATCCCTCCCCAGAAGGCATCAACAGAGCGTAGCAAGTGGCAGAACTGGGGACAGACAGCGGGGCTCTGACTTCAGGCTGTCTCTATATGACATTGCACTGATTCCTCCTGCACCGTCCAGTTGGACCACTTGGAAGACTCATTTGTATTTGGCCAGAGAGGATACATTTGGCTATGGGCAGTTAACAGCCCCTGATTTCACAAAAGGGGCAACACTTTTCCCCTTTGCAGAGGGGAAAGAAGACAGACTATACAGTCAGTGCCTTCCTTGCTCTGGAGAGGCAGCTTTTAAGAGAAGGAAGGGAAGAGACCAGTACACATAGTGAGTCTCAGAATCCTAAATGACTTTATTTTGCCCGTTTATGTGGTTTGCTTTTTCCTCCTCTTGAATGTGCTGCTTGTTTTGTTTAAGACATGCAGTTCTTAAATATTACAAACCAAACCAACTCTTTACTTGGGCACGGCCTGGCCTCTTCAGTTCTTGCTGCTCTCTGGCCAGCATTAACTGGCTTGAACTGCTTTTCGTTTTCACTTCCATAGCCCCAAAATTTCAGGATCGTAAACTTCAGGTTTTCCTGGATCAAATTACAACCATGAAAGCAGCTTCCAAGCCTGTACATGCTACTTTTTGAGCCTCAAGGTTTATACTACTAGGGCCTTATTCAGATCCTCAAACATTTATAAGTGGGAACTCGGTCCACTGGAGTTGATGTGAAAACTGGTGGGAGATCCAAAGAAAACCACAAGTATTTTCTTCTTCATTCAGATGATCACAGCCATGGATGTCAGAAATTTGAAGCAGTGCATAATTTTGCAAATGTTGTATTTATGACTCCAATCTTGCCATGACCTTGATGCCCAGGGTCTGTCTGCCCTGCGCTCGAAATTCTGGCTTACGCATCCAGGAAGATGTTAATATTTTTGCTTAAGTCTGGGAAGGATCTTCTTACACACCAAAAGCATGGCTATTACCCTCCGTTACATATTGGTGATGGTTTACACTGATTGTGTTAAAAGGAAGATAACCAGATCTCAGACTGAAGTCAGCTGCAAATAAGGCCTGAACCGTGCAAATACGTACAAGTTTGAAACTTCTCATCTGTGAGTAATTTAATCTTTATTTCCTGTACATGCAAAAGGATGAGATCATCGTGCTTTGTGGGACAGCGTAACATGGGAGATGCAGCAGTCTGAATGAAAGAGCTCAGTATTCTTAAATCAAGACATACTTCGTTGCTGAAAGCCCTGAATGCATTGCTGAAGTATGCCAGAATAATTGCTCTATATTATCTGTGGGGAAAAAAAAAAAAATGCAATAAACAACATAGCCCCTGGTTCTTAAACGAAGCAAAGAAGAAACTATCACTTTGATTTCTAATGCTTTCAGTTGCATGTTAAGTCATCGCAGTATTACAATACTTGGGGAAAATGAACTTGTCCCACAGAGAGTCCTAACCTAATTGAACTAATTACTCAATAAAGCAAGGGTGTTGTGGCTGGTAAACAGTCTTGTGCCAAGCAGATAAATTGCAAAGGCACTTGGAGAACACAAAAGCCAAAGCTAAGCAAACACCCTTTTAAAACAAGACATTACCAAATTAATGGCTGTGCTCATTGCCTTTACCCACATTCTATACTGATTGATTAAAAAAGAGAAAAAAAAAGCCATTGCTGCTGAGGAAGATCTCCAGCAGGATTCAAATCAGGGCATGCAGCCATTGTCCATACTGAAGAAACGATTGTTTAACATTCTGTATACACACACACTGCTTTTTCACTGCAATTAAGCCAATTCAGTCCTGATAAATACTGCTGTGGTTACCAGCCTGGAGACTGGAGTCTGAGACACTAGCACAGCACAAAGCGTGGCAGTGTTATGTCCTAGAAAGGTGAACTGTACTAGAATAGAAAAACAAGCAAAAACCTTTCCAGCATGCATCCATTAGATCAGTAAAAACTGATTTATTTCCTATTCTTTTATTGATACATCTAGATTAGGGGATGATACCACTAGAACTATTTTGGGGATGAAGGTCCAGAGTAAAAACAAACAAAAAGTTTTCCATCACAGCTACACCAGCTTTCTAGGGTCAGTCTGCCCTGTACTTGTCACTGTTACACTTCAAACCTGGCTGATGAAATGCGAAGTAGGATGTGTTATTTATACAGTATCAAGTCCAACTTTTTTTAGTTTAGATGTAGCTCCTTGGCTGTACTAGACCAAGGCAGATTTAAATAGTTAACAGGTCAGAAACTCTATTCCTCAAAGTCCCATCACCTATCCCTTGCATTTGAATACAACTCCCTATGCCCTAGCTCCCTTATACTTTGAATAATTTTTAGTTCAATTGAAAATTCAATAAGCAAACAAAATACAGTAGTGGTGATAATATACTTTTGCCAAAAAGGTGCTCAGTTTATTTTAATTCAGAAGAGAATTAGGCTCAGGTAAATCAAATACTGATTTCTAACTGGTTGACATCTATTGTTTGGCACAAGAGTCATTAACATACATGGAATTATGCTTTACTAGCAGCAAGGCACTGAGCCCCACACTAATTACTCTAAATTTAGTTTTAAAAAAATCATGATTTAAGTGACTGTGACTAGCTTGAAAACTTGCATGCAGTGCCACTTGAAAGAAAAATGCATAGTAAAAAGTTCCATTTTGAAAAGCTAAAGGTGAAATCTGTAGTTGGCTGGGGAAAAAGATGTTCAGATCATTATTAGGAAGTTGTTTGTTTCTTGTACTAATGCAGTTTAATCATCTCGCCAACTGGTACCTTCTAAAGTCTATTTCAAAGAAGAAATCTCTTCAAAAAGCAAGTGATTAGAAGGAACTGGATTTGAACTAGTTGGGTAAGGCTGAACAAGTCATTGCTTTTAGCAATCGCAACTTGGCCAGTTGGCTATAGAGGTGTAGCATGGATATTTGATAGGTTAACCCTAATAACCCACCTATAATTCACCTGAGGTGGGGGCTGGGAGTGGGGAACAGATTCAAAACAAGTCCTTTGAAAGTGTGATGAGCCAGAGCTACTCTTGTAATTAGTATTATTTTTTGCCATTTTGTAGTAATTAATGAAGCATGCTTATGTAGGGGTCACTTTTCCAAAATACTAGGATTACTAGGATGACTTGATAACAAGATGTGCTGAAAGGGTTATTTACAAGTTCTTTCCATGATCAGCATCACATAAAAAGCAAGCACCCCAGGAAAGAAACTGTGGGGCTCCTCTAAACTGTTTATTTTACATGCAAGGATTTTTACTACTAGCATTTGTCTGTGCATCATGGACAGTGGTTCTCATTTAATCGTGGAACTCCGCTTCCTTCATTTGCTAATTTCTGCTCTCACCTTCTCCCGCCAGTTTTACTTGTTCACCCCACCCTCAAGGAATGTAGTTATACTCTATTCCCATTTGCAGTACAGTAAGGGTACTACATCCTAAAAAATATATAGTTTGAGTAAACATCTTTAATACCATTGAAAAGACTTGAGAAGCTTAACTACAGATACGTGGCTTCAGACTCTTTCATCACTACTGTTCGTTTCCTTGTACACAGTGCATTATGCACGTGAAATCTGGTCACTTCTTAGTTCTTTGACTAGAGTCCTCTATGCCAAGTGTAGCATAACTTACTTGCATATATTTATAGCATGTAGAAGAGTCAGTCACCAGGCATCATGTTTTCAGAAGAGAGATTTTTATTTTTAATAAAAAAGTTCAACAAAAATATATATATAGTCAGGCATTTTATGCAATGCATACATTCTTTATATCTGCAGGTACAGATAAATAACAGAAGGCAAAAGCAAATGTTTTGCTTATCTTTGGCCATTAACCAATATCACCCCCTGAAGAGATATTATAGGGTCACAAAATAAACCGAGTCTGTAAAGTCTTCTCCCATTTACAGACAAGATACCCAGGCAACAGTACAGTAGTTAACTTGAGAAATTTTAGATTTTCTTAAAGCCATCACCCAGGTTTCTAAAGTAACTTTGTTGTTACTGTCAGTCAAGGCCTTCCCTAGATGAAAAACTAGTAATGTTCTGGGATTTAGATTCAAACCCATCCCTCACACAACCTACTTCCCTTTGCCACTGAAGTCTGTAGAAAACTAAGCTGTACCTCTCCATTAACTAACAAATTTGCATCTGGGGATCAGTTTCCTGAACTCCAAATCAACAAACATATGTACAAAGCCGTTAAGCTTTCTTAAGTCAATATTTGTCTAACTCAGTGTCTCAGAATAAAAGCTGTCCTTCCACTCTACAGCACTGATGCATCAGATGGCTCTACAGAAGCAATATACACGATACACACTAAGAAAAAAATAAAATAAAATAAAAAAAAAAAATCAGTAAAGTAATTAAAAAAGGTACACTGATAAACACATAGCAGCTTACATCTATGTATGTACATATTTTCACAGTTAGATTTAAAAAAATTGTCTGAGAACTTCAGGAATACTTCTACTGTATCTTTCTATAAATAATATTAAAAGCTCCACATTGTCAAAATGCATAACCAGTTTTGTTTTGTTTTTTTTTAGATATCTGAAATTTAAATAGAACTTGAAAACCTGTACAGTTTTAAGCTTGAAGGCTGTAAAGTTTGAGGTTTCTTTAAAGAGTGTTTTAGCCAGCTTCAACAGCCCAGTCACTTGCAAGTTTCATTTTAAGCCTGGTAGGAAAGAAACTCCACCATTTTCAAAGGGATAGGCAAGTTCTTCACTTGGCTAGTAGGCATCACTCTTCGAATTGCCATGCGACACAAGTGTTGGAGACTGGGAACGTGTTTTGGAGTTGCCCAGAAGTACACGCTTCCATCCTGCGTCCTGCACATGAAACAGAGTCAGTTATCCCACCAAACTGCTTTCAGACTAGCCCATCCCTAGAAGGTTCCTATATAACAAAACACTCTGATGAATTAAGGAAAATTGGGCAAGAGGCCCTCCAAGTTATTTACGATCTAGCTTTAAAAGGCATTATTCCCCTGAAACTCTAGGCAGGGACTAAAACAACCTTCAGCCTAAGTTAGTTTGTAGTGCTTATGGTTGCAGCAGTGTAGAGCAGAGGTGTTCAACCCTAGGGCCCCCTGGGCTTCCCTCTGGTCCGAAAATTGAACCGTAAGGGAGAAGTAGCACTGCTCCCCTGCTGAACAATTTCCAAACTGTTCGGGGCTCTGTGTGCTGGATCAGGCGCTTGATCCCCAAGCCCAGCTGCGTAGGGCCAAAAGGTTGAGAACTGTTAGTGTAAAGGGATCTTGACTGGTCAGATAATCCCTCTTTCATATCTGTATCTTAAGTTCATTTCCCAAGTCTTAGAAGAAAAGTGAGATGAAGGTTGTTAAAGTCTAGATATGATGAGGCATTCAAGGCTTATTTAAATAAGCATGGATTTGAGTTAGAAATCCCATTTCCTAAATAAAACCATACCTCTGTCAAACAATCAGAGACAACAAACTGGAATGGTCTGTCACTGTCCGCAAAGTTTGTTCTGGAAGACTCAACAGTATGTGAAAAAGTACTATTTATTTACTTACCCGGCAGCTAGAACGCTGCCATCAGTAGAAAAGGCACAGCAGAGCCCATTGTTCAAAGGTGCAACTTGTACAGGATACTCTTCATTAATTCTCCAGAACCTCACCATTCTGGAAAGAACGAATAGTGTGGTCGAGAAAAATAAATTAATAAAAAATGGTGCTGGTGTAGAAGCACAAGCCATGGCAGTTGACATTTGTAACAGGTGTCATTTCTGCTAAGTCTCAAAGGATTAGATTTAGCAAGCTACAGAAAAAACATTGCATTCCTAAGTACTCTTCTTGAATTACAATACCATACACATATTTAAAATATGTTTCTGCAAATACTGATTTTAATTTTAGCTTTTATTTTCAAAGCTGAACAAAGTAATCAAGTCAAGTCCTTCTTTAACCATGAGAAATATCATGCATTAACTAGACAGAGCAGTAAGCATGCCTAATGCTGGGAAATGTGTTTTCATTTAACGTATTACAAAGAGAGAGCTAAAATTCACAATTATCTTTGCTTATATTTCCCAGTATATTAGGACCAGAGACATTTGTAGTACTACTTCATCTACTTTCGATACCATCTCCTATTTGAATGATATGGTTCAGGAAGGAGAGCACCCTGTAATATATTTTACCCCCTCCCCACACAAAGCCTGATGTCTTTTAAGAACACTGTTAGAACTCAGTTCAGTTTTTTGTTTGTTTTTTTTGTTTTTTTTTTAAAAACAGCATAGTATTTAAGGCATTTGAGATACTGCAAAGAACCAAAAAGAGTCCACCAGCTCTTTCCTCATACTTACTTATCATCTGCAAGGCTTGCAACATGCAGTCCATCATGACTGAAAGATACTGATCTCACCCATCGGTCATTTGCTCCCCCAGCAAATATTGGTGTAGGAGGGGGAAACAGATGCCTGCAGACAAGATGCACACACAGCTCATTACACAACCATTTAACACAATAGAGAAGTTTCCTTTAGCCATGATCTGCTTGACTCTTCAAGAGTAAAAATATTCTAAGATTTGACTAAAAACAGTTAAAAGATATTCTCTCTCTGTACAGTAGTATCACAACACTACACTAAAATGTGTAGGCAGACCCTACAGTGAGAGACTGCAGGACCTGAACCTATTCAGCCTCCACAAGAGAAGGCTGAGGGGGGACCTGGTGACCGTCTATAAACTCACTAGGGGGGACCAGAAGGGTTTGGGGGAGACACTGTTTCCCCTAGCGCCCGCTGGCATAACAAGGAGTAATGGGCACAAGCTGATGGAGAGGAGGTATAGATTGGACATCCGCAAGAACTACTTCACAGTTAGGGCGGCTAGGAGCTGGAACCAACTTCCAAGGGAAGTGGTGCTGGCCCCTACCCTGGGGGTCTTTAAGAAGAGGCTGGATGCCTACCTGGCTGGACTCATTTGAGTCCCGTTTCTCTTTTTGGGGTTTTTTGTTGTTCTCCCGCCCTGGCGGGGGGTCGGGCTAGAAGATCTACTAGGTCCCTTCCGACCCTTAATCTATGAATCTGTGTGTCCCTTATCCGGCTTTAAGGCACCAGCATATTGAAGATCTAAACGATCCATTTCCCATTACAGAAGAAGCACTCTTAGGATTTTGAGTATGAAACCAATCGTTTCATCTCACTACAGTCCTTTGCATTACACAACAAGAACAATAAATAATTGCAGAAGAGAGGTTTTCTAGGAAATAAAGTCACAGTGCCCTTTTTATATTTGCACCAGCCTCTGCTACATGAAGCTGACACCCTTCTGTAGTCCGGGAAGTCAGCCAAGTAACTCATCACTCACTTTCTAACTGCAATGCAGTTAACATGCTTACTTTTAGGCTTAATGTTTTCAAGAATCCCATTACTCTTTCACCTCCTTAAATTTATTTCAAGACAAAAATAAAGAGCACATTTTTGGCTCCTCTACTTACCCAAACTCCATTAGAATAGCTCCAGTATGTGGATCCCAAACATAAACTCGAGTATCGTAAGATGCAGTAGCCAGTAAAGCTCCATCAGGAGAAAACTCACAGGCTACAACATCATTGTGATGTCCTTCTAGTTTTCGAATCATGGAATATTTATCCATATCCCAAAGGAAAACCTGCAATTAAAATAGCTAATGTTATAGCCTTGCTCAGGCACACAATGAAGTATTTCTATTTCTTAACTATGAATGCTATCTTACTTAGGATTATATTAAAATTTTTCTTTAAAAAATAAATAAAAATCAAGCATTATAAATTACTACAATTAAGAAATATGCTCAGTGTCACACTCAGATTAAAATGAGGTTTTTTTTTTTAAATTAAAGGCAGACATGCAAATTCTAACTTCAAGTTTGTTAAATGTTATTTTAAAAATAAGCCAAAAATGTAAGATAGAAGCAATACAAATTTAACCATGTATTTTTACTGAAATCCATGTATTACAAAACTATTTATTAAAATATATAGAAGTGTAGGGTTAAATACTACAGTCCCCTCTTTTCAGTAACTACCAAAATTTTTAAGAAATATACAGACAGAAAAATGTAAGGTTAACATATTGTTACTCCAGTGGCATCCCCTTTAAGATCACTTGTTTACAATTGGCTTGGATCACCAACGTCAGCCTAGGAAGAGAAACAGATACTGCAAGCAAAAAGAATTTTTCACAGCCAAAAGAAAATGTCTTTGGCAAAACAGTAAGGAACTTTAACCATATTATGAGACAGCATTTATGCATTTAAATCAAAGCAACAATAAAAAAGGACATATCCATGATTGCAATTTAACTTGTTATAGAGGTTGGTAAACTACAAGTAGAGTAGTACTTCGAATATTACATAACTGCACTAGAGACTGTGCAGAACAACTTAATAAGCTGTTGCTATATATTTCAGCATAACATTATAGAAAGTAGGCTTACAATTACTGGACATGGTGTATTTATATTAAGTTTGCCCTTGAAAGTGCTCTTTCCTTCTTTATTTTTCCCCCGAACACATTTTTATGTCACAGTTAGCTTGAATAAAGAGATGGAAATAACTTAAACTAAAGAAAATATATTTATTAGCGCCTCATATTTTACGTTGGCCAATTTCACTAATAAGACCCCAACATTCCATAAAACTGGAAAATAAGTTAAAGTTTTGGAGTCAATGGGTTTCACTGCAAAAACAAAAAAAAAAACCAAAACAAAAAACAAAAGAAAGAAAGAAAAAAAAAAAAGCAGAAAGTGGACATCAACCAGCACCTGCGTACGTACAGTACACCTTGCAGTCGAATGCAAGGTTACTTCATCCTATGGTAAAGTTCGCCCCCAGCCTGGTAGCCAGAGATGCCACTCTTTCTGCCCAGCTAACACCATTGTGCGCTTGTGAGAGTGGTGCCAGCTTAACCTCAATCACACCAATATTGCTGCCACCACCTGTGACAGGGAAAGCAAGAAGCTTATGGAAAACACACAGCCTAAACATATCAATGCATACATCCACATCTGTTCTAGTTTAAAGGACTAAGCTGCTCTCTGTCAACTCTTGTACTGTTAGTTTACTCTAGATTTATTTATCTATCAAATGCATTCTAACAATTATCCCTGAAAAGTTAATTATTCAATATTTACATTAAATACTCATCCTCATTGGGCTTTAGTAAACTATCTATAAAAAAAAATCTTTAAGCTACAGAGTGTTCCCTTCTCTTTCATATTAACTAGGGCTTTATCCAGTGCCAAAAAGAGCAGCTTATTGTACGCGTTTTACCTGCACTGCTTTCAGTTCTCTAGCAGGACATTAGAATACTGATGGAAACAAAACCAATATGCTGTTCTTCATTCAAGATGTTTTAGTTACACAAGTGCCATTTGTATTGGAGGCATTTTTGTTCAGCAGAAGAGACCATGACTAGCTCAGACTTTGAAAAGTCCTTTTAAATTGAGCAGGAAATAGAAAGGATAGCAATCAATCAACAGCAAGATAATTTAATTAGAACATTAAACTAAATATTCCTTTAACACTAAGTTTTACTGCCCTCAGTTTTTATATTACGAACAGATGCAGATGTGCAGAACTACTTCTCAAAAGGATGCTTAAAGTTTCTTCAACTAAAAGCAGTGCAGTTCTCATAAATCAGTATCTGAATGCATCTTAGGCTAGTTTACTTTGATTTATTTCATGCAGTTTTTGCATTATCAGAACATTAGAAGTTCATGACACCGAGCACAAGCTTAATGTTACTTAGATTTTAAATGATTATGCACACAACTGAATAAGTTTATGAACAAGAAACTCTGACACATACAGCTTTACTGGCTCCAACAGAACAGAGGATGGAAGAGTCTGGAGAAAAAGCACAGGCATAGACCCAGTT
>NW_017729012.1:3638707-3639566 GCF_001723915.1 Gavialis gangeticus
CAGCTTTACTGGCTCCAACAGAACAGAGGATGGAAGAGTCTGGAGAAAAAGCACAGGCATAGACCCAGTTCTGGTGCCCTCTTAATACCTTCATCATATTTCCTGCAAGAAAAAAACATTACTTCACTAAGAACCAGTTGGAGATTAGTTGCTCCTATGCATGGTCTACCCCAAATCTGATTTTACACTCAAGATTTTTCCCCCCAAACATATTGTACCATTATTCTAGGCTACTTTTAAAGGAGAGAAACTGGAGATTTCCCACCAGCTTAACAGCTCAGCCTGCCATAGAGAAAAAAGGTAACCCACTGTACAGGAATAGATAAGGAATTAAGTTCCTTGACCAACAGAGACAGAATACATGTTACTGTAAGTTACTTAAGTGCAATACAGCCTGCAGCACAAGCTTCTTACCAAGCTGTACTTTCAGGCTGCACTTTGTGGAATGTGCAGTAACTAATAAAGGGGGCTAAAATCCTAAAGTGTAAAAATATCCAGACCACACACTGACATGCTATAGCTAATTACCCGGGGGGGGGGGGGGGGGAGTACTCCATTGTTTGTTTTAAGAAAAGAGCGTTCTTAAAGCATACCATCATCTTTCAAGTCCCACACTCTTAGTGTTTTGTCTCTTGATGCCGACACTAAAATCAGGCTGCCATCTGGGGCAAAGGTTAAATCTCGGACCACTTCAGTATGGTCCATCAGGTTAAGGAGGAGTTTTCCTGTTATGGGAGAAGGACACCAATTAAAGGGTAGAAAGGATGCTATGGTTTGTTTTTTGTTTCTTAAGATTGAACAACAAAGAAGAAAAAAAAAAAAAAAGTCTTTTTCTCAAGCCTCCCTTGGATCCTGCCTG
>NW_017729012.1:3639608-3654371 GCF_001723915.1 Gavialis gangeticus
AAAAAAAAAAAAAAGTCTTTTTCTCAAGCCACCCTTGGATCCTGCCTGAAGTTCAGCTCTGTTTAAGATATGTAAAAAGAAACGTATCTTGTACACAGAGTTCAGAGCGATAAGATGCAGTGTATCTTTATTCAGTTTCCTGTGTTCAAACTTTCAGCTCTGACTTCCCAAGAAGCTAAAACTCTCAGCTTACAATAACTTAATTGGCAAAGTTTATTTTTTGGCTTATAATAGAGCAAAGGTATATGAAATTAAAATTAGTAAGTTTCTGTATGATAAGCAAACTGCCATTAATTTAATTCTTAAGTCATCAGAAGTTAGTAGTTGCAGTCAGCCTAGAGGAGAACCATCAGCTAGACTGTAGAATCGCTGCTCCTAACTTAAGAGGTTCAGTGCTACTAGCCCGTTTCCACTTGAAGAAAAACAACAACAACGGAGCTGCTAGCACACATCCTTCCCCATAACGTGGGACCTGCAAGAAACTCTTTCCCCCTCAAATACCAAGTCATTTAACAACATGCAAAAAATTCTGCGCACTGAAGTATCTAAGCATGTTTTGCCTTCAGGTTCATAAGTAGTGCATGCTTAATTGCTGTATCAGTGCCTCCAAGTTTTCCTCCCAGGTCTCTAGTATTTCTAAGGTCTCTTAAGACAAGATTTCACATATCAGTAAGAAAGAAGATTGGCTTGATGTCTTTCTTACTGTACTTCATGCATAACTGAAGTCATTTCTCTTCTCAGAAGATAGTACATTTGAAATACAATACCTTTGAATTAAGTTTATTTTTAGATCCTTTAACTGGTACAGACTATACTCTTAGCATTCCTAAAACAGTAGGTAAGTCTAATTTTATTTATTCGCATTAATTTTAGCTAGTGCTGCAGAGGGGCAAAACAAATATACCTGTGTATACATCCCATATTTTGATGCGCCCATTGTTCAAGCCTGTTGCAAGCAGAAGCTGATCTTGCCCAAATTTGAATCGATGCCATTCTATATTCACGCAGCGACTCTGTTTTTCAGGTACAGAAGACCCAAAAGCAAGACTCCAAACTATATCACCGCAGTCTATTATATGCTCACAGGGCTTATTCTTCTGCCCGCTATCACTGTTCTGTCTTGAAAGCCTTGAGTTGACTGAATTTGCAACATTCTTTGTGCCATGCAGCAAGCTGCAAAACAAAAGTAAGTGTTTTTAGAGTAAAATTTAATATTCCTAAAAAAAAAAAAAGTTCTCCATCAACAAGAGGATAATCAGTACAGCAAAAAAGGAAGAATCTTAATGTATAAAGAAGTCTCTGGGCAGTCCCAATACACAGTCATAAAAATCAGTATTTAACACTCCATTTTCAAGGGAGGAGTTTGCCAGGTCTAGAAGCGTTTTCCTAAGTCAATTATTTTTACATACTTAGTTCTGCTTCTGTTCAGGGCAAATGGTTACCTTAAAATATTAAATTTATGATGTTAAGTGCTTATTTAAAAGTAAAGCTATTACTGAGAAACTGAATTGCAGGGAATATATTCAAATTCAATTCTTATACTATACAAGAGTCCTTCTTTCTCTTCTTCTGCAGTCAGTTTAACACAACATTTATTTACTAAGAAGAGTAAAGAGATAATGAAGCCTTCACATTAAAATTAAGAAGCTGAGCCCTCTGAGGAGAAACCTAGTTTGCTGTAAAGGCATGCAACTGACTAGTCACAAAGATACAGTTTACAAACTTCTGTTTGTACTTAAAGGGAACCTGCAAATGAAAATAACTTTTGGGATGGTGCATGCCAAAGCAACCTGGAAAATAATTCCCTGTCCTTCCTTCAATAGGATCAGTTTCAAGAACATAAGGTAGCCTCTCCTGATCTTGCTAAAAAGCAAGAGCATCCAGTGCTGAATTGAAAGGGTAGACGGTTTTAGTTTTCAAGCTTCTCCATTGTGTTTTTAGAAAGAATGAATTAAGCATATATGTTAAAATGAAGTTGCCTTCCCTCATTGCTCAAATCTGGGGTTTTTTGTCCCTTGTTTTTTAATCTCACTGTAAACAGGAACTTGGGGGGGGGGGCGGGGGAAGGAAGGCACCTCTTAAACATGCAAACCAAGTATAATGTATAGACCAGGCCACTTGTTTAATACATTCTAGGGTCAAAGGAACCAAATGCACCCCTTCTTTCACAAGCCATCTCATGTGTCTCATAAAAAGAATAAAGAAAAATAAAAAATAAATAAAATTAAGACACGGTACTGTTTTATCTTACAAGTTATTAAGGCATTGAGACCAGGGAACCAGCTTGACTATGCGATGTCCTTGTGACCAAGCAAAGTATGAGCCATCAGGAGCAAAGGCAACAGTCCAGTTTTCACGTCCACACTTCTTGTCAAAAGGAGACGTGGGAGCCAAGAGTTCTCCTATAGTACGGGACCTTGCTAAAAAGAAAACAAATAAATAAATACATAAAAATGCAATTTCAATTGTGAACAAGGTATAAGCATGTTAAAGACTTCCAGCTAACACAGTATTTCCTGCTAAAAGTTTTTTGGGTTTTTTTTTGAAATGAGACTTCTTCGATCATTTTGGTTTTGACCAAAAGCAAATGCAAAGACAAAAAAAAAAATTAAAACAACAACTTTGCATTCGTTTTCACTAAAAACCAAAGACAAAAACAAAACAAAAACCCCTCAACCCTGCATCCCCCACAAACCTTAAGCGTCATAATTTGCTGAACAAACCTCCTTGGGTAGGGACTACAAAAAAAAATGAAAAACCCAACAACCCCAAAATGTGCTGAAGTAGCCAACTGTATTATTGGCCACAACCAAAACCCCACGTTCGAGAACCTACTGAATCGAGTGTCTCCAATTTAAGTCCCCCCAGCTTTCGAGATCAAACGAGGTACCACTTAAGCACCGCAGCAGGAAAACGGTCCTAATATACGGAGAATCACTGCACCCAAATAGGCAGACGCGGCTCTTGGGGGTGAAAATGATCATCTTTTATCCGACCCACTTAAACAGGTAGGACTTTTTTTTTTTTATAGCAACCCTCTTCAGGTTTTAAAAACCCTTTGGGTTCACCTAATATACAGAGAATCGTTGCACCCGAAAAAAGGCAGACACATCTCTTCAGGCTGAATCCGACAATCTTTTCATCTGACCAACTTAAATTAGTTAGGAAATCTATTTTTATTAGCAACCTATCTTTTTTGTTTTTTAAAACAACCCTGCCTCCCAAGAGGCACTGAAACCTCACTTTTTTTATTCAACGGCTTTTAAAAAACACAAGGGCCCCTCCCGCACAAACGCCTCGGCAAATTGTACTCGACGAAACCACCCCCTGCATTGGCCCTCCCCGACCAGGGACGGCATTGCAAGCTGTTTTAAATAAATGGGTTTAAATAATTTTTTTTTAAAAAAAGGGCAGATTAAAAATAATCATCCCCCATTTCAGCAAGCCCCCTCCCCTCCCGCAGGGTTTGACCCCCCGGGGCGGCAATGCAGGAAGATGGAGGCAAACACCATCACCTCCCTGCAACAAAAGGCATCTTGCAAAGGGGGGCGCGGGCTTCCCCCCCACCGAGGGACGCCGGACGGGGTGGACCCCCTCACCGATGAGCTTGTCGTTGACATCCAGGGGAAAGCTGGCCATCTACGGGGCCGCCCCTCGCACCGGCTCTGCCACGCAAACGGATCGGAGAAAAAGCGACGGGGCCGCGGCGGCGGACACTACAACAAAATGGCCGCCGCGGCCCGGGATGTAGTATGGGGAAGGGGGCGGGGCCTCGCCTCAGGCCACGCCCCCGGTCACATAGACCTTCCCCTCCCCTTCAGAGGAGTGCAGTGGTACGGCTGCGCTGGGCTGCGTGCGCCTCAGGGAGGGACCATTCCACAGCGGGGGGGGAGGTTGGAGGGCCAGCTGCACAGTGAGGAGGTTGGGATGGTTGGCACCGCTTTGCTCACCCAGTTTAAATGCCCACTTTATGCCAAGGGTGCGGGGCAGCCCTTTGTTAAGAGAGAAATGATGACACGCGCCCTGCGAAATGGGCCGCTGCTGAGGCCTTGCGAATACGGGGCCGAGGGCCTGAAGGATGGGTAGCGACGAATTGAGCCATTTTGAGACGAAGCGTCGCGCCCTCGAAGCGAAGGGAGGATCAGGAGAGGAGTCCCGGCCTGATGAAACCTGTTCCTCTCCGTGCAAAGACCTGTGACGCGTGCAATAGATTGGGCGGCCCAAAGATCGGACTCGAGTCCCGTCAAGGAACGGCAGGAGAGATCATCCTCCGGTTGGGGGATGGCTGCATCCCAGGCAGAAATGATTATTCCCCCCCCAGGTTTCAGGGTTCAAGCCCAGATCATCGGTTTGTGTCGAGCCCCTATGTGGATCGCAGATTTGGGGACTGGCAGAAGGGCACTTGCGCTTTCTTGGACAGTCCATGGGATGCGATTGCAGCAAAACGCGGATAATTTCTTTTCCAACGGACTGGAGGGAGGGTGCAGGTTGAGCAGCTCGAGGATCCAGTGTTGTGTTCGTCTCGGCTTGTATTTGACAGGTCACAAAATGACACTCCTTCTCCTTACCTTGTTGGCTGTCCTCTCTTTGAAGCGGTTTGGGCTCTTTGCCATAACTGAATGTATAATCCTCTGCGGCGAGGTTCGTTTCAGCTTGTTTGTTATTTGTCATCCTGGGTCACTGCGCCAGAGACAGCGGATGCCAGAGATCCACCCGTTTCATTGTTTGGGTTAACACAAATTTCTTCCGCCGTTCATTCTAGATCTAATGCAGTTTCTCCGTTCTCTCTTCCCCTGTCTCTGCCTGATCTACCCACGTTTGGTCCCATCAATGCTCAAAATATCAATGCTGCCAGGCTGCAAGGACCCATTCTTTGCCCCATCTCTCTTGGCTAACTTTTTGGTCCCTCACCTCCATACCCCCTTGCCTTATTCAGTCGTCTCCATGTCTTCCCCAGGTTACTATTATTTCCAGATCTCTGCTTCCAATCCCAGTTTTGCTGTGTTATTCCCAACACCAGTAATGTTGCACTTTATTTCTCCTTGTATGTTCGTTCTGCTTGCCTAGTGAGGAGAGGATTCCTGATGTCCTTATGTAGCACTTTCAGAAGTGCCGGCACAGCTTAACCACACCGTTAAGGTCTGTTGAAGCCCTCAGTCCTGGCCCTGCTCATTGTGGAAAGAAAGTACATTCACAGGACAAAGAACTTTTCAGAGTTTCTATTACACCCAGACAGTATTGCCAGAAGTTGTTCCAATATATCCTCTGATCCCTGGAAAAAGTAGCACGAAGTAGATGCTACCTGGGCAGCCCAAAGAACAAAATTAAATTCTGCTTGCGAGAAGCATGTACACCAAGGTTTGCAAAAGCCTTCAGTTAAAATATTTGTCTATGGTGGTTTTTTTTAATTATTTAAGGGTCTCTGAGTGCTCCACGCTGGTTCATGAATTAAGATTCAGAATATCCTTTAGCAAGTGGTTTTATTCTTCACTTTTTACAGATGAGGAAGCTAACAAACAGCGAGGTTTAGGCTTAGCTGTAAAAGGAGATTGGCAAGCATGGCTATAGCTAAATAATTACTTTGCTACAGTTAGTCTGGACTCATTCCCTCCTTTTAGTCCAAAAATGTGTCCACATGGGAAGATCAAACTGGAGTACAGCTATACAGTGCAGAGCAGTTTTACTTATGTAGACAAGGCCTGGATAGCTTTCCTGACGTCATAGCATTTTGAGTCTGTGCCTCACAGTTGAACCTCTCCATTTACATGACAGGTCATAAATTAACGTGCTTTTGTTACTCAGTAATAGTGAATTGTCAGGGTTTTTGAAAAGCAACACAGGGCCCATTTCTTTTACGTTGGTCTCTTCTTGCCAGACTTGGAAAAGCCCTGAACATCTATCCCCACTTAAGCACTCAGCTTCTCTCCAAATCAGGGAGGTTTGCAGGCTCGTGAATGATGTAAATGTTGTTTTTGGAGCTGCTCGTAAACTGGGAAAGTCTGAAACAGACTGTCACGTAGCTGAGATGACTCACCTCGCAAGACTCCTCCCGAGGGGCTGAGTGCTGCTGCACGCCCCAGATCAGGCCATGTTCTGTGTTGACTGTGTTGTGTTTGCTCACCTTGAGGGGCTCTTCAGCCAAGGCTGCAAGAGCAGACAGGTAACAATTTTGTAGCCTGTGGCTTTCCTGCTGCTCTTTTTAGAGGTTTACAACTATTATTTCTGTATGTATCCCCTCAACAGTAAATATTCTCTCCCTATATTGCACTTCTCCTTAGGTTCATATATTTTAATGCTAGAAGAGACTATTTGATCAGCTATTCTCATCTCCTGTATTAAACAGGCCAGAGAGTTCCATCTAGTTAAACATACAGCGAGACCAAGAAATTGCATTTAACTCGAGCACACCTTCCAGGAAGTCACTGAGGTGTGAACTGAGACTTCAGCAGAGGGAGAAGCATCCACTTCCCTTCCTCAAAGCACGGTCATAGTTACTTACCTTGTAAAAGAGATGGGTGGGACTCTTCAAAGATGCTTGCTATTATTGCTTTGCTAGTAGAATGGGGTTACATGCACCATGCAGTCACATGTTGCATGGGCCTAGCAGGTTGGCTGCACAAACGACTTAGAGATGATTTATGTTTTTTCCATTGTCTTTCCCTGCGGACACAGCTGCCAACTCTGCGTAGCATTTTTCAGCTGGGAAGCGAATGAACTCAGTGCCATATTCCGGCATCAGGTTGTTACATGGCTTACAGTGAACTTTCACAAAATGAACGGGGAATTTATTTTTCTAGGCTCGCAGCCAGGAAAGCTTTCTAAGGTCCAGTCTACTGTGGCTTTTTCTGCAGCCATAAAAACACCAGCACCTATTTATGTAATGGTCCTATTTACTGACCCAGTGCACCTGGGCATGTCGCATTTCTGTTTCCTCTTTTGGATTTTTAAGCTATCTGATTGCTTGTTTGATCTGTGTTTCTTATAGCCATCTTTGCTCAAGCTTTTTTGGCTAATTCAGTGTATTCTTAGAACAAAAGAGGCAAACCAAAAGAAGTTTTTGGGGACCGTAAAGGCTCAGGTGGGATCTTGCTGCTTCTGTGGTTTTAGCACTGTTTTCTGTTTGCTGTCTCTGCTACTCATTTAAGACCGTCTGGAACCCCGAGGCTAGGGACAGAAGCTACACATGAATCGGTATAGATGATCGCTAGTCACCAGTTCAGATCTGTAAGACAACAGAAGTGCAGCGCACATAAACCACTTTCAAAATGGCTGAAGCCAGTTTAAGATAAAACCAGATGGATGTAGTATCAGACTTAACTGATTTTTTTTAAATCGGTTTATTGATCTCCTCCAGATTCAAGTTAACTGTCAGTCTCCCAGTATCCTAGGATGCTTTGCAAATCCTCCCTAGTTGCACAGGACTGATCAGGGGTGGAAAGGGCAAGCTAGCCTTTGCCCAAGCTGTCTCCTCCAGCAAAGCAGGGAGGTGTGCTATACCCCCAGGACTCTGCAGATATGTGGCTGCATTTTCAGAATAAAAAGTGAATGTCCGTTCACTTGCTTATCGGTTCAATCTATGCAGCTTACGCTAACCTGTGAAGACTGAATCAATTCAGCCTCAGGCTTGTTGACTGTTTGTACTTAGCCTAGGTATTTGCATGATGCCTCCGTACTTCAGATTTCTACAAAGAGTGGCTTGTACAGATTGATCACACTGCAGCTTCCAAAGGATGAAAAAATGTGGTAGGCAAACCACCATGCTAAGTGCCCCAGATGATACGGCCCCTGGGCTGAATTAATTCCTACCTATGCAAAGAGTTGCAAACAACTCTACCCATTGTCACCTTGTGTGACGGAGGAGAGGAGGGTTTTGAGTCCCACCCCAGGTACCCAAAGACCCATGATATTGGAGCGTGCAGAAAAGGTGAACTGAATTAGCCACTCTGGCCAAGCTTCCCTCACTGCCATTGCCTCACTGGCTGCCTGCAGGCCCTTCAGCAGGTTTGTGGTTGTGTCACCCCTATCCTTCTGCTGGAAGATTTCTGCCATTGAGGATCATACCCCCCAGATGAAGGGTTCTGGTTTTAGGGGCATAAACTAGTCGTGAATCTAGCTTACAGTTTCTTCCCAGGACTCTGCTTATTGTGGCGGTCCGTCTACCCTGTGCAGACCAGCCCTGCTCCATTAAAATTTCATTTCGGAGCAGCTGAGGGTAGCAACTTCCATTCCCCTTGGTTTTCTGGCTGCACTTGGAGGTTCAAATGGGTGGTGAAGTCAGATTCAACATACCTCAGAATTTAGTTCATAAAGAAGCATAACTTGTTTAGTATCAGACTGTGAGTATGCCCATAGTTTTTGTGGGAAGTCAGAGCAGTGTCCCTGTCCCCTGGGTTTTATAATGTTGAGTTGAAATTTGACAAGTGGTAGCCCACAGGAGCAAATAAGGGAATGGGGAGTGAGGCACATACCAGGAAGATTCACGTGCTTGATCTGTGTAGCAGTGCACATATTTGGGAGGCTGAGTTTTGCTAAAGAAACCCAACCCACACTGTAATCCAAAGGTGTTAATGATTCATGGGTTTCTGTGTATTTGGTTTAGCTTCTTTGGGGTTGAAAAAGTTCAGCATGAGTTCAAAGGGGCAAGGGAGGTGGAGAAGATGAGAGAGAAGGGCAGACAGGAGAAGGAGAGTCAGAGGGGTACTGGAGGGTTGGGCTGAAGATGGGAAGGGCTTGTGGGGAGAAGAAGAGCAATGAGCTGTATGAGAAATGCACATACGGGCACATATATGCACATGTCATCAGATATGCTCTGCATAGCCCACGTGGTAGTTCCTCCTCTGATCTTGATGGGATGCTACACATCTTATGTGGAGAGATCCAGCCCTTACTTTCAAAGCAGGAGCTCCTTCCATTTATCAGAGTGAAATGCTAGCAGAAGAGGTTTCTCTTGGCACAGTTGGACCTGCAGTGTGACAGATTGTACTTGTTGTACTGGTGTCATAGCTGGTCTCTTAAGAACTGTTGTACTTATTGAAGTCTCCTGGGCATTCAAGTACTGGAAATATTAGCCCAGGCTTTTGCACCCTGGAGAAGTCACTCCAGCTTCACTTTATTTTCAAGCAAGGATTACATTCAGTGAGCTGGTATGTCACTTGGTCTAATTCTGTTGTCTTGCGAGACAGACACGTGATGCCTACTACTAGAGCAGATTTGAATGGTCCTCTCCCCCTCCTCCTCTCTGTTGTCCCTGATTGCAGGTAGTGAGAAGTTAGCAGTTGCAACACACATGAGTTCATACAAGTGTAAGAGAAAGGGAATGTGTGCTTGAGTCTGAAAAACTTGCATGGGTTCATTTCCCACAGTCCAGCATTATGCATAGTGGTAATGTGATAGGAGATATGTGTTAGGTAGAGGATTGCTTTTCTAACCAGCTCTGTGTATTCCTTACAATGATGAAATCTGTGGCCACAGTTCCAGCTGCAGCTGAGGGTCAAGCTTGTTGCATTTAGTTATTATTTGTCTGACACTAAGGTCTAAGACCTCTAAGATTGTGCTGGGCACTGCACAAACATGCAATCGGAGGCATCCTGCCCTGCAGAGTTTGCAAGCCACAACAAAGGTAAGGAGGGGAAACAGAGGTGAAGTCGCTTTCCCAGGGTCACGTGAGAGATAAGGGCACAATAAGAAAGAGAATCTGTCTCTTGATTCCTAGGTAGGAACCGAATTCACTAGATCAACCTGTCTCCCTAGGACCAATTCTTACTAGTAATTTCCCTGCCGCTTCAACAGTTTCTCCACCACAGCACACTGCTCTAAAAAAAGGAGTCATTTTCCGTTGCTATTCATATGGTAGTTTGTGCTGGAGACCCACGGGGTTAATCAGAAAAGGCCTGATGAAATAGCGTCAGCGAGCTGTGGAACGGCATATTGAGCAATAAAGCAGGCTCGTACCTTCCTTGCGTGCTTTTGGTTTCTTAGAGACTTTATCATTCCTGTATGATTTATTTGTGGTACGTTAAATGGAATAAATTGTGGGTTGGGGTACGTTTACCGTTTTCCTGATGAGTTTTTAGGGATTGCATTGGAGTCAAGGAAGCTGGAAGTTGCAGCTTATGTTTCAGGTTTACAGGCTTTCTTTCATTGCAGGCTAACCACGGGACTTGTGCAAGGGAACTAGTGTCCAGACATGTTTTATGGTGCCACGTTTGCCCATAGCAATGAGAGAGCTGCTCTTTCAGTGGCTGACAGGTCATGCTGAGAAATTTGAACTTGAACTGTTCAAAGGGATGAAATACAGGTACTCCTTTTGCAGAGAGGGAGTGCTAGCTTCCCGGGAAGCCCTGAGAAGTTAGGGTGATCTGGGATCCTAAAAGCCTTTGTTTCACAGTGGATGGGGAGAGATTTTTAGACCTCGCAGCTATTGACTGGAAAAAGAACAACAGGCCAGAGTTCGCTGGCCACTGTCCCTCGGAGGACACACATTGTCCTCTATGCTTGGGAGGTGCCGTTCTACTGATGGGTGCAGGGCCTAGCGCTGTGCATGATTTCCTACACTTCGCTTGATTTGGAGTGTGCTTTGGTTCTGTGTTGTTCCACGGGGAAGAATATGCTGTTGTTGAATGCCCCCTTGCAGTATGGTGAATGGGATTAACACAGCGATACAGAGCAGGTGCATGTACTGTCTTCAGTGGCTTCTGCTTCACGGCCTCAACAGCCACAGGTCCAGTGTGCTCCTCCCCTACTGACTGCTGCCTTCCCTCTCCTCACCTTGTTCCTGCCCTACTTCCATCTTACTCCAGGGCTGCAGAAGCCCCCACATCAGGCTTTAGTCTCTGGAAGAGCCCCTGTACCTGCCCTACAGCTTGTCTGTACCAGCCTAGCTGGTATAAGAAGAGCTGCAAGGCAACAGCCAATTGCCACAGCGGATGTTTTTGCTCTCAAAAACCCTATTGTCTCTGCAGTTCCAGTCTCTCTTTCATTAATGCACAGGGTGCCTCTTGAGGCATAAAAGCACTATTGTTGGGATGTCTAGGGAGAATCAAGTGAGCAGGTGGAGGCAGTTAGTAAAGCTGGTTGCCCCAGTCATTTTGACTGTTAGGGAAGGGCAAACATTGAAAAATCACATTGAAAATAAATTACTCACCTTATTGTAAAGCCTTAGCATGACTGTGACAGGTAAGGGGGGCAGGATGGGGCCGCAGGAACAACTGCGGCCCTTTGATGTGCATTCATTAAACAGGACTCAGAGCAAAAGCACCAGGTTCTCCTTCTGGCAGGCTTTCTGCTTGGCCCCTCCAGCTTCCTGTGCTTTCATTCCCTCCTGTAATATAGGGAATAATAAAATATACCTCCTGGCAGGGGATGGAGGGTTGCAAGGCTTAGTGATTATGAAGCATGTTGAAATGCTAAGAGAGAAGGGCAAAGTATTATAATTAAAGGCTGGACGATATGGTGACTCCAAGACAGCATGTAAGATGGACTGAGAAATGATGTGTTGCCCTTCTTTGAGGAATTAGTATTGGAAATGTGTTTTGAGGAAGGAGCGGTGCGAGCTGGGGTTTGGGCCACTGGGCTGGGAGTCAGGGCTCTGTGCTGTATTCCTGGCCCGGCTGCGTGACCTGGAGCACCATGTCTGTGATGGAAGCAGTTTGGGACAGGAACTCTCTCTCTACAAGATTTTAATACAATGAGGCCCTAGGTGTTACTGTAAAACAATGTTAACAATGAGAAAGGATCACAGTATCTAGACAATGGCAAAGCATTACCATTATCTATAATTCATGATACTTCAGCAGCTAAAAATATGAAGTGCATTTGATAGGCCAGGAACGATTCGAGCGGCACAGAAACTAGGTCAAAACCTTCCCTGAATCCCCACCCTGAAATATGACAGTATAATCCCAAACATGACAAACATCTGCTTTCAAGCTCTTTCACAGCAGGCTGTTTCTCTGCACTACAGACCGAGTCAGCTTGCTCCTTCAGTTCATCTTTGTTCTGCATGTTCTTTTATGGCAATGGGTCTGATCCTGTGAAGTGTTAAATGCCTCCAATTGCTCTTGACTTCTGTGGGACTGAAGAAACTCAGGCTCCTTGTGAATGATGTAAACCCTAGCAGAGCAGGCATTCAGAGCCAGACATAAAAGGGCCTTTTAAGCACCTAACTCCCATTGCCCCTAAGAGTTAGGCACCAAAATAACTTTTGGATCTGACTCTCCATCTGCAATATTTCTATGTGATTTAAAGTGACCTTTTTCACTCTAGACTGAAAATGTCATTGAGCTATTCTGTATTCTTTTGAGCAGAGCAAAGTCCTTTGCTGGGTTAAATCCCCTTGCACTGCCCTGTACTTGTATTTGGTAATTACTGTGGTGCCACATACTAACCCTTTCCTTATAATCATGGGGAAAACTCACTTTAATTGTTTTTGTTAGAGGGAAAGAGGAAGCAGGGTCTTGTGGTCAAAGCATGGGGCAGAGAGTCAGGAGAGTTCTCCCTGGCCCTGCCATGGGCTTTCTGAGTGACACTTGGCAAATCACATAGCCCCATCCATGCAATGACTTGAATAGAAACAATGTTCATTCCTCCATACCCATTCAGTGTTTGGAATAGCAAGATGCTAAAGGCTGGGGGGGAGGGGGGGACACGTGCAAAATATTACAATTTATCTGTAGTGAAGGCCACTTTCTCCTTTGTCTTGTATTTTCTGTAGGCATTGCCGTGATACAAAGTGCTACCAGAGGCAATGGTGAAAAGGAAGGAAGAAGATGCCAGACCCGGGAAAATCAGGTGCTGTGACTCTGTGGAGGTGAGAACCAGCCTCCTTTTTCAGCCATTCTGCATAGCTGGATCAAAGGTAGAAAGGATCCTAAGCTCAACCCCTCCCAAGGATTGCCGGGTTTGCAAAGCTTCTTTCATTCGATCTCCCCTGGCAGAGCAGCAAAGGCAGGCAGCTGAGAGCGGCTGGAGAGATCTTGGCCCTCTTCCCTGGGCCAGCACAGCTGCAGATGGGAGGGAAGGTTTGGTTTGGTAGTTAAACTTGATATCTCAGCTCCTTCCATTTATTTGTTTTGCAAATCACCCCCATTTTCTCCCACAAGATGCCAGATTCCTAATTTTGCCTTTCCTCTTTAGAGAGTCAGAGTCCACCTTGATACAGAACCACCTTGTGAGAGCGTTCCTGTCACTTAGCGGGGTAGGAAAGAAGATCAGGCCAGCTGATGTTTTAGTCAGCAAAAGCCATGTCTGTCATATTGAAAATAGCCCTGCTGGGACTATTTACTCTTTGTCCCGCTAGGTTGTTTCTCCACCCCCGATGAGTCTTGTGCAACTAGATACTCTGGCCAAAGGCCAGTTAGAATGAGAATCCAGGACTGAGGGCCAGGTCCTGCAAGGCAGTGAGGAACCAGATTATTTCCCTTTTATATCCCACTGAGCAGGCTTCGTAAAAAACAGGTGGAATAGTTATCTTGGCCCTACTTTGAGGCCAGAGACTGCCTTCTCTCTGCTCTCAAGGAGGAAACAGAAATGGGGCTGTCACTGGGTTCCCTCCCTTATACACCCTGAGCTGCTGGGGCACTCAGATAGGGGTAAGCTACACCCCTCGAAGAAGTACAGTGTGACAGGCATGTCACTTCTACAAATCTGTGAGCTCTGGAGGGCTTTCTGCCTCAGCCATGCCTTCCTGTACTCACCTTTGATTGATGTGACTTTGCATTATGTATCCCAAAACAGGGCTGTGCCTGCGAGGCACAGTTGAGCCCTGTGGGAGGGCAAGGCCACTGCAGCAGTAGTCAAAATAAAGTCACACACAGGCAGACTGAGAGAAATACATCATGGAAGATAAAAAGAGAATATCTGGAATCCTTTCAATCCCACACCTCCTGGTGCAGGTACCTATGATTACATAACCTTAGTGAAAGCACTTGCAATGTGACCTTGGTTACATCAGTAACCCAAAGGGGTTTCATTGGAGGCAGAGAAGTTGCTCTGGACTGATACCAGTGTCATGGATATCTGAGAGTTTTAAAAGCCTTTGCTCTGTGTTGTTAACCTGAACAAGTCCTCCTGCAGGAATGATTTCATTCTTAAAATTGCCATAGAATTAATTGCAGGCAGTCCTGGACTTTAGATGTTTCGAGTTACAACGGACGGCACTTACAGCGTTTATAAACTGACACCCTGTTTCAACTTTCTGACGTCAGTTTCGACTTTACGGTGCTTGATCCAACGCCACACCACACCAGCAAACAAGTTTGCTGTATCGCCCATCTCCCCAGAGAACATCTGTCCAAGCTTTCTTTAAGAAAGCAGACACGACTCCATTAAACCTGCAGCCAAGACTCCTGAGAAGACTCCAGCCAAGAGCCCTTCAAAAAGTCCAGCAGAGTCACCTGAAAGAAGTCCTTCCAAATCAATATGATTGCTATTTACAATATAAATACATTAATGTAGCTATATTAGTCATCTAAAATTGACTGAGTACAAAATTCTGGGTTATTTTTGGTGAAAATAGGGTATTGGGCCTTGAAATGAAAAGAGGGTATCGGGCCTAACTAATCCCCCATTTGTTGCTCTGCACTGGACTCTTTTCAACTGTCCACATCCTTCTTGAAGCGTGGGGTCCAAATCTGGACACAGTACTCCAGGTGTGACCTGACCAGCCCTGAAGAGGGGGGTGTTTAATCCTTAAGGTTGTAGTCTATGCACCCTAAATTGAAACCGGTAGGTTTTTAATTGAAACCCGCCATTTAAATTTAGAGG
>NW_017729012.1:3659371-3681576 GCF_001723915.1 Gavialis gangeticus
CCCCCTAAATTGAAACCGGTAGGTTTTTAATTGAAACCCGCCATTTAAATTTAGAGGTTTTGTTTTCTGTCACTGTTATGGCGAGAGGCCTAATCCTCTTTTTTTTCAGTGGAGTCTGCCCACAGCTGGGGGGTGAGCTGCTAGCAGGCCAAGCAGCCCCTGGGCTATGAGAGGCCCTGATCCTTTCCTCTGCGGTGGCGGCGGCCCCCTGGGGCCGCCTGGGTGGGCTGCCAGCAGGCCAGGTGCTGCCCCAGCTCAGAGGCAGCACCTAGCCTGATCCAACTCTTCTCTGACCCCAAGCTGGGGCAGCACCCGGCCCACTAGCAGCCTGCCGGGGTGGCTCTGGGGGGCACCCCGCAGCTCAGGGGCTACTTGGCCCACTGGCAACTTGCCCCGCCAGACACAGGATAGGCAGGCAGGCTCCACTGGAAAAAAAAAAGGATCGGGCCACTTGCTGCTTCTGCCTTCAGCAGGCTCTTGCTGAAGGCAGAAGTGGCAAAGGGCTGATCCTTTTTTTCTGCAGAGCCTGCCCACCTCTTCCACAGCCGGGTGGAGAGCTAACGGCTGCATCATGGCAATTTGCAACGTTGCAAACTAAACTACATTGGGCTGTAATTTAGTTTGCAATGATGCAAACTCATTAAAAAAAACCCAAATTCCTGCACTTGTACAGTGTGATGCCATTAAATCACACAAAATGACATTTTCATCACATATACATGGTAATAGTGTCACATATACAAGCACCCAAAGTCTCTATATTCTTTAAGGTAGAACGACAGGGTAGAGATGTCTTAAAATGTCCATACAGCATGGAATTCGGAGTTGGGAAGGGATGTGTCTGATGGTCAGAAAAAAGGCAGCGTCTGCCTGGAGACAGACAAGATTGCATTCCTGCTGCTGTAGAGTTGGGAAAGAGCAGGTTGCTCATGGATAAACAATATTTGCCTAAAGATCAAAGATAGGCCTGATTTGCATGTGGAGCTGAGTCTGAAAGCATGAGAGTGGTGAATTCTGGTAGGTTTGCATACAGGCCTAGTGATAAGCGACGTGCCCGCGTAGGAGGGGAGGGGACAGGGACCAAGGAGGAGAGAAGTAGGGAAGGGTAATTTGAGAGAAGTGAAGATGAAGGAAAGAGAAAATGGGTAGAGGGGAGGAGGAAATAAGGAAGGCTTGTTTCTCATTTACATGTAGGCCCCTTTCTACCCTTCTCACTTTGGAAGGGTGCTGTAAAGTGGATATAAATATAATCTTCCATGCCTATTGTAAGTCCCCTTTATGCACAGAGTGATGTAAAGTGGTTTTGGCGTGACTGAAGATCAGGCCCTGGGAATGTACACCCATATAGAAAGAGAAAAGACAGTTGTAGAAGCCACTGTTTGAGGCAAAGAAAATGAAGTAACTTATTAAGCTGTAGGAGCTGATTCTTTCCTGGGATGTTCAGGCAGCTCCTATTGACTTTAGTAAGATTCCCATGTGTACACCCAAGGGCCTGAGGGCTGATTTTTCCCTGGGAAGCACATAAGGGTGATGATGATGAAGGGGCTAGTAAAGCTAACCAAAGATAGAGGGAAGGGAAAAACATGCAAGTGCTATTAATATATACTCCACTCACTGGAGTGCCAACCACTGCAGAAAAAATAGACCAGGCTATGTCCCCAATAGTTTACAGTCCTGAATGAAACCACAACAGGAGAAGTAAAGACAAAGTCACACAGGGTGTGGGAAGTGGAAGAGGTGAAAAAAAGAACATGTTATGACTCCTTTAGCTCAGGTCTACATCTCAGTGGCCACGTCTACATGAGACACTACTGCACAGTAACATTGGGGGGCACTAACCGGGCCGTAATGGTACTGCACAGTGGCTCGTTACTACTGTGCAGTAGTGTCAGAAAAAAACCTGTGTGGGAACACCACTGTGCAGTAACACCAGTTACTGTGCAGTCATTTAGTACTTGGTTATGCAAACAGTAAATGACTGTGCAGTAACAGCAACAGATAGTATGTCTAGGTGCACACTGATGTAGGCAATAGCAAATCCTCTCAGAAATGCCATGTCTTTGGTGCTGGCAACCCAGCTTAGCATTGAGCTGGCTCTAGCCACATCCCTGTGCAGGCCAGAAAGGAGGCCTGAAAATGGTAATTTTGTTTTCCGTTGTCCAATTATTATTATCATTATCTCTGGTGAAGGGGGCCCTGATACTAAAAGTTTGTCCAGGGCCACCAGGACTCTAGATATGGTACTGTCCCTGTGAGAAGTATCTTAATTTATGAGTTTTATTTTGATAGCAGGGTTGGAGAAGCGTGAGACTAGGGGCTGGTTTACATATAGTTTTTCTATGGCTATAACTGTACCAGCTTAGTCACCAGATATAGTTATAGCAGTAAAACCCTCAAGTGTGGATGCAGTTGTGTTACTGTAAAGGTGCATTATGTGAAAACAGTTGTCAATTGGGAGAACAGGATATTTTGATATGAGCAGGTTCATACTGGTGTAACTGTGCGTCAGCACTACAGATGCATCAGTTTGTAAACCGATATGATTATGACAACACCAAAACTGTAATTCATTTCCAGATTTGCTGAAACACCATGTCCAGGTCTGTGATCACTTCAACGAGTCTGGCTGCAGGTTGTTCCCTGCATTATATAACAGAAGAGTGTTTGTGATGCACCTTCACACTTACTGAAGGCCTGGCATAGAGATCTAGGTTTGTGATTTGAGCCATAAAGAGGAGAGAGATATAATTACAAGTGCAATTATCCCAGTAGCATCTCTAACCTCAGAAGGAAAGAAGATAGTCTTATAGCCAGTATTGAGGGTATGTAAATAAAGAACTTAATAATGGCATCTGGTACATGCAGTACAATGGGTGGACAGTTTTGCATGATTTTATCATGTCAGGTTGCACTAGTTTAATACTCTGTACTTTACAGATATTTCATCAAAGGAGGGAAAACAGGTTTACACAGTCAATTAAACCTTAGATGATCTGTCTAGGTCCCTTCCGACTCATTGATTCTATGATTCTGTGATTCAGCACATCCCTCTAAATCACTGAATAATTCTGATGAGGTGCAAAAAAAGGCTTAGTAATCACAAAAGGCCCCAATTCAGCAAAAACAGGAGTTGGTTTTTTTCTGGAAAGTGGGGTATATAGTTTAGTCTCCTGCCAGTAATCATTTTATTTATAGGGAGAATAAGAGTTGCATGCTAAAAATGACAGCTGGAATCACTGGCTGCAGAACAGATCTGCATCCTCTCCCACAAGAACTGAAGATGCTGCTTCCATTTTGTGCCTGGCCTGCTCACCAGAGAGCTTTGCACTGATACAGGAAAAGCAGGCTGTTAAACTAGCACAAACCAAAAAGAGAGAGAGACCTTTACATTTTCTGCAAGATATTGATCTCAGGAAGATCTTGCGGTACCTTTCAAAACTTAATAGGCAACATAAAATGCTAGCTGCAGCAAAAGGAATGTCTGGCGTGTGTACCAACCAGCTTCAACCCTGCCAAAATTTGATGCAATGCCCAGTGAATTGAGGTTACTAATTAATCCTTGTGTACTTTGGAGAGGCAAGTATGACTGTCACCTGCACTTTGTGCATGGGGAATTGAGGGATTGAGAAGTGAAGTAACTTGCCCACATGGGAGAGAAGCAGCAGGTCTACCGTTTATGGGTTCCTGTCGTCGGTTCTTAAGACTAGCCAACAAGAAATATAGAGAGCTACCATTGCTTTCAAAGCAAATACTGTGTAAAAAGATGCACAAACTTAAATTGATTTTGATAGCTTGTTATAATTAATGCCACCAAAACATGCAATGGCTATCCACAGGAACCTGTTCATGCACTAGAAGTAATATATTAGCAGAAGTAATATATAATAGAAGTAATATATTAGCAGATCTTACTAGTGCCAGTCTTTTACATGGTATTCAATTCTAACCGATGTGAAGATGTTAAAGTTATGACACAGGTGAGCTGAAAATGATCATGCAACTGTCCATCTCAAGTAGAACAGCAAAGGAGAAGATTAGCAGCATGATCAGGAGCTTTCAGGCAATGTAAATTCTCCATGTTAGTGAGCACCAGGGCTCTGTAGAGGATGATAAGATCAGGCAATGTTTTCAGAGAGACTTAATAAAAGGGCAGTGTCTGAACTGAGCTAAATGGATTACTCCTCACTACCTTTGAAGGTCTGAGACATTTTGCTGGGGGGACGGGATCCATTTTTCCATATGGTAGGGAATATTTTCTAGGAAAATGCATGGGTTTCATGAGCCTTGGCTGAACTTTTGGATCTTGCCATTGAGAGAGCTCCCTGTGGTTGAGGAATAATAATTGGCATAGGAACGGTACTAGCACACAGTGTTCAGCAAATAGGCACATTTAAATTGAAGCAACAGGTGAGTGTTCTGGGGAGTAGCAATTCATATTCAGACGTGAACAGGAAGCAAACAGCCCCTGCTGTAGCAAAGGTTAATCATGTTCTTAAAGTTGGGAATGTGCTTTGTGGGATTGGGACAATAATCCTGCTCCTCATCAAACATATCTCAGTGTTAAAGTGGTAGGACACTGCTCTCTCAGCTGAGGATCCCTAAGTGTTTTCCATTCAAGAGTGAAGCCTTCCAGTCATTTTGTCTGGATGCTTTTATGGTAACTGTTTTACAAAAGGAAACTTTTAGGCATGGTGAAATGAAGGGATTTGCTAAAGGTAAAGGCAGGTGGTGGCAAAGTGAGAATTGAACTGATCTTTTCAAAGCCAGTTCTTTACCCAGAAACCCATTTCACCCTCTTCTTTGAGGGTTAAAATTAGGACTTTGATCCACTACCGGGTGTTAAATTACATTGGTGCTTGGTGCCGTGGGTAGATCTCGGTGGCTGGTGCCAAAGAATTCAGTTAGCTAACCCGACTTGCACTCATCACCCTGTGAACAAAACTGTATTACATTCTTTCATGGGATAATGAAGAAGAAGTAAAGATTCAACACAAGCGATTATACTATGGCATCGTTCCAATTAATTCATTAGTCACTTTCGGGGGAAAGGCAGGGGATTGGGTGCATGCCATTATTTTGCTGTGACCAGCATTCTGACTCAAAGCTATTAATGAAACTCATGACTCATGACTCATGGTTCTTGAAGCCTATTAGGAAATCAAATGACAAAGGATCAGTGGTGTTTATACTTCTTTACGCCTGGCCAAACTCTTGTCAGGTGCATGCTCTTCTAGTATAAAAGAATTGCCATGGCAAAATGATTCAGCTTTAAAACTTGCTGTGGACAAAGCAAGTGACATTAACCCTGTAACCTTTGGGAGGGACTTTGTAAACTTCGAGCACATGAAAGTCTTTCATCCACTAACAGGTTTAATTCAGTATGGAGTAGGGCTGGCTCAATTCTGGGTCAAAAAATTCTCAAAGTTTGAATTTTGAATTGTTCCATATCGATGTCCCTTTTGCTCTTTACCCCATGAATTGTGTTTGTACATATACTCGTGAAAAGTGAACTTCAGTATGTTGCTTACTAGATGATTTCAAATGGGTGAGCGTTGGCTTAGCACATAGCGAGAGATTTCAACCTAGCTGAAATCTTGCATTTGCTTCCATAGCGTAGATTCATTCGAGCTATATTCAAACAGTTAATGAATGCTGTTCTCCTTTCACTACCAACAGTTTCACAACATTAGAGAGAGGTCAGAAACAAAACCCACAAAGGGAAACAGAAGTGAAACTGTATCTGTACACAATGCTCTTTTTATATGTTGTAGGTTTTTATACTGGCACTCACCACTGTACTCGTTCCAGCACCTTCTCCATAAAATCAGTAGGAGCAGTGGGATCCTTAGTGAACTTCATTTTTCTCTCTCAAAGCTTTGTTTGGGGGAGGATCTTTTGTTGGCTGATCGGTTGGTAAATGCTTAGATTTTGTTTTTACTTAGTAAGGGTGCAGCAGCTGCAATATTTCTAACAGGCTGCCTTAAAACTCTCAGTCCAAATACCTTTGTACTTTGTGGTGTTCAACCATCTCACTCTGAACGTTGCAGTGTGAACCCATCTCTCTGCTCCCCCAGAATTTACTGGGTGGTTGTATTGCATACTTGCTTGTATTGTATACTTGGTTGGGTTGTGTGCTGGGCTAACCAAGTTAATGGTTATCCCAGTATGTAAAAGTTGGGTATATGGTTTTGGTAACATCTCATTTGCTATGTGCATTATAAAAGCAGCTGGGATTGCTGAGCCAGGCAGGCATCCCAGAGTACTAGGTACTGCACACAAAAATAATACCTTGTTTTTATTCCTTTAAACAGGACACCATCTGAATGGATCCCTAGTGTGCCAGTTGCTTCAGTTATATAATATTCAAAGCATGTAATGATATACCATTCCTGTTGTGGCACATGTTACTCCATTGCTGGACTGCTTCATAAACACCCCAGGTGAAATCCAGAAGTTTTGCCAGTGACTTCAGTAGGAGTAGGATTTTATCTGTTCTGTTCATCTAGGCACTCAAACTCACCTTCATCATAGCATCTGAATGCCAACCAAGCATCCTTACTTTTAACTTTGCAACACCCTTGTGAGCTTGGCCAAGTATCGCTGTCCTCAGTTTACAACTGGGGAATGCAGGACACAACAGAGATTAAATTACTTACCCAAGGTCATACAGGAAGCCTGTGAAGTAGCTGAGAACTGACTCAAGATCACCTGAGCCCTAGCCTAGTGTTGTACTCGCAAGGCCATCCTTTTCTACCTGTAATAGCTGTTTAGCTCTACTTAAAGTGAAGGTGAATCCTTTATTTTCAAAACACTGGAACACACTTGTCCTTGAGTTGCAAGGTTAAACCAGTGAAAGCTCGTGCAGTTCAGCATGAGAAAGGAATTTGGCTCTTCTTCCTCCATCCTGACTGCCCCATGTATTCTCCAAGTGTTCCCCCAAGCCGGATTTTCCTGTCACACTGCATAGTCTGTGACAGTTTCCCTGCCCTATGCATCCTTGCAACGTTTTCTTCCTGTTTCCCAATCTCTGGTGCGATTGCACTGAGGGCTTGGGCTGCTCTTTGTCAAACTGTTGCTGTCTGTTAGGTGAGGATGTTGATGAGGCTGTGGACCTGCAACGGAGCATAGATCACCCTTCTTTAAATAATTCATTTGTGAGATATGTTAATAAGTGGCCTGCTCCCTAAAGGCTGATCTGCAGATTTAAGATGAGGGTAGCAACTAATATGGCCAGCTTTTTTTTCTCTCTCCAACAATCTCTATTTTTCCTACAGCCAGACAGTTGGAAAAACAGGGCTGCGCCTATGCTTAGAGCAATGAGATCAGCTAGTTCACAGAAATGTATAGTTTCCTTAAAAAAAAAAAAAAATCAAGTGCAAATCATGCATTTTCAAGCAGGTTGTGGCTGTTGAGTCTTTCACAGTGTTGGTGTAAGGCAGGGGTAGGCAAAATGTGTCCTGGGGGCCAGATGCAGCCCTCAAGGTCATTCTATCTGGTCCACGAGGCCCCTAAAAAATTTAGAAAATGAATATTTATCTGCCCCTGGTTGCCTGTCATGTGGCCCTCAATGGCTTGCCAAAACTCAGTAAGCGGCCCTCTGCCCAAAATAATTGCCCACCCCTGGCTTAAGGTTTTACAATAATTCAACATTGGCTTAGGGTTTTGCTATAATTCAGTGTACGCTCTTCTCAGCTGGAAACATTCCCCACAATTTTTAGTAGGTCTCTCTTTTTACCATCCCTTTTCCACTGTCTCTGTTCATAAGAAAAAGAGAAGGAGGCTTGGACTTAGTGCCTGTGACTTTACTGTTGAGCCTTTTTCTTGCTACTGACTGCTAACATAGGTTGAGGATCTTCTGTGGAGGAGTAGATAGATATATCCAATCATTGCTTTTGGTGCTGCAGTCGTGCCTAGCAGCCCCCGTTATGCACTGCTACTTCATTGAGTTAGGCATTGTACATGTCCCCTATTCTTTCTTCCCAATGTTGCTGTTTGTACTTCCAAGCGTTGGCAGGTGACATCGTCATTTTGCTGCCTTGGAGGCAATTTACAGTAAATCCCATGTTCCAATTTTCAGCCCCATTTAAGGGCAGCTGTAAAATGCTCTGTGTGTTCACCAGTATTTTGAAGCCTAGCAGTCTGGGCTGTGTTGTATGCACGAGGCGGTGCAACAGGTAGTCAGTTCAAACAATCTGATGTGTATTTAAAAGATTTTCTCTTTCTTCAGTGTACTAACATGGGCATAAGCAGCCATAAAAACTAAATAGGATAGCACAGGCTACTGGGATGACTCAGCTGGAAGACAGTAGAGCAGTGGTTGGCAAGATTTGTTCAGCCACAGCGAATCATAATTGGAAGCAAGCTAACATCAGACACAAAAAAACTAACAAGCACATAAACTAAACCTTGGGATTGCCTTGGTACCCAGAGGCCTGTTTTATATCAGGTACTTTCCCTTCTGTCTCTCCACTGCAGCCTTCTTTAAGCACCGAGTATGCGGCTGAAATGAAGCTACAGTTACCCTAGGAGTTACCCTATGTGTATGCCGTGACCAAGTTGTTCCCTTGCATTCTGTCAGAGGTACGTACGTCTGTGTGCCGAGTAAGCTAAAATAACTGTGCATATAGCCGTACTGTAATGTTATTCCCATTTCTCTAATCCAAAAGGCTCTTAGCGCTGGTGGTGAATGGTATACTTCAGGGACCAACCCTATTGGCTTTATTGAATTCAAAGGAAATTTATGTAAATAGCTTGCAGCCAGGAGGATTTGGTCCCAAGAAACTATCCAACTGTGTAGAGAAAGGCATGGTTTAGTGGTGTACATATATTATTGAGTTCTGTTCTCAGCTCTGAGGCTTGAGCTGTATATTTGTTATCTCAGTAACACTGATGTAATTCCACTGACATTTTACATCAGTCTGAAGAAAAGAATCAGGCCCCATTTATTCATAGTTTCATAGATTTAGGGTCAGAACGGACCTAGTAGATCTTCTAGCCCGACCCCCCGCCAGGGCGGGAGAACAACAAAACCCCAAAACAAGAAACGGGACTCAAATGACTCCAGCCAGGTAGGCATCCAGCCTCTTCTTAAAGACCCCCAGGGTAGGGGCCAGCACCACTTCCCTTGGAAGTTGGTTCCAGCTCCTAGCCGCCCTAACTGTGAAGTAGTTTTTGCGGATGTCCAATCTATACCTCCTCTCCATCAACTTGTGCCCATTACTCCTTGTTATGCCAGCGGGCGCTAGGGGAAACAGCGTCTCCCCCAAACCCTTCTGGTCCCCCCTAATGAGTTTATAGACGGTCACCAGGTCCCCCCTCAGCCTTCTCTTGTGGAGGCTGAATAGGTTCAGGTCCCGCAGTCTCTCACTGTAGGGTCTGCCCTGTTGTCCCCGGATCATGCGGGTGGCCCTCCTCTGGACCCTCTCCATGTTGTCCACATCCCTCTTGAAATGGGGCGCACAGAACTGGACACAATACTCCAGCTGTGGCCTGACCAGCGTCGCGTCCCATGTCCTTGAACAAGTTGGGGCTGATTTTCACTACGCGGTGCCCCCGCCCCAAGCGATCTGCAGTCAGGTGTGATCACTTTTGCTTGGTTTTCTGGGCGAGAGCACCCACAAGGCACCGTCATGCTTCAGGTGCTGCGTCTGTGCTGGTGCTATACTCACTCGGGTGAGCTCTAGGACTTCCTGGGTCATATCCTGTGGTTATTAGCATTGCACTAATTGGAGCTGCTCTATGTATTTTTCACAGTGTAGTGTGGGAGAACTTGTCTGTCCTTTCTGGGTGTAGAAAGTCTTTTTTTCCCAATGAATGGCAAGGCATGGACCCAGCTCCAAATGCTGAACCAAACACTGGCGTTAATACACCTCACATTTTGGGAAGGGGAGGCAGAGATCTAGCATGAGACATGGGACAGGGCATTTTAGCAGCGGACCCTGGCTAGTCACCACAAGAAAGCTGCAGTTTTCTTTGCTAAGGAGACCATGTGGACATACCGACACATCAGGTGGAAACATTTGATGCAGGTTTCAATAGCTGTGAAATCCCCCTTGGCTCAGAAGTGGATCTGGAGCAGGGCAAGCGTTTGAGGCTTGTCGGCATATAGATCTGGGTTGACCAGCACTGAGCCCAAGAGTTCTGCATGCGTAAAGCCACGTTCCTGAAGCAGTGGAAGGAGTTTGCCCAAACTTTTCGGCAGTAGGACAGGGGCCATAATGGGATAGTGTCAGGTCAGAACTGTCCGAAGGCTTAAGGGTTTGTAGCAAAAAAAGAAATCGAATGTTCCTAGAAACAACAAGGAGAACGATGGGATATTGTCATCACCCAAGCAGAGAGCAAAGTACAAAAAAAGGACAAAACATTTGAAAGCAGAGAAAGTAAATTGAAATTGCGGTTCCAGTGTATGACACTGTGGCAAGAGCCATGATCAGGAGACTGAAGCAGACCCTGCCCAGACAACGGACTCCAGCACATTTCAGCAGGTTTCCAATAGGTCAGTTCCAAGTAGAAATCTGAGCACAAGGCATCCTTATTTCTGGATACTCACAAAACAAGGTAGAGTCAGCAGTAACGGTATCTGAGTCCTCCAGCTGAGAACTTTTCTGATGGCAAAGGAAAAACAGAGAGAAACGAATCCTTACCAGCTAATGCTGGACCATCACAGTACCACCTTGCTCCTGGCTCTAGTCAGTGATTCTCAACCAGGGTGTTGCAGCACCCTGGGGTGACTTGAGATCCTTTCAAGGGTGTCAAGGATCCCTTGAAAGGGTGTGGGGTATCATGCAGCATTAGCACTGTTAGCTGTGCAAACATGGTTCACAGGATAAACCCAGAGGTTTTCAAGCGAAGGACATAGTGATGGTAGTATTCTGCCTTGTTGTGGTCTTTCTGAATTCTTTGTAACAAAAAATTACTCTATTATTTGACTGTAGTAAAAAAGCAGGCGGAAACTAAGAGCTGGCATTTTCTGAGGGGTGCCTCCAGTTTAAAAAAGTTGAGAACTACTGGTCTAGACGGTAACCCAATACAGAGACTGAGCAGGAAAATCGAGACTCTCTTTCCTGCAAGTATGAGCTTTCTGTAGCTCAGCGGAAAAACACTCAACCCTATACAGAAACAGTTAAGAACGTCCAGGGTATTCGGAAAAAAGGGGAGGCCCTTTTTTGGGTGCCAGTCAAAACACTTTGTAACACAATTGCTCCCTTAGAAGCTAGCTTCTTGGCTAGAGGGAAGTTTAATCTAGGCTAGTTTTATACCAAGGGCTTTGGTGTAATGAGGAGTCAAAGCACAGTAGCTTTGCCTGGGAGAGAGAATATAAAGAAAACGTCTTACAGTGAATGTGTGGTTGATGTAGATGTTGGCTTGCTAGTCTCTTGCTGCTTTTTTTATGCCTTGTCTCAGCTAGCTGAAATTTCAAACCTTCAGCTTCCTCTCTTGGAGCACTAGCCTTGTAAGGTCACTTAAAGAAGAAGCTAGAAAGTGTCAGGCAGTTTGATGGATGTATTTGGTAGCTGTGTTCGTCTGAGACAAAAAGAAATGCCAAACTCTAAAACCCTTGCTTCGGAGATGATACCTTTTCTTAGACCAACTAAGAAATCACAAAAAAATGAACTTTCTTTGCAAGCTTTCGGGCACACGTGCCCTTCTTCAGGCTGAGGGTAAATTAAAGGTGGTAAAAGTCCCCATAGGTAGAAAAATAAATGTCATTTTGCACAGAGGAAGCTGAAGGTGGATGTCTGCTCTTCTGGGTCCATGAGAGCTCCTTTGTGTGACCTGCTCTTTGATGATCATCACAGGTTCTAACTGGTTTCCTCCCTCCTGAAACATCTGCCCTAATTGATCCCTCCATTTTACAGTAATTTAGCAAGAAACAGAATCTCGAGGAAAGGAAGGAATGATTTGAATGATCTGCAGGGGTGACACTGGGGGGACTGATAGCCTCGTCATGCCTGATTAGTCATCCAGAACAGTTAAAGCATATTATTGTGCTTAAGTAACTTGCCATGCACATCACAAGTAACATAGGGGTTGGTTAAAGGGCTGCATTCTGGAGGCAGCACTTTTCGAGGCTCGTTTCCAGAGGATGCATTTAGCACTGCAGCACCAACCAGACTTCACAAGTGACTGTAATACCTGGGAAAGCCACTGCATGCTAAAAAATGTAGAAATGCAAAAATCTAGAACTCTTGGTTCCAAAGTGATACCTTTTATTAGACCAACCGAGAAACTGCAGAACAACTACATACATTGGAAGGTTTATACAAGCTTTGGTTCCATCTGCTACTTAGGTCTGAGGAAGGGCACCATGATACTTGAAAGCTGCCTATATGACTATCCCAGCCATGAAATTGGGCCAATAAAAGGTTCAATGTTTGCCTCTTTCATATATACATAGAATCATCTCTGTGCTCTGTAGCATTTTTGGACAGTGATGCTAGAAATCATTGTGGTCAAATTAATCATAACCAGGATTGTATTAAGATTTTATGTTTTATACCTGTAAAACAAAATGATACCCAGTAACCTAGTGTATGCATTAGCTCTCCATTGAGCTCGGTCTCTGCCCTAACAACCCCCTTGAAAAATATTGTGTTTATAGCGTACTGACAATATATTGCTTCTTTAAGATATCACAGATTGAACAGTAGATCTTCCATTAAAGTGCTGCTTTGTATCCAAATTAGCTTTCAGTTGCAGCTGCTTCTCTTTTAACTCCAGCATTTAAAATTTGTCTATGTGAAATTATTTGTTGTTATAGCTTCAGTTATGCCCCAAATACTTAGCTGATCAGACTTCCTGGGATAAAGAGTTACAGTGTGAATACTTAGCCCACAGTCTATAGCTTCCCTAATGCACAACCCATCATCATATGGTTACTTTTAATCTAGTTCGCTTGTCTATTTGCTTTGTTCATATTTCAGCCAGATCAGGAGGCAAAAAATAAAGTAGCGAACCTGTGGTTTGATCTCTTGGAAAGATTTTCTTTACCTTTTGAAATCTATCCAGCATGTTGCAGCTAAAAAAATAAGGTGAATATCATGCAAACAGTGCAACAACACTATTTTTTTATTTTAAAAAACAAACAAAAAAGCCCACAGGAGTACTGTCCTTTCCTCTAGTTAAAGGAAAACTTTGAGATTTATGGTGGCCTCTGATGCCCTCTAATGGACAAATCTTTTACAGCAAAATCCCCATTGGCAGAACAGCAAAACTAAGTTAAGAAATGCAGATGTTAATAGAGAGGAGGGAACTGTGGATTTGCCAGGCAAATTACCCTGTGCTCATTGGAGTGTGTCACACGCTTAGATTAAACTCCATCTTTAAGGATTTTATAACATAGAGGGGTTTATTCACTGCCTGCCAATATTTCACAGAAAAATCTTTTTCTTTGTTCTTTTCTCCATCATGAAATTTGGTTTGGGTTCATTTAAAGAAGAGCTCATTTCTCCCCCCTCTTTGGTCCCAGACCTGACAAATGTGTCACACTTTGGTTCCCCGAGTGAAAGGAATCCAGGCAAGACCCATCTTTACAGAGGATTGCTTCCTCTCGCAGCTAGGGTTGCCAACTCTGACTGAAGCTATTCCGGGAATTTTTTCCCCCCCTTAAAATCTCCTGTTAAAATCTCCTGGATTGCTTTCAGTAGTCACTGGGAGATCGATGCCGATTCTGGTAGACTCCCGGCCAATCCGGGAGGGTTGGCAGCCCTAGTCACAGCTGTACATTTCTTTGCAGGAATCATTTGGCATATCAGGATTTTGTAACAACTAAAAAGAGACAATGTGGGAAGCAGGAAGAGGGAAAGGAGAAGAAAAGAACAGAGACTTTTGTGGTGGGAAGAGAGAAAACAGAAAAAAAAATGAGGTGGTGGGAGGCTGATAAAGGAGCTGAATAGAGAAGGAGAAGGATGTGGAGAAAATCCACATCCTCTGGAAACAAGCCTAGAAAAGTGCTGCCTCCAGAAGAGCTGACTCAGGCCCAGTAAACAGCAAGGGGGAGAGGGGAGGCGCAGATATGTTGAATGTAACGTGGCAAATATATAGAAAGAAATGAAACTAATGAGGTTAAAGGAAACCAGAATGGAAGGAATTGCCTTGTGCTTAAGGGCTCACATATAAAAGGAATCTTCCCAGGAAAAAAAAATTATATATTGGTAAAGTTATACTGTGGGTACTCTTATATTCTGGAATAAAGATAGGATCAAAGAATCAAGAATTAACATGGGCTTTGCTACAGAGTTTCTCTGATGTCTGGGCAAAACATCTTCTCTGTGTCCCTTCATTTTCTCATGTGGTTCCCCATTTCCTGGCTCAGACCTAAGCAGGAGTGCCAGAATATCATCAGAGAAGCTATTCAAGTGGCAGTTTTGGCTGGATCGTGAACAGGAATTTCTAGATATTCCATGAGAGAGACTGTCCCTGTAGATGGTATTGCCAGTTCCCTGTGGTAGACTCAGGAAGTTCAGGTAAAGCTCAGATGAGCATCCAAACCAAAGTCTGAATTTTCATGATTTGTCCATTGAAAGCAAACATTACTCCATTGGGAGGATGTATTTCCAATCTTCTGTCTGAAACAACAGGAAGAGCAAAAGGTGAAAAACAAACCTCAAAACATTCTTCTTCGGCAGCCTCTAGAATTAGGTCACAGGGTTTAGATATTTTTGGTTTTGTTAAGGTGGCTATGCTAGCCTCTTAGGTCAAAAGGCAAAAAACCTTGAGAATGAAGGTGAAGGGCTGTGGGAAGCGGTACAGGAGTGAAAAGGAGAGAAAGGAATACCCACATGGTGTCTGCCCAGTTCCTCAATGTGCCTGACTGGAGCTCAGCTGAAGTCAATAGTGCTGTAAATTTACATCAGCTGAGGATCTCAGTGTTGCCAACTCATGATTTTTGGCATTGTTCTTAAAGTCTACACTTCGGGAATGTGAAAAATTTAGCTCTTTATTTTATATACTGTATATACTTTGATATACTGTTCTTTTTATATAATACTGGATCTTGCCTATTGTGGTAAATCTCAGTCCAGCCTTTGACTTGGGCATGAGTTTGGCTCCATGGCAGAAGAGTGAATCTAGTAAGAGTTTTGAGCAGGATCAGATGACAGATGAGCAAAAGGCAGACAAGTTTCTTTGGGTAAATCTGATATCTTTTATTAGACCAACTAAAATACTTGGAAAAATTGTTCTTTGCAAGATTTCAGGTACAAACACCCTTCTTCAGGCTGAGGAAGCATCTGCAGTTGTTCTGTGCTCTTCCTGGATGGGATAGAATAGAATAGAATAGAATAGAATAGAATAGGAGTCAGGAGCCAGTATGCAAGAATGCCAGTCAATGAAAATGCAAATCGAGGCAGTCGGGTGACAAACAGGGGGTGGGGGTAGGGGTGGGGAGGGGAATGTAGACCTGGTAGCTGGTAAACAGTAGAGAGGTTATCTGGGGTATCAGATGTTGGGCAGGTTATAATGTGCCATAAATCCAATGTCTGTATTTAGTCTATGATTTTTTTGTATCCAATAGGTTGATGGAGTGAAGTTCGTAGGCACATCTGTGAAAGGTGTTTTGTAAATTCCCTTTGAGGATTAGAACTGAAAGATTGGAGGGAGAGTGGCGGTCTTGTGAGCAATGTGCCCCCACAGGTGGTGGGCAACAGGCAGTCTACATTGTACTCCTACCACTGTTACCCCTGCAGAAACAGGGGACATTTTAGCAAAGAAAAAACATCTGGCATTCACAGTGTTAAAAACAATCTGACCTTCTGTGGTCTTTTTGAGTTCTTTGCAGCAGAAAAAATGAGTCTAAAAAGGCTGAGAACCACTGGCCTAGATTAAAGCCACCTTATACTAGTGAGAGACTGGCTCTGCTTTAGACAGTTTATAGACTAAGACAGACAGTGTGGGAGAGAAACAGAAGGACAGGAAGGTGAAGTGACTAGCCTAGGTTCAAACACCAGTATGTAGCAGAGCTAGGAATAGAACAAGGTCTCCCAGATTCCCAGCCAGCCCAGTATTCAGGTTGCTAGTTGCCTGCTTAGAGTAGCTTGCTCCCCTTTCATGTGTTTGGAGGTATTGTGTTTAATAACACATTATTACCGAGATCTATCATTTTGGACCATTGAAAATCGAATGGAACCAAACATACTGCGTGAAGCAATATTGTAATGACAGTGGAATGGACTAAATGCCTAAATAGGTCTTCTGTGTCTTTTTTATTCCACAATGTACATTAAAGGAAGATTTCAGTCATTTCGGTAGTATAGTTAAACGGGCATTGCCGATTTTATTTTCAAACCATTTACATTCAGAGCTAAAGCAAACTTTTGTGGCATCCATAAATCTGATTCTGCCTCCCTTATACATGTTTTACCCTACAAGGGTTTATGCTGACTTTGGTGGGATTACTTGAAGAGTAAGGTATTGAGTAAGGGGCTCAGAATCTGCTCCTAACAGTTTTATTTTAACGCACAAAAGAATCTGGGGTGAAATCCTAGCCCAGTGACATCAATGGGTGTTTTCTTCCTCCAAGGTTGACTAACAGAGTCATTTCTGATGAATCCAGGAAGTTCCTGGGCATTGCACAGTAGCAAGAGAGTTGTGGTCTGAACCACGCTCAACCTCTTGGACCTCTGGAAAGTCACTTGTGACTGACTTTGCATAGTCCTGAGCACCTGTCACTACGGTAGATGCAGAAGGCAGGGCAGGGTGGCACCTTTCACTGCAGTACAGGTCAGCAGGTGTTGCACCTCTACAAAATAGAGCCCTCAGCTTGCCGTAGTTCCCCATATTTGAAATAAGAATATTCATACCTACCTATCCCACAGGTATATTGCTAAGGTTAAGTCAAAAGCTCCTAAAATGAGCTAAAGATTAAAATTGTTTGTTTATGTATTATTATTGATATAGACTGTCTCTGTGTGCCCTGGTGGCATGTTAACCACATTTTATACAGTGTAAAACAGCTCATCTCCATATAAACCCATATTCAGGTACACAGTTAACATTCAGCCAATTCTTAGCTTTCTGTCACCCTCTAGCCGCTTGAGACGATCCAACAGAAAACAAACATACACGTCATGCACATGGGATTGAAAACCCCCAGATAGTAGAAGGCATCCCCAGGAAAAAGGCTCAAAAATAAAATACAGCAGAAAGCTCTGCATTTGTTTTCTCCAAATCTTTGAAAACACTTATATTCACTGAGACCAGTGCAATGCGCTCTAACACAATGGAATCAATGGGCTTCACACCACACTCAGTTTATTACATATACCCAAATGAATAATAGACAAAGCGGCACACTTAAAAACCAATATTAGCTTCATAATATGTATAAATCAGAATGCTTATTGCATTTCCTGAAGGGTAGCACCACAGGCTGTGCAGGAGAGGAATACTGTTTTATTCTTAAACTATGCAAAGCATTATTTTTTTTACATAATACGTTATTGATTTTTCTCTTTTTATACAGCGTTTCTTTTCTTTTACTTTTAGCCAGAAACCATAACACACAGCTACCGAATTTGTTCCCAACATGCAGCATACTCCTGTATTTTTAAATTACAACATTTTCTTTGCTCATTTACATGTTAAACTATATCTACCTGATATTATTGCTGCAGAGGATTGTTTTGTATTACTTTAGCACCAAAAGGTCCCAGCTTAGAGCACTGAACATGGTGTAAACATATAAAAAGAGAGATCCCTTTCCCAAACTGTTTAAAGTTTAAGTAGACAAGGCTGATAAAGGGTAGAAGAAAGGAAATATGAACAGAACCTCTGCCCTCTATTCATAACTTTATTCAGATCTTTCAGTGGTACCCTTTTTAGACCCACAGACCTAGTTTCCCCATGTTATTGCTGCATGGCTGTTACATCAGAGGTAAGAATTCACAAACCCGTACAATCATTCATGCTATAGAAATAAATACCACCTCATTTTCAGCTGCTTGCATTATTTTATTTTATTTTTCTCCCACTGCTCTTCCACTTTGAGTCTTTGTTTCATATTTAGATAATGGCAAATTGAAAGATGCCCCTGTTTACTGACTGAACTGTAGATACCTTACCCCGTGTTTGACTAATCTAATGAACAGTGCAGACCAGCATCGATTCTCAGCTGCCTTTCAAAAAATCTGGTGTTACTCCAGACGTACGATAGTGAAACTCAAAGCAGGAATAGGTCAGTGGATTTCGAGCTTGCTTTGTCTTTTTCTAAATATTTAATCCAATGTTATATGTGAAATTATACTGAGTTCACTCAGGAGAGTAGGATAAGAACTTGCTTACTATTACATAGATGAGAGTGAAGCTTTTTGCTTGCTTGCTGTTTTCCAACTGTGTACCGTGGATCCTAATTCACATTAATGACTCACAGATCTGTTGCACATTAGCAAGTAAGCGAACAAATAGGATTAGAAGGAAGTCAAGGGCAATGCACCACAAAATGCACTGTTCAATTACTTTGATGAGCATAGTTTCATTTTCATGGTACTTGAGAGCATATTAAATGTATGATAGTGTAATACAATGATCACACCCTCAGTGGTTCCATGGTGCTGGATTGGGACCTAAGTAGAAACCTTGTGGGTAAACAGAAGTAGTATGTACTTCATTGAAGTGATTTGGACTTGGGCGAAGGCTGAGATTAGACTCCTCACTTACTTCCCTCCAGTTTGTGAGAACTACCAGATTTATGAATTGGAAAAACAAGAATTAGAAGGATTTGCTCTACACAAGAAACTTCATCAACAAATCTGTTTCACGGCAATCCGTCTAAGCACAGTACCCTTCTAATGATTTTACCATCTATCCTCAAAAATAAATAATTTCCAAATATGGGTTGCAAAAATCTGGCCCTGTTAAAAAATAACATCTGTTATATTCTGCAGTTCGTCGCTGTGCACTTGTCACATTTAAACCTTACACGCAAGGCTCAGCCAGACAACAGTTGGCGTCTTTATTTGCTTCATCAGAATTTTAACTTGGCTGTAATATGAAAAGACATCGTTGGGTGTCTCTTGTCTTCCCAGAAGCAAAACAAATTAGCATGCGCAAGAAGGAGATTGAAAGTGGACGTTTGTATGGTTATCCACATATCCTACTTGCCTGAGTCGGAAAAAGTAAACAATTGGACTGGAACCATAAAGCTAGGCTTGGGAACACATTTTTCTACGCTACATGACGTGTTTTCAGTTTCCAAGGGTTCTCTAGTGAAGTACCAAAGTGGTTTTAGCCAACGTTAGCTATTTTATAAGAATAATAAAGAAACAAGATAGATTAGTACACAGTAAATTCTTGCCTGTATATTAGACCGTATGGTTGGTTGTAATAAAATATGGTAAAGAGAAGGCCTTGTGCTTTGGTAAAAAGGACAGTTGACTTGAAATAGAGGTGGCAGTTATGCAAAGTGGTCTTTCCACCTCCTTCATGGGTGTCCTGTGATCTTGAGTGGCTATGTAAGTCTGTTTATACATGTTCTTCTTTTTTTAAATGGACGTGTGAACTGTGGGTCTGGTGGCATTAACTGCCCACTCCTCCTCATTTTTAATGGCTGCTGCTTGGATGAACCTGAACTAGAATTTTGGATCAGGGCAATTGCACTGGTTGCAAGCGTTATGAAATGGATAGAGTCTCTAATCGCTCTGTGGCACTTTTGATTTTTCTTTATTACCCAGTGGGCAGGTTGTGCCTATATTTAGACACAATGGATCACGTTTTGATCTCTTTTACATCAGGGTAAATGCAGAGTAACATAATGACGTCCACAGAGTTAAACTAGATTTCCCTTAGCAAGGCAGAGAGCGAAATCTAACCTGTTGTCTTTAAGAGATCAGTGAACCTCCATTCTTTTGTATGTGGGAGTTGTGAGAGTTTGTTAATGCGTTGCTCCTTTTCTTTTCTCCTGCTTAGGTGAAGTTGGTCCTGAAATCAATCCTTATTTCACGACAGCTTGCCCATTAATTAAGAAGAACGAATATCTGTGTGAAAAGAGAATCTGTGAAGAGTATGACATTTAGGACCGATCTTCATTACCACGTTTTATACTGTATTAGTCCAAAAATCTCTTTTGTGATTTTGGTGCAATAGCTAATGTGAGAGAAAAAATTGCTCCCAGTGAGATTGCTCCCAATGAGACTTGTTACACAGCAAAATTAAATATGAGAATAAGCACCTTTTTCAGACAAAAAGAAACTGAGGAAACCTCATGGCTTCTGATTTTAAGTCTAGAATGATCAGTTATTGATCAGTAAAGACCTGGGATAGACTGACCTGCAATAAAGTGTTTGTCATGTTATTTTGGATCATATTAATTCAGAAATAATTCCTGCTTCTGTTGAAGTGGCAAATTATATGAAACTACACAGAATGAGAGTATGCACACAGATAACAATAGCCTCCTTACTTATTTAAACAAAATGTGATGCATATGGATTCATTGCCCACTAATGAGAACACACAAGGCAGGAATCAAGGAGATCAGACAATGACAATGGGTGAAATGTTGCTAAATATTTCATTGTTAGTTAAATATAAGGCAATCCGATACTACAGTAAGGGTGTCTACCTAAATACAAAAGGCAGTGTGATAGGATGTAATCCAGTGCGTAGAATCCTGTTACATTGCTAGATTCAAAGAAAACCGGAGATATATATCATAAGCTTTCGTAAGCAGAGGGCTCACTTACAAAAGCTTATGCTATACATTGGATATAGTTAATCTACAAGGTGCAACTCTACCCTGTCCCCTGCCTGGCTTCAGACAGCTAACCACCTCTCTAGGCTCAAAGTGTTGCTTTCATTTTGAGAGGGGAATAATTTTCTCCCTAGTCTCTTGTCTGGAGCTTTTAGGATTATGTAAAGTAAAGTATTTTACTGGAAAGCCCTTTTCCTGTAAAGCAAAGTATGTTACAGTAAAGCAATGTACTGTTTTGTAAAGCGAACTACAATCCCCCCTAACAAAACCTGTAGCTAGTAATTTTATGCATAAATTAAAACGTTAGAAAGTCCGTTTAAAGATACTTTAAATTGTTTCTCAGGGTGGCAGGGTACTTCAGTCCTCCCCTTATTCTCCACCCCCCCAATCTTTGCAGGGGATCTTCAGTCGTAGTTTATGCATGGCACAGGAAGGTTGCAGAGGGAAATAGAGCAGGATGTGTGTTTCCCTCTGCATTGCTCTTCAGGCATAAAGTGAGAATAACTTTGCACAGGCAAAGCAACCCAAGGTTGCTTAGGTTCCTGCTGGCCTTTGGCAGAAGCGTGGCTGTGAACGGAAGCTGGCTGAGAAGTTAGTTTGTTGTCACAGTCAGCTGCCCATGGAGGGAGGGATGAGCAGAAGGCCAGGAGTTATCCATTTCACCTTCCCAGCCAGGCATGGGTGACTGGTGCTGCCTTAGTCAGGAGGGGCATGTGCCCCCCCCCGGGACCAGTCAGTGGCTAATCACTGCAGCTGCTTCCAGAAGCTCCACTCCCCAGCGTTGCAGTCCCCGGTCAGTCAGGGGGTGCACATACACCCCTGTGCACACCCTATGCATCGCCACTGCAGCCAGGTCTTTGTGCCTGACCACAGGTGCAACAAAAGGAACTGAAGCTCATGCCTCTTGAAGGCTCAGGACAAGTGTAGTGGCTTCTTAACCTGCCAGGGGAAATACCATGCATCTGTGTCCAAGAAGGCAGTTTTCCTAAACCGCCTTGCAGGAGAACTGCTCTTCTGGCATAGCTCAGTACCCACCGAGGTGCAGCAGCTTTAAGCCCAGCTTATGGAAATGGGAGTATCCTCCCTTGTTTGCTCCAAGGGCCTTAAGCCTAAAGAGCAAGAAAAACTTTGGGGCATCCTAACCCCAAGCCTCCGGGCTTGGGCCTGCAAGGAGGATGCCTGGCAAAGGTTTTGGAAACATCTGAAGCCCCAGGTGCAGGTGGAGATGTTTCCAGTAGTAGAGCCACTCATGGGTCTGGACTCTTTGTTGGCCAATTTGGCATCGGATACAAATTATAAAAAAAACAAACCCGTCCAAAACTGAAGCTCATGCCTGCAGCCAGAGTAAGCAACCAAGGGAGAAGGCATGGAGAGGGCCCACAAGCTGTGTGAAGCAGCGAGAGATTCCCCCCACAGCCAGCAGGGCAGGGTAGCAAAGCACACTTGCCCTCCCTCTCTCCTGGCAGCCCTCCCCCTTCAGCCCCGCTCCGCGTGCATGCGCAACTCCCCCGCCCGCGGC
>NW_017729012.1:3682050-3704399 GCF_001723915.1 Gavialis gangeticus
CGGGCAGCTGAGCCAGGCCCGCGCGGAGCCTGCCCCCCCACCCCCCTCGCAGGCCGCCCGTGGCGGGACATGGCGGCCCACAAGCCGGTGGAGTGGGTGCAGGCCGTGGTCAACCGCTTCGACGAGCAGGTGGGGTCGGTCCCCCCGGCCCCTTCTCTCCCGCTTCCCCCCTGTCCCGCTTCCCCCTCATGCCCGGGGCCGGGGCCCCTCTCCTTTGTCACATCAGTGGCCGGGCCGGGGTGGTGGTCAGCCTGGGCTTTGCTCTTGTCCCTTCCCCCCATCCTCCTCCTCCTCCTCCTCTTCATCATCATTTTTGTGGCTAATATCCATCCATTTCTCCCAAACGAGGAGCCGAGAGGCATCGGGTGACTGCCTCGGCAGCACTGAGATTTGCTTCCGCCCCCTCCCCAAGATATGTCATCTGCACGTAACGGGGGTGAGGTTGGTTGGCTGATTTTTGATTCGGCTCTTTTTTTGCTACACCGGAGAGGGGGCGCTTTTGTGTTGCGGAGGCCTAACGTGTCCCCTTCATCTTAAAAAAGAAAAGATGAGGTAGACTCTGGAGGGCAGGTTTGGTTCGTCCGCTCCGGCCCCAGGTAGAGCTGTGTGGCCTGTAAAAATAGGATGTCCTTGCTACTTTTTCAATCAAAAAGTGATCAGCCCAGTTAATTTGGGGACAGAAAAGTTGAGCTTTTCTACCTGGATTGTTCGACAGTTCCAAAAGATGCTGTTTTTTTTGATAACAGTGACATGTTTTTGAGCCTGCCTTTTGCTGGCTTGTCTTGAATCACAGAGCATTTTTCCACCTGTCAGTTGAAAAGGACCAGCGGTGCTAGTTCTGCTCCCAGTAACGCCAGGAAACGTTTCTTTGTGTACTGGTGTGAGAAGACCTTCGGCTTTGCCATCAGCTTCGTTGTTGGAACTGGGCTTGCCAACATCTGGTAGGAGTTAAGCCCTTGAGCTTTTTAAATAGAAGTGTCTTCTTATATGCTTTATGGAATAATTAAGGGTCAATGCATAGGGAAGGAAGGGTCCTTTCCTGCTTTCAAAGAAACGAAGCCCTTTGGATTGCGAGTTACAGAGAAAATATTCAGTAAATGCGATATCGATGATCCTAGTAGCCTGCTAGCTTGCACAATAGATGTTTTAGTAGCAGTACTGTGGTCCGTTCATTGAGTAATTCCTATCTATACTAACCGGAGTCGAGTCTCAGTGTTAAACCATTTAGTGGGTCAAGCAGCGAGGAAGGGACTGTTCTCCTTGTATTTTGAAACTTTTGTTACGTACTGAATTGGTCTCTTGTTCCACTTCATTTTATTTACTTCATCTTGCAAGCTCTCGTCATATTTCCTCCCTTCTGCTGCACCCACTCTCGAGAGCAGCCTTTGTGATGGGAAGGTGACTCTGGGATTCAGTTCAGAGCAAACCTGCCGGGTTATTCTGACACCCTTATGTTTTCTCCTAATGTACTACTTTTGAACGGGCATGTTCTACTCCCCTAAACTGTTACTAAAATAGATGTGTGAATGATGAGCCAATAATGATGTAAAAGTGGGGAGCTATTTCCTTGTTGCATCATTGACTGCAGTTTCAATTACTTTGACGCATGCTGTTACATTCCCCACTTCTCTTCTTTACTGGGCTGGTTATGCATTTTCACATTTCCCCGCTCGTAATGTCTGTACTCCTAAGTGCAGAACCGTGGTGTGAGCCCTGAGGGAGCCGAGCTAGCAGTGCATGTAATACTGAGTGTATTTCTCACCAAATTAAGAGTGGAAACAATTGTTTGCTGTTGCTTTTAGAAACAGAAAAGTATTTTGTCATTCACTTAGGTGGCATGGTTTAGAAAGTACCAAAATAGAATTGCTGAAGGTTATAGTTACTAGACAGTCTTTCTCTTTGTTTATCCAAGTTTTTCAATTATTCTAAGGTGAAACAACAAGTTGAGTACAGGCTAATCTGTATTGAACAACAACCAACATCGGTGGGAACCAGTTTGCTCTTGGCTATTCTTGTTTGTTTTGACAAATGCTGCATTAACTGGCATACCCTTTGTGCGTATGATTCTGTGTATTTACATGACCAGCAAATATGGGTTTACATTGTAGCAAACAACATTTTCCCCCTAATCCAAAATGTGACTTCCTGTCAAAAATGTTGCAACTAGCTGACAAGTTTTCCCGCAATCCAAAACATCACTTCCTGGCAAAAATGTGACACTCTTGTCAGCTAGTTACCCCAAGCACGGTAATGGAAGTCCCTATTACTTGAATCATTTAAAATTTGACTGCATTAAGTGCTCACAGATGCAAGGAAAAAGGGCCCCAATCCTTTACAGTCAGTAGGATCTGCTATGACCTCAGTCAGGAGTATCAAAACTCATCTGATCTCATGGGCTGAAGTGCCTGCAGACTGGCCCCAAGTGGGCAGGTCTTGCAGTACCTGCCCCAGACTGGCCCTGCACAGAAACTGTGTGCAGTGAGTGTCCTGGACTGGCCCCATATGCAGCATGTGAGGCCAGTCCATGAGGCATGTGGACCACTCCAAAACACATGGGCAGCAGCAGTGGCTGTTTGACAGTGCTCCAAGGGCTGTATCTTTGACACCTGTGACCTAAATGATTCTGTGATGCCCGTTAAGGAAAGAAAATGTTTATGTGGCTTTCAGTTAAAGGGATGTTGTTACATTAATTAGGGTCCACATTTAAAAACATTTTTTTATCAAAATAATGATAAAAAAAAAATCACTAGTAATGTTTCATTTAGCTTAAATTGAAATGCAAAGTTTTGTTTTAAAGCAAATGTCTTTCTGAAATGCATGAAATTGGTTGGCAAGCCAAGAATCTGAGATTGAAACTGATTGTAAATAAAGAGAATCTGACTGTGATTTCACTTAGAATTTAAGAGGACTGCTTTCTTCATGCTAAAAGGAAACTTTATCGGAAGGCAGAAAATCTGTGCACCTCTCGGAGTCCTTGTGTGGAAGGCCTTTGCCTGCCCCCACTAAAGGGGAGTGGACTCTGATCCAGCGTCCGAGTCATGTCTTTGAACTAAAACCATGTACAAAACAAAACTGTGTGTTGCTGATTGTAAGACTGACAGATTCCCACAGGAACTAAGGACCATCACACATCTTCCCACCTTCTGCTCCAAATACAAGGTAAACTAATTCAATCTTACCTCCTTTGACACGGGCATAGAGCAGTGCATAGACTAAAAGAAGAAAACAAAACAGAAAAACTGAATGCTTCCAAAACAAAACCGTGCTGCAGGCTGTGTAGATAAATACACATTTGTTTACAATATATGCCCTTAAGTTACACTTTTTCTAGTGTTAGTAAGAAATGAACCAAATGGCCTATTTTCTGCAAGCAGTCTGAAATCTATCAATGTATTATAGTGCAAGAGTGTTTTGCTTCACCATGTGGTCTTAGGGCCTGATCCAGTATGTCTCCAGTCTATGGAATGACTCCAATTGACTTGGCTGACGTTTGGTTCTGGCTCAGGAACCAACACCAACTGAAGGAAGGAAGGGTGCTTTATCTCTCTTCCTATTTCTGTTCAGAACACCCCATCTTCCAACTTGTTTTTCAGTGTCTCTCTCTGGAAAGGAAGTAAGCAGGTGGATCTGGATGCTTTTCAGGTTGGGTATTGCTAGCTTTGCACTGGAAGTTTTGTTTCCAGATCTCAGGGGTTTACCCTTGGATGAAGTCTTTGGAGTTGAGGCTTGAATGTGCTGATTTCTATATAGTAGGCTGCTGAATTTTTTTAGGAGTTTCTTTGTTTTTCTCTATTGAACTGTCTGATCCTTTTGAACGGAATGAAGCACTCGTCTCTTTAGGGAGGGCATATACTTGCATGAGAATAATGTTATTTTTCTGAATGCTGAATATTTGTGTTCCTTCTGAAAAATTGTTTGGTTTTGTGGTTGAGAATTCAAATGTTTGTAGTTCAGAGCCTGTGGCAGGTTGTTTGGCCTGTTGAGTTTTAAATCCTTGACACTTAAGGGGTGACTTTTTCATCGGAAGTGTTATTGAACTTCATACATGTCCCAGGAGCACTGAAAATAAAGACAATTTTTTGCTAAAGAGCATTCTTTTAGCTAAAGAGAACTAGGTTTACTTTGTGTTTATTGTAGTGGAAATGCCCTTGATTCTTTGTTTTACCTCTGTCAATGGTCAGAATGGGTTATTTTGCAAATGATCAAGTGCATTGGGGCTACCAGTTGCTAACCAATGTCCTGAACACTTTAGGAAAAGACTTCCTGCCTTTGTATATTCAAATTAGAGTAATTGGAGCGCATACTAATGTTTCTTTGCCACACTTAGGAAAGAGACTCATTTTTCTTAAATTACATCTACAAACCGTGGAAGAGTCATTTGACTGAGGTTTCAAAGGATAAAGGCACTTCAGTTATTGAAGGGATACCACTCCCAAAGACACTACAATCTCTCCTACTGTTAGAAACCACACTACTTTCCACAGTGCAACAGCTACATAATTCTGTTTAATGCCTACTTTTCAGTCTGAAAGCCAGTTGTAGGATGTAACTATAGAGATCTTAAGTGTGTGGGTTTTTTTTAAAATGCTTTTTTCTGTTTTGTAAGTGCCAAAAATCTAATTCCTTGTTTTTCACTATTAAATTACCTGGTCCTTTTGAAGGGGATGAAACACTCCTTTACATTAGGAAGACAGGTAAGAGTTTCAGGATATAGGGAAGGTGTTGATTTTACTTTAAAGTTCAGTATGGCAGACCCTCTGGTTGATGACATGGTAGAGACAAAGTTGGCTGGATGGTCTGAGGCTACCAGACATTATTGCAGAGCAGTTAATAATTTATAGCGTAGTAATGCATAGAGCTTTCAATAAATTAACATGTACCATTTTGTAAGGATGTGGAGGAGGTTTTGAAATATTATTTTTAGGTTGCCGGTAGCTGACTGTTTGCTATCAATTAATGAATCAAGCCCTTTTTTTTTTTCTTAAGCATATTTTTGTGAAGGGTTTTTAAACTCTTAGTTTTTTGTGAGGTCAGAGTTGGAAGAACTTCATATCACTTTGGCAACCAGTAAGGGGAATTCACTTCTCTTAGATAACTAATATGAGAGAAATCTATTGAAGGCTTAGTTTAGAATAGATGGGTAAGTAGATTGCTATAGTTTATATGTTCTGATATTTTCTTGGTTCCATTCTCAAATGCTTTTCAAAATTCACATGTTGTGTTGTCTGCCTTTTAGAAATAGGAAGATGAAAAAAGGATTGAAGTTTAATGTACCATCAGGGAGTTGTGCGCTAGCTCCAGGGCTGGTCCAGATTGGGCCATGCTGGAGCCAGCACACAGGACTTATCTGGTAGGGTGCTGTGTACAGTGTGTACCCAATGCCAGCCCCTTTGCTGCATGCAGTGTGTGTGGCTAATCCAGCTTGCACACAGGGTGCAGTATTTCCTGGTCCCACTCAAGGGCTTCTGTTGCATAGCAGCTGGGGCTGGCATGGCATGCGTGCTTCAACTGGAGCCCTGCTGGATCAGCTCTTGCTTTGGTGCTGGTTAGGGCCAGGGTTGGTCTGGAGGGGAGCTATATGCAGTGTGTTCCTTGTGCCAACCCCTGTGCTGCAAGCAAGGGTCCAGCCCACTCCTGGCCTGCAGCACAAGCTCCAGAGCAGGGCCAATGTGCACTGCATATGGCAACAGGGCCAGCATGGGGAGTATATCGCACCCGGTGCCCCACTAGACTGGTCCTGTACCTTAGCTCCAGTACTGCCTGATCCAGCCTGCAGACCATCCCAGAGATCTTCAAGGTTTGACACCCCCAGTATGGACTAATTAAATTACTGATATAATGATATGGTTCAATTAATCCAAAAACTCCTTATAAAGCACAGCTTCCCAAACTTGATCTCAGTGTGACGGCATTTCCTCAGCATGGCCTCTCAATCCCAACCCACAGCCCCCCACCCCCGTGACCCCATCTGCTGATGTTGTGACCCCATTTGGGGTTGTGACCCACAGTTTGGGAACTGCTGGTGCAGAGCATCCCTCAGATTAAAACATAATAATGATGCTTCTTACACAGTTTTACTTCCCTCATTCAAATCAGTGAAGCCCGCTGCTGCATCAGCTCAGATTACTGTCTTCCTTTAGATTTATGACCTTCCGATCCTTTTCCATTTTGTTGTTACTAGGTTAAACTGAGTCTTGAATTCATCCACTTTGTAGCCTAGAGGAGTACAAAACAGTGCATGTATTCATAGTTTTGGGATATGGCCTGATTATTTGTGTATCATCTTTTAACTTTTTTGTGACAGTAATTAAAATAAATGTAATGCAGGAATCCTGTCCTTTTTAAATAAAATGTTTTAATTGTAGGCATTTTGTTTTGCTTATTCCTTCAGTATCGTATTAATATATATATTAGTGCTACGGTTATCGTTTTGTTGCTCTTTGCTCTTTTTAACAAGACTGCAGAGGAACAGCACAATACCCTTATTTTGAATTGCATTCAAGGGTGTCACTAATAGGTTTATACAAAAGCATAATACAAGTGTCTGTGCATATCCTATTTTTTAATGGTAGTATTAAGAGTAACACTGCTTTAAGGCATTGTTGCTACAGTGGCTCTTGTGGTAAGAAGCTCCAAAAGATATATCATACATTGCCTCTTTAGTACAAAGGCATATAAAACCAGATCTGTGGCATGAAATATCTTTTGAACGTTTTGAGACGCTTCTGAAATATTGTGCCATTTAGTAAGATGGGACTTTTCTGCTGTTGCCTGCAAATCTGGAAGTTCAAATAAAGATTGCCAATAACTCTGAGTTATTAATTAAGTGATCTACCTCACATTGATTGTGTTACAAAAAAAATTGGTCTTTACAAAATTAGTAACGACTTTTTTTTTAAATATCAGCACTTGTGTACTCTGGTCTTGTTTGTAGTTCTTCACGTCATCGACTTTATTGAGATGGCTGAGAATGAACATTCTGACAGTGGATGGAAAGATGAATATAAATTTAAATTCATTTTTTTTGCTTAGCTTATAATAGAATGCACAGGTAAAAGATATTGCTAACCTATCATTTCTTGCATGTTGTAAAAGTGATGAGTTTGCAGTGTTGTCATTGTAAATTACATCAATAATGATCAAGTGTTGTTTGTATGGTGGCGTTCAAGTTATCTTCCTGAGCAAGTTCATAAGCACTTAAAGTTCATAAACTTGCATACATTTATAAGATTTTGCAGAACCTGGGCCTTTAACCAGCAGTACTTGCTTTACAAGGCTTAAAATGTGTAAACTTCTATGTTACATGTATTTTTCAATAAGAAATTAGGCAATGGTTCTACTTCCGCTTGGGATTTATCTTGGGATATGGCAGACTCTTTTGGTGGTTGGTGTTTTGTTTTTTTTTTAGTTACTCCATATTGGCAACATTATAACCAACAGCAAAATTTGACCTAATGAGAACTTTCCTATTTTAATCCTTAGCTTGAGGTAATTCATGGTTTTTTTTAATTAATTTGTTTGTACGAGTTCTGCAAAATATGTATCTTTCTAATGCTGGACAAAATGCAGTCAGCTAAGAGTACCAGCATAATGAAGAGTCAGTTTTTTTATAGGAGGAATCACTCCAGAATCAATATTCACTTAAAGTATTCATGAGTCAGAAACATTTTTTTGGTCACTTCCAGTGTTTAAAATGTAACCATCTCTTTTGGAAGGGGGAATCTATATTAAATTGATTTTAATGCAGATTCTAATTGTCAGGTAACTTGAGACTCCTGTAAAATATTTGCGCTGAAAAGTGAACATCCATACAAAATAGCATTCTTCTATTTTTACAGGTTGCTATATGCATATTCATGTTAGAGTTACCATACAGTCATTTTCTGTCAGATTTTGTTAATGTGAGAAAGTAGCTGCATATACCTGAATTCCCATGTGAGCAGGATTTAGTTCTGGGTTACGGAAATGAAACAAACGCACACACAAAAAAAGCTTAACCAGCTTTGGAAATTGTAGTCTCACAGTTAGCTTTGGGAGGTGGGAGTGAGAGAGAGTTGCACAGAAAAGAGGAATTTCTCTGCACTAGGCAGTTCAATATTCTTCTTCATTTTCCTTTATACCGGCTTAGTCTCTGCTGGCATTCAGACCCCAAGAACTACAGTGACATCTGCTATCAAGTCAGGCTGTGGTACAGCTGTTGAACAGTTATTCCAAAAAAAAGTCTGCAGTACAATTCTGGGTCAGGATCACTGGACAGGATAGCCATAACCTTCATGACCAAGTTCCTTTGGATTTAAAAACAGCTTTTGATGGCTAGCTCAGGTCAATCTCATTATAACTGTATTAAAAGGAAGTTTATACATTTTAATATAACAAACTAAGTGTTAAGATGCTACAGCTTTTCATTAAAAGCTGACCCCAAACCTTTAGTGCTTCCTAGTGATTTAAGCACATGTAAACTGCTTGGACTTTTCCCTTTAGCTGCTCTTAAACTCTGTGGGTTTTCTTAAAGAGAGTGGGCTTCCAGTTCAGATAATCTTTCGGTGCATCTCTTTGAACCATCGATGTGTTTTCAGGATATAAGTTTACAGAATGTTCTAGTGGGATCTAGTTAAAACCAGAAGAAAGTAACACTTTAAATATTTGACATTTTTGTAATTAGTGATCCTTAGGGCCTACTCAAAACCTAAATAGTGCGTGTGATTTGTAAACACAGATGATGTGCTGATTGCGTTCTTGTTTCCCTAATCTGTTGACTCTTTTTAAAACATAAAGTGAATTTCAACAAAGGCCTTCTTTCCACATTTTAATGTGGTCTCATGGCTTGTAACCAACTGACTCTGGTAAACTGCACACAAGGGAAATGATTGGGCTGTGACCTTAGAAGAATTTACTGAGTGCAGCTTGAAACAAAGTGTCTAGTGTTCACAGAGTAGGATTAATATGTTTTGTCAAATTGCTCCAAGTCTTATCTTTGGTGGAATAGTTGCCTCTGAAGTCTAACTTTTGCTACTTGATGTAAAAGATCCTTCTTGACGGTCTTCTTTCTGCATCAAGCTGGGAGAAACTTTAGAAAGATTTATTTTTTTGAATGTATTGTCACAAAATATAACTTTCATTAATCTACATATCAGGCATGCAGAGAAGATGGGAGAAAACAGATGCATCTTGCAACTGAGCACCTGAATTGAATCATTCACAGAGTATAGGCATTGATAAGTTGAATTGCAATGTATATAGAAGCGAAATGCCCTTTGAGCTCTCATCACAGAAATACTCACTGACAGGCTTTTGGGACCGATACTGTGTCTTTGTATGACTTTGTGCCTAGCTCAGTGAAGCTCCAGATTGGAGTCTGAGTGCTACTGAAGTACAAATAGGACTTACATTTTGTAACAAGAATAATTAAGGGTAAAAGATATAGCTGGCAACAAACATAGCAAAAGAATCCCTCTTCAATAGCTGTGTAGTATATGAAGGTTAGCAATGCTTTTTTAGGGGTAAATTCAGCTCCTGAGGATCTAAAGTTGGTTTTTATTGCTTGTTTGTTTTTCATACTTGGTTTGAGAGGAACAGTTGTTTCAAGAATAGTGCTGGAAATTATGTAACATTTTTAGATTGCACTATTTCAGCGACACTGCTGAAACTTTTTGCACTTAGGAACTCTCTTTCATGCTCTCCATCTTACTATAGAGCCTCTCATTTTATCACCCATGCTTTGCGTTTGGTGTTGATATTTCATTAGCACTGGGAGGGCCCAATGAAGAAGAATCCCAGGTTTTTGGGCTAGGTGCTATGCAGGCACATACCTAGTTTTCCATTAGCTTTCCCTTCCCAACAGTTGGGATTGTCACTTCTAATACCAACAGCTTTAGCAGCTGTTGGTTACCTGTTAATATTTGCTGTACACCCTACATTTCAACTTGTGTGGAGGCTTGAAATGCACGGTCTGTCCACTGACTCATAATCGTCTTCATGGGCAATTGCTTTTTATGTTTCTTGTTCCTCCTCTAAGACTTAAAATTCTATTTTTATGGTAGAGTTTGAGTGCCGTTGTAGCTGCGATGGTCGAGGAAATGTGTGAGGTGAGGATTGTGGGTGACATCTATTACTGAACTGACTGCATAGTTGGACTAGATGTAGACAAGCTATCCAGTGCAGTGCTTTTGAATGAAGAAGAATGCACTGCATCCTTTTTATTATTATGAATGATTGTTTCTAAATGGAAACGTTCTGTAGGACTGCGGTTACTTATTCATTTGGTTTGCGTGTCACAATAAGAGATTCCTTAGCAGACAGACAGAGGAAGTAAAACAATCTTATATAGAAGTAAGATACTGTGCTAACTTACTGTAAGGTTGCCTTTTTTAGAATCTTCTAAAGTTTTCTCTGCTGCTTTTCTCCTGTAAAAATGTCAGTCTCTATCTTGCTGTACAGATGTTAATAATACTCCTTTTTATTTGCAGCTTCCAATAAAAGCTGGCCAACAGAATACCCACACCAGAGTCAGCACAGAGCATAACAAGGAATGCCTCATAAACATTTCCAAGTACAAGTTTTCCCTGGTCATAAGTGGTCTCACTAATATCTTAAAAAATGTTAATAATATGGTAAGTTCTTTTTGTTTTTGTTTGGATTTATCAAAAACTTTGGAATGTCTGGTCTGAAATGTGAGTCAAATTGCTGCTACGTGTTGTGCAGTCAGTAGGTTCTGGGTCCCCTTCCAGTTTCTCAACTTTAACTGCAGTAAAACTTACCAACAGAATTGAAAGTAGTAGTAATATGCATATTGCATGTGAGGATGATGAGCTAGGTATGGCAACAGAGTCTGAGAGAAGAAGGGTAGTGATACTATATTCATTAGTACCTTTTTGGTTATCCATTGAGATAATGGATGATAAAGGATATATTACTATTTGAGAGGTACAACTAAGCATGTTGCACTACCCCGTGTTTGTAAGCAGTATGTGGACATGCACTCTCCAAATCATTGGAATATGTAGTGTAAATAATACTTGGTCAGTGAGAACTGGTTCTCTTCAGCATGCCAGCTAACTGAAAAAGCACCCCAATAACATTGGGAGAGGAGAAGGACAGTTGCTCAAAGCTAGTGAGAACCTGGCAAGATGGGAGTTTTTCTGTTCACTCTTGTCAGAAACAGCATCTAAAACGTGGACATAAGTCTCTTTAGTTTCTGCTCACATGTTCTGGCATAAGCATTTCCTGCAGTCAATTGCAGGTGGCGTTGTCATTAATTACACCCCCCAAAAAAGAGCTGAACAAGTTTATCAGTTAAGAACCATTAAGGAAAAGGTTTGAGGTTGTCTAATAGTAGCACTAAAGAGTGAATCTCCTGAGCTCATCCCTTACAGGCCAGTAGAGAAGAAAAACAAGTGAAGATGGGAGTGGAGTATATCCTCCACAGTTCGTCCTGTGTTGTTGACATTTGATTTAGCTCAGTTGCATAGAGGCATAGATGCTAGGGTCGGAAGGGACCTCAACAGATCATCGAGTCCGATCCCCTGCCTGGCTAGGAAAGAGTGCCGGAGTCAGATGACTCCAGCCAGATGCCTATTCAGCCTTCTCTTAAAGACCCCCAAGGTAGGGGAGAGCAGCACTTCTGTTGGAAGCTGTCACGGGGCGGGCCCTAGGAGCGGCCTTGATCCCGCCAGCGCCCCCTGCCGTGCCAAATTAGGAGATCCAGCACCCTCTGATTCTCGCCCGCCACGTCTTTGATGATATATAATTTAATATGGGAGGCTGCCTTTGATCTCCTAGTTCTGGGTGTTATAATTGTCCGGGCTCCTACCCTCTACGGGTGACCTGGTGCACCCCGGCCTTATGGGCTATGCGTGCCTCCTCCCTCCCCTTCAGCACGCCCCAAGCCTTGCAGCTGTTCCGGACGTTGTCTGGTCAGTTGTGCCTTACCTGGCACCTTGGGCTTATTACGCAACCCACCCCCTTCCTCGGGCGCCACTGGGCTTCTCACGCAACCTACACCCCTTGCTCTAGCGCCCCTGTGTTCGCTAGCCCTCGCCCCTCTCTGGGGCCTACTCCTGTGTTCGCCCTTCTTCGGGCTCTGTTGCACGTGTCGGCCCGCCTCGGGCCTCCACCCGTGCGCTTGCCCTACTCCAGGCTTGTAATCGCGCTTCTCGCGCCCTCGCCCTTCTCTGGGGCTTGTCCCGCACTTCTTGCGCTGCGCTCTCTCTGGGGCCTATGTCCACGCCTCTCGCGCTCGCCCTCTCTGGGCCTATGTCCGCGCCTCTCGTGCTTGCTGTCGCTGGGGCCTGTCCCAATATGCGCTTCTCGCGCTGCGCCCTCTCTGGGGCCTATATCCGTGCCTCTCGCGCTGCGCCCTCGCTGGGCCTATGTCCGCGCCTCTTGCGCTCTTGTTGTACAAGCCCAGTCGTGCCCCTTCTGGGGTTCGGCTAGCATACTTGCCCTCTTCAGGCTTTCACCCGCACGCTCTGGCCCTGCCTCGGACCTCTAACCGCGTGCCTGCCCTACTCCGGCCTCATACACTCACCCACACGCAGACCTATACACGCGCTCTCCGTGCTGTCGCCCTCTCTGGGTTCTGTACCCCGTTCAACCGCACTCGGGGCTCAGGTGGCCCGTAGCTGTGCCTGGCCCCTGACCCTTCTCGGGGTCCTTCGCCCTACTGGGCCGAATACCGCCCTCACGGGCTGGGGCCTCAACCCCCACACACCGCACCGCCCCGGTGCCACACAGCCGTGCCTCCCCGGCACTACTCTGTGCCCCAAACAGGGCACCCAGGAACCCCCAGGCTACTGGGGATCTCCTGTGAGGCCTCCTCACACCCCTGCAGCCTCACCCGGTCCTCCAGTGATTTACACAACGAACTAAACAAAAGCCTCCCCCTCCGGGGCTCCAATGACTTCTCGAAACAACAGCACACGAAGCCTCTCGGCTCTAACATCACCTGAAGCCAACCCGGCTGTAACCCAAAATGAGCCTACCGGCTATAACTCCACGCCGCGCGCTCTCCTTCAGGCCTCCCTGTCAGAGGCCTCTCCTTCCCAGGCCATTCTGCAGGCACTCAGGCGGTCAAGCAATGACGCTGGTCTGCTCTGCTCAGCTCTATAGCAGAGCTGTTGCTTCTCCGGCTGCCAGGTGGTAACCGCCCTGCTCTGTTTCTCAGCAGAGCTCCTGCTTCTCAAGCTGCTAGATGGTAACTCCTAGCCAGGCTTCGGCCTGGCTGTTTATATAAGGCCAGGCCCTGCCCTTGGCGGTCAGCTGACCCGCTCAGCTGCCTTAGCAACTCTCACCTGCTGCCCCGGTGATTGGCAGCTCAGCCCATATTACCACCGCCAGTAGCAGGCACCCTAGTGCCCTGCTACAGAAGCCCATTCCAAATTTTGGCCACCCTTACCGTGAAGAAGTTTTTCCTGATGTCTAGCCTAAACCTGCTGTCAGTTTGTGACCATTGTTCCTTGTTATCCCAAGAGGCGCCCTGGCGAACAGAACATTTCCAGTACCTTGCTGCGTCCCCCTAATGAAGTCAAAGTCACTGATGAAGACACTGAAGAGTACGGGTCCATGGACCAAGCCATGTGGGACCCCAAGTTGTTCTTGGTTGGGTCAGGGATCTCATTAATGTTGAATTCTTGAGGGCAACAAGTTGGAGTAAAAGAGTGGGAGAAAGGGGTTCCAAAGGACCTCCCTTCCAATTTCCCGAAACATGTCCTTAAACGCAAAGGTTTAACATTACATGAATGGTCTCCATCGATGCTCAGTTTGTCTGAGGAGCAGCAAAATGCACAATAAATTCACTTCCAAAAAAAATCCGCTAGAGCATTATTGGATCCCCTTGTTCATTAATATTAACAATGGAAGCATCTTTGCTGGTGCCTGATACCAGAGGAAGGAAGGGAAAAAAAAACTAGTGGTAAAAGTATTAATTATGGTCAAAAGTGTTTATTCGAGGAAAAATAAAAACTGCCTTTTTGCTGGCCAAATGTGGAGTTTGAGGAGCCTTTTAAGAGGAGAGCGATGAAATAAAACACCTTTCGTGGGGGAATACGTTCCAAATACTAGGAATCATCATCATAAACTTGATTGCTTGCTAACTGTCACTGCTTGGGTGGATTTGCAAAAAGGCAGGTGATAATGCCAGCTTGCGTACTTGTTAGAAAGAGATAGAAAGGACAGCAAAAGCTTGCAGTGTTAAAAGCCATAGAAACTAATGGGGCCAGCAAATAAATCAGCTGCCCACTCTACATATTAGTAATGTGCGGAGGATAAAAATCTTCCATAATTTACCTAAGTTAGCTCAAATCAGAGAGCGAAAACATGCTGCTTTGCAGGGAGTGAACAGTAAGCAACCTAAAATCCTACCTGTTATCGTCATTCAGAGGGAATTACAATTAAACCTCCTGGGCATGAGGAAATGTGTTGATGTTTGAGGTTATTGTAGGATAAACTAGGGTGCAAACTATAGAGCTAGAAGACACATTTTTGTACTGTTTGTGTAGCTTTTCAGGGAAACGGCATAACTGAATTTATTAACCCAAGTTGATGCTAAATGAATGCTTCCTGAAAGTCCTTACTTGCTTTAAAGTACAGGCAGGAAGAAATGTGTCTCCTCATCAGTGTCCTATATCAAACAGCAAGGATTGGGCTTTTCCATGATTAAATAAGAGATGCCTGCTCATTCAGCAGCTAATACTTTTCAAGGATTCCTCCATCAGTCAGGAAACTCCAGTAGACTGTAGTGTCATCATAGTCCAGATCTGGAAGAAAGATCTAGTTAGAAGACCTTGTTCTCTCCAAAAATCTATAGCTATTTGAACTAACCTTTCAGGCAACTTTAAATATAACATGAGAATGTAGTGTTCTAGCTACAGACAATGGTACCAGTTGTATTTTTGGGTATCCTTTCTCTGCTTTGTTCTTCTGTTCCAGTCCAAATATTGACATAATTGGCCATTGGAGCTGGTAGTGAAATCAGATGCTAGCGTAAATACCTGACAGATGGAGTCTTGCGTCCCAGATTTAAAATGCAGCATCTGCTTTTAGGTTCTAGTATTATGTGAACTTTTTCCTGTGGGTCTGTGCTAAATTTTGCAGCAGTTGAACCACTGAGAAGCCACAGATCTGTGGAAGCTCAGTTGTGTTAGGTGACATTGGCAGTGAAGTAAAGCACTGAAGAAATGAAAAGATGAACAGTATTAGGTACTAGATTAACTTCCAGGGAAGTGTAGCCTTTGTTGTTTGGCTGGATTTGGGGTTCATGAAAGTGAGGGGCTGGCTGGGCTCCCCACTTCAATTGCTAGTTCACCTCCAGGCATGCTGTTCTATGGTTCTCTTGGTGCAATACAAGTTAATCATGTCAGAACTGTTGTGATACTTTTGGGTAGCAGTTAAGATATAGCTGTTAATTTCCTTTTGTTTGTCCTATTTCCAAGTTTGTACCCAGAGCTCTGAAGGTTGATAGGCTACGACATAAACTTATTGTGCTACCTAACCGCCACCCACCTCTAATTTTTAGCATAATCTACATGTTATACATCTGAGCTAAATCTGCATCTTTTCTTCTAGAGGATATTTGGAGAAGCTGCTGAAAAGAATTTGTATCTCTCTCAGCTGATTATATTGGATACACTGGAAAAATGTCTTGCAGGGGTGAGTTGTCGTTAACCCTAAGTTTGTAAATCCAATGTAAACAGAAAGCAGAAGTGATACATAGGGTTGTGTGCTAGCTGCTACTAAAATTGGAAGCAATTTGTCGCATAACAGGATAGCTACTAATGTTAGAAAAAAAAACTCCTGTGCATTGAAATGTTAGTGCAAGTGATAAAATAAGAATGAACTGTCAAATGTTTTGTCTCCTTCCTAATATGTAGTAGGTAACTATGATTAAAAATGTCTCAATTTTCAACTTAAGGAGCCCAAAAAGCTTTCAAAACTGACCTGCCCCCTGCTTCCTCCTCTTGCAGAACTCTTAATGCTACTGCTTTTTTCTCTGTGGCAATTCGTATGAAAAATGAGTAGCAAACAGCTCAACTAAAACCAACTGTTGTGTTCATGAGTGACAGACTTTGGTGTAGAAACAGATCCTAGTGTGAAGTTTCTACTGGATCTGCGTATGTGGAAAGTTTCTGAGTAGGTTAACCAACAAAATAATAAAATCCTTTCATGTCACAATTCAGACAGTATAAAAAATTAAAGGGTAGCTTTACAATCAATGTAGAGTAGTACATAGATTAAATGAAAATAAAAATCCTTATTAAAGTTTATGGAAGCCCACTTTTCTTAAATGAGGCAGAGGTTTCTTGCAACTTCATTAGTTGATGTAATTTTATTTTGGTTTGTGTAACTGTATACACAGACAGAAACCTTTGCTATCACCATACTAAAGATTACTTTTGCAGGTGTTTCCTAGTTTACATTAGTTAACCTTGTAGAAAATTCCAGTGGGAGTCCAGTCTTGAGGTTTCCACAGAAACTTTCATATGTCATTCAAATCTGTGCTGAGAGGCACTTTGCTTTTACCTTTGGGATATAAACAGTTGTACAGTTCTTTCTGCAAAGTTGTATAATTGCAAAGACAAACTTTAGCTTGGGTGAAATCTTTGAGTTTCTACTTTATTCCTTTAACTAGAAAGGGATTGCTTTTGACCTCAGTATGGATGGATGTAATGAAATCATCTAAGCTTGCAATTCTGTTGTGCCAGCTTTAAAAGATCTTTCACTTTAAACACACTAGGATTTGATTTGTCAATGTAGTAAGTACTTCTATTCAACATAAATGCTCTGTTTCAAATGCATGAACAATGAGATATAGGTAAATGCACATCACAGAGTAGGTTTCAACTTTAAGTCCATAATGTATTTTTCCTTACTTTTCTTCCTGTAATGTTTTGTGCTTTAGACTTGTCAAACTTTCCTGAATTCTTTTCTTTAAAGGGTACACACCCCAAAATCCAAATTTTTGGAAAGCCCAGTGTTCTTCATGTACATGATGACATTTCTTTTAACAGCTTAAAATTGTACTGAATGCCTCTTGCTTTGTCAGTTCAAATAAGCAGTTTGAGCCAGTATACATTTAATAAGATGGCAAAGTTGTATAAAAAGAGAGTAGTGTTCTGTGATGTCTTCAGACATTTCTTGCTTAATGTTTCATCAAGTTCTCATGGCAACAAGACTCAGGTCAACCGAGTGGGAGTGGCTGCAACTTCCCAATTCCCTATTGTAAATTCATTGGTAGAATTTTAGAAAGCTTTAAATACTGACGCTTCTGTCAAGACTGGTTCTTAGTAGAGCAGAGTTGCACTTCACATTCTTTGTAAAATAGTTTCCTTGTCTCATACTGTGCAAATTGGGGAAAAAGGATTTTCTCCTACAGGAAGGTCTAGCCATCCTCATCCTTGTCTGGATTCATACCGTGAGTCAGTAGGGTAGCACCCTCTTTTCTGTCTACTCTTCTCTCCCTATGGAGCAGCCAAAAAACTGAGAGAGTACTTGGGGTGGGCGAGGTTGGGTGGAGGGAAGGGTTAGGTTTTCATCTTATCCTCATTAGCTGAGCAAGGATCACTCAGTTGCCTTCCTCCTGTGTGTTATGCAGGTTGAAGTGGCCTTGGGGACCATTTCAGTCCTGTTAAGTGTCCAGAGGCTGAACCCTCTCTCTGCAGAGGGAGTTGATCCTTTGAAGCATTCAGATTTTTTGCTTGAGAAATTTTTGATAATCCAGTCAATACTTAATGGTACTAAGCAACTAACTGGGACTCACAGCTTCTAGAAACATACCTGCAAAGGTAAAGTAGTGTGTATAAAGCAAGAGGTTCAGATTTCTCCCTTGGATGGCAGTGACTAGATAACATTTCTACATGTAAAGCTACACAATGGAGTTTCAGGAAATCTTAACAAGATGTTTCTAATTTAGCAACCAAAGGACACCATGCGGCTAGATGAGACGATGCTGGTCAAACAGTTGCTGCCAGAAATATGCCACTTTATCCACACCTTCCGTGAAGGAAACCAACACGCAGCCGAGCTTCGCAATTCTGCCTCTGGGGTTCTTTTCTCTCTCAGCTGCAATAACTTTAATGCCGTCTTTAGCCGCATTTCCACCAGGTGAGTGCTTGGATGGTATAGCTTATGCAGTGGGTTAGAAATTTATCAGCTACTATAACAATTGTTTGGATTTAATCTACAGAGTTGAAAATAAAGCTCTGCCGTGAACTGCAGGTTTTCTGATCTGGAAAATATTAAAACTCTCTTAAATGCTAGTGGGGTATTTGTGTTTAACTAGAAAGTTAATTGCCTGAATAAAATTCCTTTCTTGTTCCAGAACTTAGCTTAACTTTCAAATGATAAAAAGTTACCTTTATAGCTGATTTTCTGCATGCTAGATTAATTTATTTTTAGACACAGAACCTTAGAGAAATAGCGCTGGAAGGGACCTCAGGAGGTCATTTTGTCTAAGCCTCTTGAAGACGGGAACGTTTCTGCCTAAAACATCTTAGTCAAGTGTTTGTCTAATCTTGCACTTAAAACTTTCAGTGATGGGGACTCCACATCTCCAGGCAATCTGCTCCAGCGCTTAATCGCCTTCATGGTTAGACATTTCTTCCTGATATCCTAATGCATATCCCTTGTAATTTAAGCCACTTCTTATTGTCTCCTGTGGACATGGGAAATAGCTGATTACCATCCTCTTTGTAACAACCATTTTGGTTCATGAAGATTGTTATCAAATCACATTCAGTTTTTTCTTCTTTAGACTTAAATAATCCCAGTTCTTCCAGTCTATCCTTGTTTGTATTCTAGATCTCTAATTTTTGGTTCCTTTCCTCTGCCCTTTTTACAAGTTAACCTTAGCATTGGTGCCTTTGTCCTTTGCAAGCCCACGAAGGTTGCCTAGTAAACTTTTCTTGAGGCAGTGGTTTTAGGTACTTTTGAAACTTGTGTGAAACGGCTTAACGCTTACCTGTGTAGGATGTTTATAACCAGGAAGAGGTCTGTTAAAATTGGATCCTGTGCTACCTTGCTCCTGTTGGACAGCAACAAATGTGCCAGTTTGAGCTATTTTGATACAGTCTACTTGAAATAAGAAATTGTGCACCCTATATAATTAGACCTTCCAGAACATTTGAAAGGAGGTGCATTCCCATTTCAGAAAACTAACTAGGTAAACATTTAATTCACTGAAATCTCATTTTTTCCTCAAATGTGAAAGGGTTTTAATAGCCTTAGTTTTAAGGACCTAGACTTGGCATTCAGCATGGAGGATGTGGTTTTTGCTAAGTGAGTGGATTACATTCAATTTCTTATGCAGTAGGAAATAATTCTTCCCATGTATTACACAGGCAACAGTTAACCTAGTCTTGCATATAGTGCTTTAATCTGTATTTGTTCATACATCTGTGGTATAGTTTAGAGGTTGTGCTCTGAAAGCTTTTTTTTTACTCCTTGCTTGGTTTTGAAATTGAAGGTTAGCTTTTAAATTGGACTTCACTTTTTTCCCCCACACAATCCTGTCTTTCACTTCAACCTGGCTAGCACAGAAATGGTTAAACATTTGGCCAATTGTTGCTGATCTCCACAGGGGTCAGCCTGCCAACAGTTAACATTGCTGATCTTTTGACCTGTGCTTCCTGTTTAGGCATATTTCTAGGCCTTGTACAGCAGCTGGGGGATTTTTGGCATGTAAAGCACATCATCAGGGACCTTCCCATTCCCAGCGTGGGCTGTTAAATTTTCCCCATATTGATGAAATGAAGACTGCTTTTGTGTGTAGTGCTAGAAATCACATATCATGTCAAATACACATCTGTAGCTTTGGAACAGACCATGGCCATACTTAACGTGCAGGAACATATGATTTAGTTATTAGGACTTTGTGATCTGGGACGGTGTTTAGTAAGTCATCATCGAAAAACGAGGGAAGAAATTTACCAACTTATCACTGTGCTTAAACTGATGTGATTAAAACAAATTGAGTTTCACTAGGGACAAGAAAACCTGGCCCTCCCTTTAGTTGAAGAGGGCTGCTACAGGTCCCTTAGGACCCAATGAGTGCTGGTGATTATTGTCCAGATGTTCTAGCTCAAGTATAAAGCAAGATATTTGCTCTTCAGGGATGTTGGCCTAAAGGCTTCATCAGCCAGGAAGGTTGGTACTTTTAAGTGAAAGGCAATATTGATTGCATCTATAGCATAGTAAATAGCTAGAGGACATAGGGTAAAATGCTGTTGTAAATATGCATATCAACAGATGGTGTTGGAAGCTGGCTAATAGCTTGGAGTGTTGAGCATTTAATCTCTGAAACAATTTTTTCTAAGACAATGAAAGGAAAATATTGTATAAAATATTGAAATATTGAAAGTTTTACTTTCAATTCCTGAGTCTGACTAAGTTCCATTTAAGAGTCAGGAGAGGATCCTGTCCTTATGCCTTTAATATTCACAGGTTTAACACTGTAGAAATGAACACATCAGTCACTGCTGACACCATTTGTTTTGGTAAGTTACTGTTCATATTTTTAGATTACAGGAGATGACTGTGTGCTCGGAAGATAATGCTGATGTTCACGATATTGAACTCTTACAGTACATCAGTGTGGACTGTGCAAAACTAAAACGACTATTGCAAGGTAGGCTGAGATCTGAACCTGTATCTGTAAAGGCTGATCTACATAATTTTATGCTGCTAGACCTGGGTATAGTTAAATCGGTGCATCTGTATTTGCATAAAGGTGCTTGTTGCTATGGGTCTTACTGTGTATATCGGTTTCGAAATAATGTCATGTGCTAAAGCCGTTAACGTTATAATTTGTTTAAAGGTTTAAAAAAACTCCAGATATTTGGCCCTTTAGATACCTTATTAGGACGAATTAATACATACGCTACACTTGTTTTGAAGGAAAAACCCTTTTAACAAATACTGAAATATTTTATTGTTTCAGAGACAGTGTTTAAGTTTAAAGCCCTAAAGAAAGTAGCTCAACTGGCTGTTATTAACAGTCTTGAAAAGGCAAGTATTTTACCATTGTTATATTTGGGCCTGAATTTTTTCACATTGTTCCTCAATTATTGATTTGAAGGCTCATTCTATCTTTTAATTTGGGAACCTGTAAAGCAGCATAGTTTACACAGCAAATCATCTGTTTTGACACCTCTAACTTACAGGAAAGTTATCGTTTTTTGGGTGGGTGGTGAAATTAAATGACACTATAAAAACAGTGCCTGCTGACTCTGAAGGGTAGAATAACATCTCTTTGCCCCTAGAAATTGATTTCCTAAATTGAATTTATTTTTTAAACTGATGGTTACATATGCTTAAAGATGTGTGTTGCCTTGTCTCTTGTAGGCATTTTGGAATTGGGTGGAGAACTATCCTGATGAATTCACTAAACTGTACCAGACACCACAGACTGATATGGCTGGTAAGGAATAACCAGCCACTTGAATATGTAGTTTTTGAAGGCTGATGTGGATTGGTCAGGTTAAGTTGTTGCTGTCCCCCCCCTGTTTACTTTGAGAATTAGCAACGTCAATGAATTTTGACTGCGCCTTGCTTTTGGGGCAGAAGAGATGCTTTTTTGTCTCCTTTGGCAGTACAAAAAAAGATGTATGCTTGCTTGTTTCTCTGACCCACAAGTGGAAGTGGGTGGTAAGAGCTGGGGTCTGGATGTTTTCCTTTAGACCTTTATTTTAGTGCACATAAGTAAACAACACAAGAATGCAAAGTGTACCTTGTAAACATATAATAATGGCTTTACAAATACACGTTAGACCCTGATACAGGGAAAGTATGCCATCCTGACCTCAGAATGGGTACTTAGACCTTTTGTGTTAAGTCTCTTCTTGAATAGGAATAGATCAAAGCACATGTGTAAATGCTTTCCAAATTCATAACAGCCCAGTGTAGCCACAATGGCAAGCTCAGACATGGTTGCAAAACACAACTGTTTCCTCTGTGTAGACCAATCCAGGCTACTTCCCATCTGTGTTTTGTTTTTTCCCTTTCTACCTCATCCTCAAACTTCGTGTCAGGTTTTCTGCATATACGGATACTCAGGGGATCCTTTTAGTTTCCATTTATTCCATAGGAAAAGTATGGGTTTGAACTCTGAATACAGGTCAAAGGATCTGTTGCTTATGTATGCACATGTTAATATTTATGGCTGCTTGCAGACATTAAAAAACCCAAAAAATGGCACTTGACTTTAAATCTGGCATGTTCCCATGCTGGGCCCAGCATATGCCCAGAAGAGGCAGCGTGTTAGGTGGACTTGGCTAAACTGATGTCTATACAGGTCGGGTGCTTTTGTGGGGCTGTTTGGGTGCTTTCATAGTTTCTAGGGTCGGAAGGGACCTGAGCAG
>NW_017729012.1:3704410-3706230 GCF_001723915.1 Gavialis gangeticus
TTCCCGTAGTCACCAGTTGGTCTCCGCGATGCATGATTCTAATTGATTCAGCTTAACTGAAGGTGCCAAAAGGCCCAATCTGTACAGACACTGTAGAGCCAGGCTGAAGCAACACGCTGTTGCTTCTGGTAAAGCGCATTGTGCAGGGGAGTGGTGGGGGTGTGTTTTTTGTTTTTGTTATTTTAATGTCTGCAAGCAGCCGATGTCACTTGTGTATGAACATATTTTCCACTTAAATTATACTAGCATTTAGTGAACTGATCATTCAGAAAAAGAATGACTCCTTAATCATTTAAAAAAAGGCAAAATATTTCAAGCAAATGTTTAACATTTGTGCATGCAAATTGCAGTGCATTATGGCATAGGGTTTATGAGCAATCTTTTTTTGTCTTAGGCATTTGAATTGCCCTGTCTCTTTCATTTCTTAATTTTTCTTCAGGCAGTACCTAGCCCTTGCATAGCATTTCTCTTCCATGGATAGTGTGCATGTCTGAAACACCACATAGCAGTAGTTTTAATGCATAAATTATGTGTTCAGCTTTCCTGTTCTTATTTCTTTTGTTTATGGAACCTAAGTCCTAATGTTTGTAGTCCTTTTTCCTTTGAGTGGTAATGTTCTTTGCCAAACAGCAAATGTAAGCTAAACGTAGCAGGGTATTTTAGTGTTATTTTTTCAACTCTTTGGTAGTCATGTGGGTGTTTTTAAATGTAGACTGTGCAGAGAAGTTGTTTGACTTGGTGGATGGCTTTGCCGAAAGCACAAAGCGGAAAGCAGCAGTTTGGCCACTGCAAATCATTCTTCTCGTCCTGTGTCCAGAGATCATCCAAGATATAGCTAAGGATGTGGTGGAAGAAACCAAAATAAACAAGGTGAAGAAAATGTTGTCTTAGTCAGTAGACATCCAAGTTATAGAAGTGCTTTGTAGTGGCATGCTACATGGAGTTTTGAGGTCTTGAGGACCTTACTTAACCTTTTGCTTTCCCCACCCTCAAAATCTTGTGTAATATGCATTTTCTGCTTGACAAAGGTTACATAGATATTCTGGTGCAGAGCAATAAGTCACTTGCTTATGGAGGTGCTAAACAAAATTTTACCTAAGCCCTCAGCCCTGTCAGCCTTGAGACCAAAGAACTGTCAAGAGTTTTCAATCGTCATATTCTCCCCTGCATGCTTTAGTCAAGTGTAGCATTACTTCTAGCGTGCCTACGTTGTGCTTGCTTTGTTTTTGTGGTATATGAATATGTAGCTTACAAATGTAATACTACAAAAGGAATAGAATTTGATGTGGCTACAGAATTTTGCAGTTAAATAGTGGCAGTCATCTGTTTCTGTAGCATCTGGGCCAACCACGATAAAACCGAATGCATGATAATACCTTAACACAACAGCAAATGGTCCAAAATTAAGTTCCGTAATGAATAAAATGTACTTTTCTAAACTGATTAATCATAATATTTTGAAACATTAGACGATACCATTCAAATCAAATACTTGAGTTTCTTTCACTGCCCCGATATCCCTCTTTTACTGATTCCTCACTAAAAGTCTGGAATATGTTTTTTAAAGACATGTATTTAAAGATATAAAAGCTCTGTCCCAAGCTCACCAAACGGGTTATAACTTTTTTTTTTTCTCTTTTGGGTTGATATATTTGAATTCTGCAGAAACTGTTTCTGGACAACCTCAGGAAAGCGCTGGCAGGCCATGGTGGGAGCAGACAATTGACTGAAAGTGCTGCTATTGCTTGTGTTAAACTGTGCAAAGCGTCTACATACATCAACTGGGAGGATAACTCTGTCATTTTCCTTCTGGTGCAGTC
>NW_017729012.1:3711230-3717276 GCF_001723915.1 Gavialis gangeticus
GCGTCTACATACATCAACTGGGAGGATAACTCTGTCATTTTCCTTCTGGTGCAGTCCATGGTGGTAGATCTCAAGGTAAAGAGGAGGAGCTTCAGACTTGGAGCTTATGAGGACCTCTGTGCTTAGGATATTTAATATTCAAAATAAAATGTGTATTTATCTTTAACTACAAACCAGAATGTCTTTTCATGGAGTGTTTTTTAAGACTCCTTTATCAGAAAGCTCTGTCTTCTAATATTAGAACTTCTCTTCTATTGCAGTTTATTTGCAGTCCTTAATTGTATCTCACATGCTGCTCTGCCTGTTGACTTAATACATTTCATTTCCACTAAATGCGGCATGGTTGAGAGAACTGGGGGATTTTATTTTCGTGCAACCAGTGTCCTGCAAGCACTGTCCCATAATGCTCAAACCTGCCCATTTTTTGCTTTCAGAGCATCCCGTTAACTGTAGGTAATACAACAAGTAATGAATCCATCAACGGACACCCTGCAATGACTAAATGGGTTCATTAAAGATAAAGGGGGCTAGCCTTTCACTCTGAATTTCCTGGTTAGTGTTCATTAGTTAAGATACTGTCTATGAAAATCCATGCTTAACGTAGATCCTTCCTTGAGGTTTATTAATGTTTAGTTAATATTAGCCTAGTTAAAACATTAACAAGTTTAAGAAACAACAAGTATAAGCAGATTTTCTTTTTTTTTTTTTTACAGTGCAAGTGTTAGGAGAGCAGTCTGTTCTCTGACTTTTGTAAATGTATTGGTATATTAGAATTGAAAAGCAGTAACCTCCATACCCAGACCTTTTTTTGTCTAGAACTTGCTGTTTAATCCGAGTAAGCCATTCTCAAGAGGTAATCAGAATGCAGATGTGGATCTTATGATTGACTGCTTAGTTTCCTGCTTCCGCATAAACCCCCACAACAACCAGCATTTTAAGGTGAGGCTTTTCTTTTCAGAAAAGCAGTTTTTCCCGATGATGTAGACGTCAGGGTTGGGCTAGCAGCATCTAGAAATTCATAAATAATTGTATGATAAAATCTGTTCTTAACTCGTTAGACATACTTAAAAATGCCGTTCTTAGTGTTGTTTTAGTATTGCCATTGTTTTTTAACAACCTAACAGTTTCTGATGTTCTGCTTGATCTGCTCCGAGAGCTGTTAAAAATTAACAGTATTCATAAATGGCCTTTTTTTTTTTTCTTTTAGATCTGCTTGGCGCAGAATTCCCCATCACCATTTCATTATGTCTTGGTAAATTCACTTCACCGAATAATCACAAATGTAAGTTTCAAAATGAAAGTGAAATCAAGTTTCAAAGTTTCAAGTGAAATCAGTTGGACAATACCACATTTCACTTGAGAGGCGATCAAGAATGGGTTTTAATCTGAGGCTGTGTGTTCGAAAGGCTTAATTAATCCAGAGATTTGTGATTTCTGTGTAGGAGTCCAACTATTGATATGGAAGGAGTTTAGACAGTGCTCAACGTTCTCATGCTACTAATTCCTTCACAGGCAGCAGGGTTTTCTCATTAATAAGCAATGCGATTCAATCCCCTCTGTTCATCCATTCCTAGGTTAGTTTCCCCTCTTAGGTGTCTCCAGCTCAGTTTAAATGTGCAGAAATGTCAGGATGAAAATATAAGTTTTATTTTGCTCCTTTTCATATTACATGTGCCTGTAATTTTCATGTTACTATTGCATAACAAATAAGTGTAGCAGTCTCATTATAGCAGTTCCTTTACTTTCCCAATCCTTTTATTCTTTTCAATGCAGCCTTCCCGGGGAAGCAAATTTCTCACTTGTAGTATGGCAGTGTTTAGGGGCCCCAGACACAGACCAGAGCTCTGTTGTGCTTAGGCAAATGCTTCCTGTCCCAAGAAGCTTAAGAGTTTACAATCGAAGATAAATGACAACAGGTGGCTGCAGTGAACAGCTGGGGGGACTTGGTATTGAGTAAAAAGGCAAGGCAGCATTTTTTTTAAAGAAGTAAAACCTCCTAGAGCAGAGTTGAATCCAGTCCAAGTAGATGTTAGTACATTTCAGCCCTACAAACTCCAACTTTGAATGCCACCCATCTCCGCCAGCACTGTGCTGTGCAGGAAAGCCATGCGAGTTCCTTGGGAACTACTGCTGAGCTTTTCTTCACAGACCTCCTGTAACTAGCCCCTTTCTTCACTGAAAGTTGAAATTTGATTGCCATGTTAAAGAAACAAAACTACGCATTGAACCTGGATTTATCTTACCCTTTTAAATAAAAAGCAGTTTGCTTAAATTTGGTAGAATAGACCATGTGCCCATGCATGGATTGGGAACTGCCCTGAGGCTGAATTTGAGCCTTTTGGACTTTCACGCTAAAACAGAACTTTAGGCATGCTTCTCTGTCTTTGATACGTGACCTGTACTTTTTGCATGTTTGAAAGTAGCTTCTAATGAAGCACAAATCCAGCAGGAAATAGGATCTTTTGCATTAACTCGCTCTTCCTGCAAAAGACCTAGAAAGCACAAGGTAGAAACAAATATAAATACTGATGTCATTCTGACCTAGTGAAATAGGGACGTGGAGGTGAAACCTTTTCCAAAAGGAACATGTCTCCTACTGCAGACAGTTGCATCTGAAATTGGATCTTAATTAGCAACACTTCATTAATTTGGCTTGCTTCCCTAATCTCTTTACTGAGTTGTTTCCAGAGACAGTTTTGGAGTCTAAAAGACTTTGATCTTGAAATGATGACGGTGAAAGATGAAAGATGTATGAGCAAGTCATCTGGCTTTTGTTTAAATAGATTGTGTTCATTTTTGTATGACCTGCTGCATTATATTCTTACCGTTATTTCCATAGTGTTAAAGGTGGCCTCACTACAGGAAGTAAAGAAGGGTGGGATGTTATGTTGATTAAATCCATATATCTGTATAGTATTGTATATAACTAACAATTTAAAGGTATGATTTGGGGGAACAGCTTCTGAGTCTGGTTAAAAAAAAAAAAAAGAAAAGACCACAATACCATTCTCAGGGTTTGCAGTTGCTCATGTAAATATGCCACTACATATCTATAGGTCCTTAAAATGCAACCGTTTGCTTTTATAATGTTTATGAATGGAATGGCAATGTTAAATTGCTATTCAGTTTTCTTCTAATACCACTCAACAATCACTTTAAATTAACTTACGTAACTTAGAACTTGTTACCATTCTGAGAGAAATTTGGCCTGAGAATAATACAGAAGTCTTAATATAGATAAGCATCTAAGTCAGGCCATGGCATCAAGTTCTAGGATGTAGAAATAAGTTGGTATACTAGGGAGTCAGGATGGAGGTGACTGTGGGAGTAATTTTTCTTTGCAACAACAAGGTGCAAAGAATTTTCATTGCTGCAATTTGTTGTGCAAATATTTGCTTTCCATACTACAGTTAATATGTCATGTAATAAAGCTTAACAGAAGTTAGCAACTGTTTATGTTCTCCAGAAATCTTGCTGGCTTTCAGTATGTTTCAGTTTCTAGTGAATTGAGTGCATGATTGAACAGTCAAGTTAAAAGTATTATTCACTCGTTCTGTATTTCTTCTGGCGTCAGCCTTTTCACAGTTAATTTCTGTAACCGTTTGTTGCATGTACAAGGTGGCAGATCATAAAGGAGACAGCATAGTAACCAACTACATTTTCAATTATTTTGTGTGAAATATAATCTAAGCAGGTATTACAGATTGGGTGCTTAGTTAGAGGAGAGAATTAACAAATCTTCTTTCAAGACTTTACGAAGTATTCATGTTCTTCAAAATAATTTAACGCTTCTTTTTTCCCCCCCTCTTTCTCCCTGCAGCTCCATTACATTAGTTGCATTTGCCATGTGTGTGCAGGGCTGTAGCTATTTTGACAAGATATTTTAAAAAATTTAAGGGGACCACATGTGTATCCTGTTTGCTCCTTTAGACAGTGATGCTAACAAAATGTGTATTTCCTAGTCTGCACTGGACTGGTGGCCCAAGATTGATGCTGTTTACTGTCACTCTGTGGAACTCCGCAGCATGTTCAGTGAAACGCTTCATAAAGCTATACAGGGTTGTGGGACTCACGCGACAATTCGGATGACCCCGGTAAGGTTTGGGCTTGTGTGTTTTAAGTTTTGTTTCTTCCCCGTTGCTTTTTCTGTGTCTCCATTCCATTCCTGCTGTTTTATTCATCAACTTTAGTCTGGAAAATAGAGCAAAATGTAACAATCCCTGAAGCAACAGAGAGCTGTACATGCTCTGTAAACCTTGCAATATTTTGTATTTTGACAAAGGCTTTTTACTGAAACAGTTCATGATGATTGTTCCTTCGTTTTTGTGCTGTTTTGAAACTGACAACAGAGAAATAACCTTTCATCTGTAATGCAGTCTAACTACCCTTTTAAGTTGTCATGCTGTATTCAGGTCTGGGCAGCATGACCCTTTGTACATAATCAGAAACATTTCTTCTATTATTAAACAGTAGAATGCACCATAGTAACTGCTGTATTTTCTATGTTGATCAGCAGGAGTTTTTACTTTACTTTTTTCCCCACTTGTCCTGCTTGCTTTCTCTTCAGCATGTTGACTGTTTGGTCCTAGTGACAGCACAGAAATAGATATCTTCAAGCATTTTGAAATGAAGTGTACATTAATCATTTTCTTTAACCCCCCCCCCAGAAAAAAACCCCAAAAACCCAACAAAACTTCAATATATAGCATAGATTAGTTTGTAATATTATATCTGAATGCCTCTTAAGAAGGTCAGAAGCATCTCCGCTGTACTTCTTCAATTCCGAATTGAGGATTTTCTATATTGTGCTGAATTAATTCATTGCTTTTCTGAATTGCAAAGATACCATGTTCAAGTTGCTTACTTTAGCAGAAGGCCTAAATGCTACATAAAAATGAAGTATACCTAATTATTAGGTATAATTTCAAAGAGTGATTAGAACAGCTTTAGGTGAAAGTTGTTGAATACTGTAACTGTATATATATTCATCTATTGAGAAAATAGGAAGGGTACTGTACATGGCGACTCTGACATTGATTGGTGGTGCTTTGTCTTCTGCTTCTTATTTTCTGCTTTTATTGGCTGCTGTCGCTCACATGATCAGATGCCAACCAGTCACTGTTTTGCATGGCAGTGGGCCTCTGTTGCTGTAAGTATGACCCATTGTAACTACCACAGAAAAGCCTTCATTTTCTTTGACTTCTCTGTGGATAGTTACCATTGTAGTCACATCACTTCATTTCAGATGGAATATGTAGCATGTCTTGCATAAAAACATAGGACTGGAAGGGACCTCGTGGGTCACAGTCCAGTACTATTGCAGGCAGTCATGTCATAATCCCTTTCATAAACTGATCAAGCTCCATCTTAAAAATGCGAGGTTTTTGCTCCTCTGTTCTGTTGAGAAGGCTGTTCTAAAACCTCACTCTGATGGTGAGAAACCTTCTAATTTCCAGCCTAAATTTATTCATGGCCAGTCTATACCCATTTGTTCTTGTGCCAGTATCGTCCATTAGCTTAAATAGCTCCTTTCCTGTTCTGATGTTTATCCCACTCGCTGTATTTGTAGAAAGCAGTCACCTCCCGTCTCCGTCTTTTTGCTTTGCTTCACTTATTGACTGTATCAAGTAAACAGATCATTTCACAGATGAGATTTAATGAAAAGGCTTCTTTTCTGTTGTGCTTTTCTTTTTGGAAGTCATGAAAACTATAATTATATAATAGGGACGCGCAAAATGGGCCGTGTCTGATTCGGATTCGTGCTGAATCAGGGACAGTGATTTGATTTGTTCATTTGGATCGCTGTCCCCGATTTGATTCAGCCAAATTTGAATCTGAAGATTCAGTGCTGATGTGGAGAAACAGTGATTTGGCCATAGACGCAGCTTTAAATGTTTTTTCTATATACCTCGATGTACCTGTGTGACTTGTGAACGCTGTGATGCTGGGGCAGGTGGAGTGTCCCACAGGAAGGGGGCAGGAGGGGGGTCCCCTGGGTGCTTGGTGGTGAACCCAGAAGTGGACCAGAATTACTGGGTCTGCCGCT
>NW_017729012.1:3722276-3723152 GCF_001723915.1 Gavialis gangeticus
TGCTGAAGTGGGGGAGTGCGGGGAGGGGCAGGGCAGCGTGCTCCCCAGTGGACCCAGAAGCAGACCGGAAGGGCTTCTGGTCCACTTCCGGGTCTGCTGCTGAGTGCACTGGGGAGCACCCCCGCAGTCCTATGGGACCCATCACAGCATTCACAAGCCGCCTGGTACCTTGAGATGCATAGAAAAAACTTTTAAAGCTGTGTCTATGTCTGAATCGCCAAATCTCTCCGAATCGATTTGGAGGGTTCCGATTTCAGAGAGATTAAAGGGTCTTCTGATTCGATTTGGATTTGGAGATTCGGCTGCCGAATCGGGCCAAATATCCACTGAATCGAATTAGTGACCAAAGCTTCACACAGCCCTATTATATAACTAGTGGTTTCCTCTTGTATGACAGTTGTCAGGTTTTGTGGGTCAAAGGATTTAGTTTATCTTTCACATCAGAATAAAATTTTCAGCCAAATAATTTGGGATGATCAAATTTCAAGTGAAATCAGTTGCACAATACCACATTTCACTTAAGAGGAGATCAAGAATGGGCTTTTAATCTGATGCTGTGTGTTCAAAAGGCACATCTATTGAATGAAAAGTGAAAACAAGGCCTGCAACTTCAGGGTTCCTGTTTGAAGGACACTTTTTCAAAGAGCAGTTTTTTCCACTCTTTTAACTGCTGTGCTTAAAACTCTAAAGGACCTGCTATGCAGTCCTGTTTTGGGGTGCTTTGTTCATAGTCAGCAAAAATGCTAAAAGATTTGAAATGCCATCATTAAAATACAGTTAAACACTTTTTAAGAGGAAACAAAAATAATGCCAGTTACAGGATACATGGGACAAAATTAGTAAGCACATGTCCAATTTAAATTAGAAGCTTGTAAT
>NW_017729012.1:3723400-3723636 GCF_001723915.1 Gavialis gangeticus
CAGTGATTTGGCCATAGACGCAGCTTTAAATGTTTTTTCTATATACCTCGATGTACCTGTGTGACTTGTGAACGCTGTGATGCTGGGGCAGGTGGAGTGTCCCACAGGAAGGGGGCAGGAGGGGGGTCCCCTGGGTGCTTGGTGGTGAACCCAGAAGTGGACCAGAATTACTGGGTCTGCCGCTGAGTGCACAGGAGGGCCTCCCTGTGCCCCCCTGGCTTGGTGATGAGCCTCAG
>NW_017729012.1:3728636-3744523 GCF_001723915.1 Gavialis gangeticus
TGCTGAAGTGGGGGAGTGCGGGGAGGGGCAGGGCAGCGTGCTCCCCAGTGGACCCAGAAGCAGACCGGAAGGGCTTCTGGTCCACTTCCGGGTCTGCTGCTGAGTGCACTGGGGAGCACCCCCGCAGTCCTATGGGACCCATCACAGCATTCACAAGCCGCCTGGTACCTTGAGATGCATAGAAAAAACTTTTAAAGCTGTGTCTATGTCTGAATCGCCAAATCTCTCCGAATCGATTTGGAGGGTTCCGATTTCAGAGAGATTAAAGGGTCTTCTGATTCGATTTGGATTTGGAGATTCGGCTGCCGAATCGGGCCAAATATCCACTGAATCGAATTAGTGACCAAAGCTTCACACAGCCCTATTATATAACTAGTGGTTTCCTCTTGTATGACAGTTGTCAGGTTTTGTGGGTCAAAGGATTTAGTTTATCTTTCACATCAGAATAAAATTTTCAGCCAAATAATTTGGGATGATCAAATTTCAAGTGAAATCAGTTGCACAATACCACATTTCACTTAAGAGGAGATCAAGAATGGGCTTTTAATCTGATGCTGTGTGTTCAAAAGGCACATCTATTGAATGAAAAGTGAAAACAAGGCCTGCAACTTCAGGGTTCCTGTTTGAAGGACACTTTTTCAAAGAGCAGTTTTTTCCACTCTTTTAACTGCTGTGCTTAAAACTCTAAAGGACCTGCTATGCAGTCCTGTTTTGGGGTGCTTTGTTCATAGTCAGCAAAAATGCTAAAAGATTTGAAATGCCATCATTAAAATACAGTTAAACACTTTTTAAGAGGAAACAAAAATAATGCCAGTTACAGGATACATGGGACAAAATTAGTAAGCACATGTCCAATTTAAATTAGAAGCTTGTAATCTTTTGTTCCGGGATTTAACTATTTTATATGTTTATTGCTTACATTGTGGTCACACACAGGAAACCTACTCATGAACCAACATTTACTATGATAGATGCTATTCAAATGGGATAATCTTTTTTCCAAGGAGTCGAGTCTAGCCAAAATGTTCTTTCTTAGTGAGTTTAAGAAACCATAGCCAGCATACAATAGTATATGCGTAGTGTTAGGTATGTCTAAATTTTTATAGCATTGGGGCATGCTTGGAATTTCAAAGTTTTTGGAATTAGCAACATCCATATATTTGTAAGATGCAATATGTGCCTGTTTGCTTGGTGCATAGGTTTTAGGTTTTATAGAGATGCATTCTCTCCCTTACTGTGAATAAGGATGGCAGAATCTGATTTGGTTCACATTTATGTTTCATATCTAAATTGCAGAGGCCCCCTTGTGAATTCAGATGAATAGAGGCCTTGGAATCTCTGGTGCAGAAGAGGAAGTTGAATGTTGTATGAGTAGTATTTCTTTAGATGAAGTTAACTTTCTCTGATATTAAGCATCTGTTGATGGGACTCTACACATTTTATTAACGATGCAGCAGCATCTGGTGAAAGCATCAAGACGTATTTTTAAGACGAGAAATAACACTGCTCAAAACATGGGATTAAATTAGTGAGAACCCAGAAGCTCTTACCTGAAATTGTGTTTGTTTTTATTAGCAGTAAAAATAGTCAGTTTACATGCCTGTGCTTTAATTTTGTTCCTTTCTTTATGAGGTTTTGTTTTTTTGAAGGTTAAAAGGAAAAATGACTTCTTTCGTACTAGTATACCCATCTGATTCCTCCTGGTTCTGGAAGAATTTATTCCCTACAAGTTTCCCCCACTTTCTAAATATCTCCAGGTTAAATTCACCAATGTCTTATTTATTTATCTATTTTTGGCCAAGTATACATTTAGAAAAGTCATAGCATATTTTTAAACAAGCTGACTTATACTATATAAAACATTATATTACAATATTACACGATGTCTGTATTTCATTGAATTTAATGCATAATTTTTAGTTGTACTGGGCATGTCAACATGAGGTGCTGACTGTGCAGTAGCTTGCTACTACTGTGTGGCAAAAACTGTGCTTAAAAGGTGTTTGCTGGTGCTACTGCACAGTAAGTCCGGTTGCCGTGTATTTATTTAGTACTTGCTTATACAAGTACTAAATAAATGCGCAGTAAACCACTGCACGGCAGTGTCTCTTGTAGACATGCCCATTGTGTACAGTAGTTATACCCTCATGCATTTTTGACTATATATAAGGATTACATTTTATAAAATGTTAAATTATCAACTTCCTGTGTTTAAAAAACAAAAATCATACTGACAAATGGTATCATAATTTTTCCTTAGAGTCTTACATTAAGAGAGAAAATGACAAGCCTTAAATTTAAAGAAAAACCCACAGACTTGGAAACCAGAAGTTATAAGTTTTTGCTATTAGCCTTGGTAAAACTGATCCATGCTGATCCAAAGCTCTTGCTATGTGTAAGTAAATGTTACTTCTTGCATTAGTGATATCTTTTGATGTTCCAAGAAATACTGAAAAGCTTTTCAGCGTTTGTGTGATCATTGAATGCTGTTGAAATTCAAATTTAAGTTTCTGAAGTACCAAAAAAATAAAATCTGGACAATGAGTAAAAATAAGAGCTTAAACACAGCATGCCTTCCTCCAGGTTACTGCTCCACTCCATTCTTTCACCCTGTTATAATGCAGTTGGGAAAGGCGGCCTTACTTTTTGTCACTTCTTGTATAAACATCAGTGACATGCCGGTCCATTTCTTTTTATTGGTGACAAATGCTGAATTGAACCAGGGTGGGCTGGACTTGTGGACCTCAGCCAGCCATCTCAGTCCTGATCAATATGGAAGGAGAGGCAACAGATGAAATGCCAGGAAATCAAGTTCTAGAGAGAACTGGCGTGAAGTTATAATAAGCCAAATGAACCTAACGAAGAAGAATAGAACGGGGGAATTAAGTTGGTTAGGGAAGAGTATTAGGAAAACGTCAGGAAAAAGAATTAGGGTAAAAATCTTGATGAACAGAAAGACAAAAATACACTAGAAATAAGGGAATTAAACCCCAACTTCTATTGTTGCATTCTTTTCTTTGATGTTTGACGGGAAGTGCAGTGGTGACTTATCTACCATCTTTTTTTTGCCAAAACCGTCACAGAGGAAACATGAAAGAAAAGAGGGAGAAAAATAAACGCATCAAGTCATGATTTGGCTTTAAATTCATGCTGTAATGAGTATTCCATAAAGTTCTTTGCAAATAGTCTTTTGAGAGTCAACAGCCCCCAGTATGGGGATCCACTGTCTCCACAGAGACAGAAATTTGCTTCAGCTATGGTAAATGCACACCTTGAGAACTCATCCATGTGCTGTATTAACCAGCAGTGAAATTGATTTGACTGAAATTGAGTCTCATAGACACTGTCAAACTTTGAGCCTGGTTTTTGCACTCTTCAGTTTGGAGAAAAATTCTAGATCATTTAAAAGAAGTGCCAAAGATAACTTAATTAAAACAAACAACTAAATGCTGTTTGCGTGGGTGTGTAAGGGCTAATGCATTCTAATGGCAAGTAGTATGGCCAATTATAGAACAGTTTTACTTTTTAAACCATTTTTCCGCTTTTAGAATCCAAGGAAGCAGGGGCCGGAGACCCAGGGTAGCACTGCTGAATTAATTACAGGACTTGTGCAACTTGTTCCACAGTCCAACATGCCAGAAATAGCACAAGAAGCCATGGAGGTAAGGGCTGATAATACACACATGGGATGATTAGCCTGCCGACTACCAGGTATATCACGATTCTTGTAGAGGCTCTGGAGTACTAATTTGTTTCCAAGCCTTTGTGTTGTTTGAGTAGCTCTGATTCATTTATTTTTTTTTAAATGTATCTTCAATTGAATGTTTTATAGCAGAGACTAAAATAAAAGTTTTCAGGGGTGCAGTAGGGAGTTTGCCTTTTACATTTTTCCTGTCTCAGAAAATCATTCATTCCTTAGTATGGCAGGCCATTACTAATTAGTATCTCGTCATCAGTGTCTTTTAGACCGAGTTCCTGATGTTTTTGTTACTTCATTGTAGAACACCCTTAAACCCCTCCATCAGTCCTTCATCTTCCCCAGTCCTTTTTTAAATGGCTTTGAGAGAGAGATTCACCCTCTTTTTTTTTTGCGGGGCGAGAGGGGTAGAAGTTGAGCGGACAATTATTATATTGCTTGGTGATTCAGCAAGTGGTAAGGAGATGGCAAGACTTCTAGCAGCTTCTGCCTACGTTGAGTAAACTTCTCAAACCAGAAAAGCTGAGCAAGCTGCAGTTGTCTAGCAAGCAAGACAGTTGTTTCTTATTTCCAAGACTTTTTATGGTATCAGAGCTACGCTTCTAAGCAAGTTTCAAGTTCAGCTTCAAGCATCTATATATTTTCATACGCTTAAGTATATACAGATTTTCAGATACATTCCCAGTGCAAATTTCAACTTTTCTGTGTGTGGGGGAAGAAGAAAGGTATCCTCTGTTCTCATTAAATTTTGTTGGCTTGCTTTAATATGAGACTCATGTGCCACTGGATCTATTACATATGTCTGTGTGTAGGATTTCTGTCTTCCACTGTTTTGGATGGAAACGCCTGAAGATATTGAAGGAAAAAGTAAAGCAGTGTATAGTAATGGCTATTCCTGCTTAGTTAATTTTTTTGTAGCTAAACTGAAGTCTGCCCATAACGTTTCCAGCAAGAGTCATTGCCTCCAAATCTGCAAGATTTATATACCAGGATGTATCCTCTTGGCACTTTAGAATATATATATATATATATTTTTTAAAATAACAGTAAGCCTGCTGAACCTGAAAGACTTGAGCAGTTCATGAAGGTATAACAGCACCTATCCCTGCAGTGTGCTGTGCCATGCTGTAGTAGTTCTGAGAAGGATTTGATTTGCTGTAGATATTACAACTTAGGCAGGCCGAGGCAGCTTTTCTCCCAGCGCAGACCAGTGTGTTGGCTATACCAGTTTGCACTTAATGAGGATCTGGCATGTTGATTTTGAAGTAACCTTACCGAGCAGCTTTTCTCTTAACATAGTTACTTCAAAATAGTTCCTGTTCTGTATTATTCTGAAAATAATTTGAATATTGTTAGGTGGTGGGGGTCTGTTTTAACTGGTAGAATATCACTGGAAGCAAAACTTCCTTTGTACCAGAGCAAGTTCATTTTTTTTTTTCTTTTCAATTCCCTTGGCTGCATACTGGGGGTTTCAAACAGTAGGTGATGTTGCATGAGGCATTTTAGTTTTTTCCACAGTGCCCTGGTATATATAGCTAAGGTGAGGTGACAACCTTGAATATTAAATTTCCCTTTCTCTTGAGGGCTGGCCAGATTGAGGGCTGGGCACATAATTTTGTTCCAATAGTGTTGTTGCTTATTCTTTGGTAATATTCTGTGCTGTATTTCTTCATAGAAATTGGTCTTCTATGTAGGAGTACCTTGACAATTGAGCTTTTGGCTTTAGATACATACCTCATATAGTTAATTTTGTAGTTCAGTTTTGGGAACTATGACTTGTATACATGCTAAATTCTCCGGTATTTCAAAATGTGTTTTTCATTAAATACTTCTGCTAATGAAAACTGTCCATTGGAATAACTGTGAAAAGTGAGCAGAACTAGCATGCAAAAGGAAGAAGAGCAAATGGATATTAAAAAATAAAAAGTTTTCTAGTATTCCCCCAATTCTTTATCTTAATTCAGTTTTTGCTACTTCAGGGATCATAGTCAGTCTTCCCTGCTTTTGCTGGGAGACCTTAACTTATAGATGTTTTGTGGTGTTGCTGTTTTATGTTTATACCAGTAGGATTGCTTTTGTATTGTTTTTTGCAGGTGGGTCAAAGACGTACACATTTAAAGCCCCCAAACTCTGGTTACAAAAACCAAAAACTTGCTGTGTTCTTGCTTTACTGTGTGGATTTAAATGTGAGATGAATGATCCTGCTTGGATTGCAGATATTTAGTAAAGGCTAAAAAAGACGACTTCAGCACTTTTCTTGATTGTTTACTTTTCCATATAAAGTTTGCTTCTAATATTTTGCTCCCATTACATTTTCTGTTTTAAAAATGAATGTTGCAGACAATGGATTCATGTATATTTAATCTATTTTTCTGGCTATGCTGAAGTACTTTGCAAGCTATTTTCCATGAAGTAAAAAAGCTACTCTCTTCTGAATTCAGGCCTTGCTAGTTCTTCATCAGTTAGACAGCATTGACTTATGGAATCCAGATGCGCCAATAGAAACGTTTTGGGAGATTAGGTAGGTAAATTAGCTTTTATACATCAGATAAATAGCCCCATATAAGATGTCTTTTCTTTTGAAATAGCTGCGGTTGAAGAAATGCTCTGAGGGGGAAAAGCTGTATAATCGCATATCCTGAAAATCACAATTGCTTAAAAGTACTCCGTCTTACTCAGCTTTATAGCAAGTTGTCATTGCACTGTACTGGTTAAATTGTGAGACCTTTCTGACTACTAAAGGGCATCTGAAGTTCACTATTTAGTTGTAACTGCACCTGTTAAACTAAACATGAAAAGACAGGTTTTATCTAGTTCAAATGTTTTTATTCACTTTTTAAAAAAATTGTGTTTATGCATTTGAGGGAGAGGGCAAGATAAGTCTAAGCAACTCCAAAGAGCGGGTTTGCGAGACTGAAACCAAGATCTGCCCCTGTGCTAGTTCCTTGCAGTCTAATCTTTGGGTCAACTGATGTGTCTTAAGGATCGCATTTTAATAAAATATTTCTGTTTTTTTTTTCTTTAAATAATATTGTCTCTTCCAAGTCTGCTAATGCAGCAATTTCAGCCAGACTATTAGGGTAAAAATTATAGTAGTGCTCAAGAGACCAAAAATGGACATTGATGTTAAATGGGGATTAGCTTAATATTTGTAAACTGAAAAGCTCTACAGGTTAGTTGTAATCTTTTATGATTAACAGAATCAGTACAGATATAATTGTAGGATTAAGGTAGTCAATGCCTGTTCTAGAGAACACTTTTATCAGCATGAGAAAAGTAGCCTGCGTGCCTGCAATATATAGCTGAAAAGATTTGTAAATTTAAATTTTGAAATGTTGGTTTGTTTCTTGTTGAGTTGGGCAGTAATTGCAATACACGAATGCAACTTCATATGTCTCAAATGAGTGTGTGATCTGTTTGGGCTGGGGTAAAAGCCATTCTATTTGACACTAATTTGGACCCTTTGACAGTTTTAACAGAGAGTGGGAGGACTGAATGGATATGAAGAAGGAACATCCCTAGATGTGTTCCTTCCAGAACAGAGTTGAGACACGTTGTCAGAGCAGTGTAGGTAAACTTGTCCTGCCACTGTCTGTGCTGAATCTGTTCTGTGGGTAAGCAGACAACTTCTGACAAGTATCCAAATTGCTTGACTTCCTTTTAGAGAACAAAAAAGGTCAGCTGGGTGGTGGGGAAGGGGGTTTGTCATTTGAAATGCATCTCTCCATATAAATTAAAAACGGCATTGTTATGCCTGCACAGAATGTTCCTACTGATGATGTGAGGGTATATGGTTCTATCTCTTTCTAGAGATGTTACTTTGGTTATTAGATGATAAAGCTAATACTGAATTTCATTTCACTGCAGTTCACAAATGCTGTTTTATATCTGCAAGAAGCTAACTAATCATCAGATACTCAGCAATACAGAAATCCTCAAGTGGTTGCGAGAGATTCTGATCTGTAGGAATAAGTTTCTTCTAAAAAATAAAGTAAGTAAATGTTAACCAGAATCTATTAAGAGTATTAAGCATTAGGTTTATATCCCTCCTTTTGCTTATTCCCTCAGTATATCAGATTATTTCTTGGTGACTGAAAAAAAAATATTACTAGCTCCACTGGTAGTTAAATATGTGCACTGTAGAGAAAGTGAAAATGCCCTGAATTATATACCCTGGCCTTGAGTGGTCTCAGTATGGTTAGGTTCTTTTAGCTAAAATGACTTGTTTTGCCTTTTTTCTCTTTCCAGAGGAAATGTGTGTCCTCCAGAGGGTTTGAAGTGATGATTTTGCAGATCTAATAGGTGTTGTTTCTTAGGAAGTTAGGGTTGGAAGAGACCTTAGGATGTCATCCAGTCCAACCCCCTGCTCAAAGCAGGGCCATCCCCAACTAAATGCCAGCCAAGGCTTTGTCTACTGGTGTCTTAGAAACCGGATGGAGATTCCACCACCTCTCTGGCCAGCCGGTTCCAGTGCTTCACTGCCTTCCTCATGAGAGAGTTTTCCCTAATCTCTAACCGAAACGTCCCTTGCTGCAACTTGAGATGGTTGCTCCTTATCTTGTCATCTGCCACCACTGAGAACAGTCCAGCTCCATCCTCTTTCGGGCCTGCCTTCAGATAGTTGAAGGCTGCTAGTAAGGCCCCCCTCAGTCTTCTCTTCTGCACACTAAATAAGCCCAGTTCCCTCAGCCTCTCCAGTCATAAGTCATGTCCCCCAGCTCACAGCCCATTTTTGTCACCCTCCACTGGGCTATCCACATCCTTTCTGTAGTGGGGGGCCCAAAACTGATCACAGTACTCCAGATGTGGCCTCACCAGTGCTGAATGAACACTATCAGAAATACCCTCCACACAAGAAAGAGAGAGGGATGATACTTCCTTTGTCATAGTGGCAAGACTTGCAGAAACTTCTTTTCTGTTTCTTCCTGATCATCCCACATAAATATTGCAGAGTGTCCAGACTGGACACTCATTGAAACAGTACCTCTAAAGAAGTCAGTTGGTAGATTGAAAACTAGATTTGCTGAATTACTCTTGGTATTTTAAAGGCATAAAGATAAAAGATTTGGTTCTCTGCCTTAAGTTCTACGTAACATGACTGTTAAAGTGCTAAAACAGTTATGATTTCTTGCTGGAGGTCCTGTATCTACACAGAACTCTTAGATAAGAGCTAATATCCAGGTTGGAATAGGAAAATGACTCATTCCCCTCTTCAATCCCTACTGCTAGTTTTGGTACTACATGAGTTTTTTCTCTATTATATTTTATGTTGACTACTAGCTGGCCTGTTCTTTGGCTATCTCTAATTTAATATTACACTTACTAAAATGCAACAACTAAACTAGTTCACTTAATTCTTTCATGATTCCCTAAAGAATCATCATAATGCTTTCAACTTGCTTTGACACGTTTTAGATCTTATTTTTCTTAAGCTTATAGAAACCTCTTTGATGACATAGGAGCCTTTATAGTCTCCTGTAAGATTTCCCTCACAACTTCTCTTCTAACATAAATCTCTTTCCGGGGGTTTTGGAAGCAGAGTGCCTCAGGCCACATGTAGTAACTTTTGTAGTTGGGGTCCTCTCTTGTCTGAAATCGAGTCTCTTTACATTTCTGGAATTTTACCTTGTAATTATTCCTGGAGATGGTTCATCCATCTTACCTTATGCATTAAAGAAGCTCAATTGACATCTTCAGTTGTGCTTGTTGACATTTATTGATGCTGATGATCGTGAATTGGTCCTGTCCAAATAGATGGGATTTTCTTCAGTCATAACTTCTATGATTTTTATCTGGAGGCAGCTTTTTTGGTTGCTTTCAGCTTTCGCACTCTTGACTTATCCACCATCCTCCATAAGAACAAGGTGCGATTTCATTCTTGCCTGAATTGTGTGATGAAAGATGTTTGGAGTTGTCTTTCTCCCTGCTTCCATGACTTAGCCAGAGGTTCTCAATTCCATAGGCTGGATATGAAGACGGCTTCAGTTACTATCTAGATGGAACAAAATCTTTCAGTAAGACATGGAAAGAAGGCATATGTTGAAATGTGTAAAGCTTATCCACTTTTTTTCTCTAGTAAATAATTCTGTTCATTCTTGCTCTTCTTGGGTCCTTTTACCGTGATGCACATTTGATTGTGTTGAGAAGATGACATATAGCTCACATAGGCCGTGTCCATATGTAGTGTAGATGTTTGGTTCCCCGGGGACAACTAGGAGCGTCCACCTTGTGCCACCGGGGAATGGTCATGCCACGCACACTCTGGTGTGTGGCAAGTCCCCTGGGTGGGGTAGGGGAGGCTGTGGCCAGCTTCCCCTACCTGCGGGCCCCTACCTAAGGGCCTCTTGGGGTTGCAATTCTGCTGCGTGGAGCCTGGCTGGCAGCCAGCGTGGCTCCGGGTGGCTCACCTCTGCTTTTGAGCAGCACACACTACCTGTGTGCGTGCTGCCCTGGTTTTTTTCTCCGTGGGTTTTTTTGACCCCTGGGTATCCAGGGGTCAAAAAAACCCCTCCGCGCTGCTCCATTGCAGCATGGAGAACAACTAAATATGCAGTATATGGAGTCCAGTTCTGAGAAATGGGCACTTGTGATGAAATTGTTTTATTTTTCTTCTGTGCCCATTTAGACACCAATTGCAAAGCCAGAAAAAGGCCATGATTGGTTTTTAGAGCAACGTTAGCTCTGCTCCATTTGTCATATAGTATTTTCTGTTTCTGATTTTCATGTGACACACAAAACCTATAATAAATTATGCAAATTTATGAAAAAAATGATGAAATACCCCATGGTTGACTTTTATTAGAGCCTTCACTTTCTTTCCTTCCTAAGAGTTTGGAATATTCAACTTAAATGTAACTATATTGGCATTAAATAGACTTACTTATTTAACAAATGTGGGCTCATGTTCTGTTTTTAGGAGTGAGAGACAGTTCTGCCTCTTACATATAAAGAAATACTTCTATGTGCATAAAATATCAATTCCTCTGGAGGTTTTCACATCGCTTGATCTCTAGGTTTAATAATTGAACACTGATTTTTTAAATTTACTTTAGGAAGTACCTTCCAAAGAGCTTCAAAAGGCACGTTATAGAACAAACATGCCCCTTTCAGATGGCCCCAAACTATTCTTGTGCTCTTTTTGCTCTCTGCCAGCTTCCCATTTTTGCCCTACTCTCTCTACAAAGGAAAGGAGAATTTCTCCTATTTACTCCTTGGGCTTCTGTGAGGTCTTTCCTGTCCAAAGCATCAGCCTTTGAGCATAGGGATTGCTCTTTTAGGCCAAAGTAACTTGCTTTTATCATTCTTTACTAAATCTTCAAGTGTTCTAAGCCAGAAGACTTCTTCAAAAAACAATGCAATAAAGAGAAAGAGTTAGCATCTTCCTTCACTGAGCTGCAGCAGGTGTCTGGATATCTTTCAAGATGCAACATTTGATCTGAGCCAAAAGGCTGAGAAGCAATAGTTTTTTTTTTCCTTGCTTTATTAAACAATTTAAGAAATAAACTCTCTGTGCCACCTTGATTACACGCACACACTTGGAAATAATATGGGTATTAATTCAAGCCTTCAGGCCAGATTCCCACTAGATATTCCCTGCATTTAACGTGGGTGTGGTATTGACTTCCTTTCCTAAACAGTTGAGTAGTATTGCTCTATGCATTTTGCCGTGAAAGTGGCTACGTATCAGTGATGAGTGCAGTAGCTACCATGTACACGTATTTTTTTTTCCTCCCAAGCTCTTTGGGAGTTCTCACGATGGAAAGATACTATATACATGTTAAGAGGCCTTTTTTCCTTTCATGAGTATAGCTCCTGTAAACCATCCTTTTGCCCTTTTAAAAGTAGCGTGATTTATTATTTCTCTTCCCTCTCTTTATAGCAATCAGATAGGAGTTCCTGTCATTTTCTCTTCCTTTATGGGGTAGGATGCGATGTCTCTGGGGGTGGAGCTAGTCAAATTTCTCTTGACCACGAAGAGATGGTACGCTGTGCTCCAGGAGCTACATTCAGGAAAGGGAAAGGGAACTCTTCTATGGTAAGTGCTGCACTCTGTATCGTTCTTAAATCTCTTTGCTGTATTTAGGGGGTTGAACCTCAGTATGACTGTATAAATTGAATTACTATTTGGGGGTGGCATGAGTTACATCTGAAATGTTTACCAGGGAAATAGTAGAAGAGATTGTAAATTCACGTAGATGTTTGGTCAGGTTACAGATGTATCTGAAGTGCTGTGCAAGTTTGAGTAATGCAGTAAAGTTTTAACCATCTTGAAATTAAAATATCGGGCTACCTTAGCTCAGTTTAAACCATAACCGATTTCATGCCCGCATTTAGTAATTTCTCAGACTCCAAGTTTCTAAACCTCAGGCCTGAAACAGAAACAAGCACAGCAGAAATCAGGGAACATTCACCCTTGTTTCTCACAGGCAGATTTTTGTTTTTGGCTCTACAGCATGGAACAGCTGTGGACAACATCAGCAGGATGTTTTAATCAATGCGCTATGAGCCAAGATTTCTGATTTGTGTTTTTTAAATGACTTTTTTTTGCTACTCTTTAATGTGTAAGTATCACTGCTATCTTCAGAGCACTTTACAAATGTAAATTCATCTTCATGCTTTGGAGAGAAGAAGTCGTATTCCTATTTTGATTGAAACTAAAGCAGAAGGGCACATAGAATAATTGTTTAGAGACAGGTCTCGCTCCCAGTCGCATGCTGACACCTTCAGATGGAATCTTCCTAAAATCAAGTGAACGAACACAACCTAAACGCCGTTCCCACAACTGATGTGTGCAATCCTAATGAAATTCTGTTTCGGTCCTGACAAAATGCTGTGGATATTTAAAGCATTAACTTGGTACAAACTGCCATGTCTAAACGAGAGGCTACTGCGCAGTAGTCTCATGATACTGCTCAGTAGTGCCTCACAGCACCAACCCTGCTAATACTCTACTGAACAGTATTATTATAGTTATAGACAGTTACTGCGCATTAATGAACGTGTAGATGTGCTCGCTGCCAGCTGATGGTGGAGAAACATGCTATCAAAAGTACAAGCGTAATACTTAATTTCTCCCATGCTTAAACTGTCTTAGATTACATAGATTTCATAGATCCCTATGGTCAGAAGGGACCTTGTAGATCATCGAGTCTGACCCCCTGCTCTAGGCAGGAAAGAGTGCTTGGGTTAAATAACCCCTGCTAGGTGCCCGTCTAATCTCTTGAACACCTCCAAGGTAGGAGAAAGCACCACCTCCCTTGGAAACCCATTCCACATTTTGGCAACCCTCACCGTAAAGAATGTCTTCCTGATATCCAATCTAAATCTACTCTCCTTTAGTTTGTGGCCATTATTTCTAGTAAACCTGAGGGTAAAAGAGTATCCCCTATTCCCTGCTGACCCCCCACCGATGAGTTTATCCATTTAAGTTGTACGAGGTTGGTGGAAGGGACTCTCTCTTAATGAACCCCATACAACAGAGCCTTGATATTGCTTTGGGCTCCTCGGTGCTGTGAGAATACAGATAATTCACTAGAGAATTTAAATGAGGCCAGACTTGGACAAAGCTGCCTAACATGTAAATTGTGTTACCAAACCTGTACATTTCTGTTCCCCAAGGAAAGTACAGCAGGATGCAGCGGAACATCAATCTGTCGTCAAGCCCAGACAAAATTGGAGGTTGCTTTGTACATGTTTCTGTGGAGCCCTGACATAGAGGCAGTCCTAGTTGCAATGTCCTGTTTCCGTCACCTTTGTGAGGAAGCGGACATCAGGTGTGCAGTAGATGAAGTCTCGGTCCATAATTTTTTGCCAAACTACAACACTTTCATGGAATTTGCATCTGTTAGCAATATGATGTCAACAGGTAAGAATGAGGAGACTGGTGAAGTCCGTTGGCAAACTTGGCACCTGACTATTAAACTCAAAGTAGCGTGTTTTGGAATTTATTAAAATGAGTTCTGATATAACTAAAATGGCTTAATACTTATGCCTTATCCTTATGAATCATGTAAATTCCTGAAAACAGTGCACAGGTTACATAAATATGATCACATGTAGGGTTAAAATATACAAACCTTATTTTAATACCAAATATTTGAAGATTACTTCCTCCCGCAGTTTCTGCATGGTAGTGATGTCAGGTCTTGTACAAGGCTGTATATTCAATTTTAAGTCCTTGATAGGTAAGTGTAGGAAAAACTGTTTTTGAGAATGTACTTTGTTTGTAATGTGAGTATATTTGTGAGTGTTTTATGTAAATGGGTTTCTATCTGATTGAAGGGGTATGTGTGTGTATTGCACTTTAATACCTTAAAAATGAATACAGTTAATCTAAGGTATTTTAAACATCTTTCTCACTTAGGGAGAGCAGCTCTTCAGAAAAGAGTGATGGCATTATTAAGACGCATTGAACATCCAACTGCAGGCAATACTGAAGTAAGGTTTTTGGGTCCCCTTTTCCCCCCCGCCATACCCATTAAAATGTTCCTTATTGGTATCTTGGGTTTGAAAGCAGTCAGTAGTGGTGGCATTGTAAGTACTCTAGAATGTAAATATCTGAAATTCTTGATGTGTTCTGTTTTAGGCTTGGGAAGATACACATACAAAATGGGAACAAGCTACAAAACTAATACTCAATTTTCCAAAGACCAAAATGGAAGATGGCCAGGTGAATATGAAGTCTTCTATAGAGTTGCTAATGTGGAAGAACCTAGTGTTTTTAAAGTAGTCTTTTAAACTGACCTGAATGATCCAAATACATTTTTAATATCTGGTTGGACTTTTAAAATCAAACCCTAGTATGAAAGACTGGAATTACCTTGAAGTCATTCAACAATTAATGGATTTTCCCCATGGGATCTGTATTGACCTACTGCAGTTTGCTTTACCCTTGTAATGTTGATTGTTCACCTCATTTCTTCCCACTTCCCTGAGTGACAAAGTATGGCTGGAAGCAGAGTGATCATTGCCTAAATTGGTGTTTCAGAGACTTCTCAATTTAGCAAACCCTTATGCAAAGGAAAAATATTCATGCTTCTTCAATGGTTGCTATGAAAGACTGTGAGGAAGCAATGTATCAGAGTTAAGTCACAAGCTAATATAACTTGTGGTTCAGATGATTGATCGAATGTCTGACCTTAGACAGGATAACGGTATGCGGTAGCTGGGAGAGAACAGTCATCTTCATTTTAAATCGAAAAATGTCTGACACCTACCTTGCAATCCTCCATTGGTTGATAAAATGGCATAAATGATCAAATCAAGGCATGTTAAAATAACAGTGCGGCTATGAAAGGAGCTGTGTGAAACAAGCCCTTTAACTACTTGCAGAGAGATGGGAACTAATTATTAATCCATTTGTAAGTTCCTTGAAGATAAAATAGCCACCGTGGATTTGTTGAGAACAAATCATGTTGAACAAATGTATTTATTTTTCTTTGATAAAATGACCTAAAGGGTAGGGAGAAGCAGTTGATCTTTTTTTATGTCGATCTTAATAAAGTTTGTGCTACAGTCCCACCTGATGTTCTCATAAGTCAATTAAGGAAATTTGGTGTAGATATAATAACTATGAAGTGGGTGAACACCCTGTTTAGAAAGCATACTCAAAACACTTGTCAATAGTTTGTGATAAACTATAGGGATATTTTAAGTGGAATCCCAGAGATTGGGGGACAGAGGTTTTTTCCTGGATGTGATGCTACTGACTTCCTAAGAGTTTTGGAGAACTCTTTTTTTTCAGTTGCTGGTGTATCACTACACCCTACCTTTTTTAATTCTAAAATTGCATCATAGTAATGCCAGGTCTGTCTCACCACGTTTGTGGAAATCTCCAAAATAGTTGCCACTATTGTATGTTAGCCCAACTACTTTGTACCTGTAATGAGACAGACAAATGCCTACTGCTACTACTACTGGTGGTACTACTTATTATTTTCTTTAATGACTTGGGTGATGGATTTTGGAGTGTACTTTTAACATTTATGGATGATGTGAAGCTAGGACGGGTCGCAATTCCATGGAGGACAGGATTAGAATTCAAAATGATCACGCCAAAGTAGAGGAATGGTTTGAAATCACTAAACTGAGATTGACTGCAAAATTCTACTTGCATCTAGGAAAACTCAAATGCCCGTGTATAAAATGAGACTTAATTGGCTAGGCAGTAACAGCATAGAAGAGAAACTGG
>NW_017729012.1:3749523-3755669 GCF_001723915.1 Gavialis gangeticus
AAAGTAGAGGAATGGTTTGAAATCACTAAACTGAGATTGACTGCAAAATTCTACTTGCATCTAGGAAAACTCAAATGCCCGTGTATAAAATGAGACTTAATTGGCTAGGCAGTAACAGCATAGAAGAGAAACCGGGGATTGTAGTAGACCACACTGAATCGGCCAACAGTGATGCTGAGAGGCGTTAACTGAATTGTTGCATGCGTATCATGGCATGTAATTATTCTTTTCTTCTAGGAACAGGAAGGATATATTAGCTGGAGTAATGGTTCCAGTTTTGGTTACCATCATTTAACAAAGGTGCAGACAAATTGAAGGGAGTCTGAGGAGAACAGCCTAATAGCAAGTGGTTTGGAAAATGTGACCTTGAAGGGAAGAGTTTGTTAGTCTATAAAAGAGGGGCCTAAGGAGGATGTAAGACTTCTGATACTGGAAGGTTGTCAGAAAGAGGATGGTGACCCAGTTGTTCTCTATGTCCACTGATGGTAGTACACGTAGTTGGCTTAGTTTGTGGCGAAAGAGATTTGAGGTTAAATGGTGTAAAATGTTAAAGGTGGATAAAGCACTGAAGTAGGTTAATGAGGGGAGTTGTGGGAGCTCCTTTTCACTGGAGTTTTTTAACGGTCTTTATATAAAGTTCTTCATATAAGGGTCTGTGTGGGATAGTCTGGATATCCTTGGTCCTGCCTTAGACCAGGAGATAGAATAGATGAGCCTTTCAGATCCTTCCAGCTTGGTATTTTTATGATTTCTGTAAATGCAGGGCCTGTTGGTAAAGTTCAGATTCCAGTATGATAGGTAATTGTCTTAGAATCTTTGAGTCATAAAAATCTCATGATACTGGAATAGTTCTGGTTTTTGTGTTTTGGTTTTATGTGGGGGGTTTTTTTGTTTTACTGACCTGGATGTAAGCTTACGTTTTAGGATTTACTTACTGAAAGACCGTTACAATATGGTCTGTTTTTTGTTATTTGCTCTCTGTGTTGAAATAGAGATCCCACTTGAACCATGCTCTCTCTCGCTCTGTTTATTTTTCCTCTTCAGGTTACCGAAAGTCTTCACAAGACAATTGTGAAGAGACGAATGTCTCATGTGAGTGGTGGAGGGTCCATTGACCTCTCTGACACAGATTCTCTTCAGGAATGGATCAACATGACGGGGTTTTTATGTGCTCTTGGGGGAGTTTGCCTACAGCATCGTAGCAATGCAGGATTAGCAACCTATAGTCCACCGATGGGCCCAGTCAATGAGCGCAAAGGCTCCATGATATCTATGGTGTCCACTGATGGAAATACAGAGACTCCTGTTAGCAAATTCTTAGATCGATTATTGTCCTTAATGGTCTGTAACCATGAGAAAGTGGGACTTCAGATACGGACTAATATTAAAGATCTAGTGGGTTTGGAATTGAGTCCAGCACTTTATCCAATGCTGTTTAACAAACTGAAGAATACCATTAGCAAATTTTTTGACTCTCAAGGCCAGGTAAGAGTTGAGATGTTATCACGTTTTTATTTTATTGAAAAACATATTGTGTTAAAAATGACAGTTGTTTGAGAATGTGTATACAAGGAACCAAATCAATATTTACTTATTCTGGGGAAATTCTGTTTATATTTTTATTGACTAAATTTCTTGATACCTTAACCGTAGTAAGTAGGGGAATTCTTCCGAGTAGGTCAGTCGGAATAAATACCTGCAGCGGTTAAGATACCTACTGTACAATAATAGAAATATTTATTAGTACTATTTTACACTTCCCTTAGTTATTTTTTGTACAACATGTTTGAAGATGTATGGCTTGGTGTCTTGTCTCTCTAGGTTTTGTTAACTGAGACCAATACACAATTTGTCGAGCAGACCATCGCTATAATGAAGAACCTACTTGATAATCATACTGAAGGGAGCTCAGAACATCTGGGACAAGCTAGTATAGAGACAATGATGCTAAATCTAGTCAGGTAAGATCCCATACATGTTCTCATTGTTTAAAGTTTGTTCCTCGGACAGTGGGTTTCTTAGTCTTTCCACCTCAGCCATGGTCTGTAGAGGGCAGTGGCAGCAATACAGCAAGCTGATCCTCAGCCACTTGGCTGCACTCGAAGTTAAAGCTACTGGGGAATGTGTCTCATTTATATGATCGACTAGTGGATAATTGAGTACAGTGTTGTGAAACACTGAACAGTTCACCCTGATCCTTGGGAACCCCATGACATAAGCCTCCCCTTGTGCTGATGTGAGTACTAGAGTCCAGCTCAAAGTTCAGAGTCCCATCGGTCAGATATATCTCGGCAGAGAATTTTCCTGCATCATTTGAAATCTTCATTAGGCATCCCAAGCTGGTTTAAGGGCCCCTATACACTGAGTGGAAAATCAGCCCCGAATATTTAATAACTAGTTATACAAGTCTAATTCTGGCTGGAATAAAAAAAATGCACAGAAAATAATACAGAGAGTCCTCGACTTGCAACATTTCAAGTTGCAACATTTCGCACGTACAACTTTTATAAATTGACACCCAGTTTCAACTTTATGACGTCAGTTTCGACTTACAATGCTTGATCCAATGCAACGCCACACCAGCGAACAAGTTTGCTGCGTCGCTCATCTCCCTGGAGAACATCTGTCCAAACTTCCTTGGGCACTTTCTTTAAGAAAGCAGACAAGACTGCAGAAAAACTTGCAGCCAAGACTCCTGAGAAGACTCCAGCCAAGAGCCCTTCAAAAAGTCCAGCAGTCACCTCAAAGAAGTCCTTCCAAATCAATATGATTAATGTATTTATATTGTAAATAGCAATGTAGCTATATTAGTAATCTATAATTGATTGAGTACAAAATTCTGGGGTATTTTTGGTGAACATCAGGTATCGGGCCTTGGTTCAGGAACCAATTCTCTGTTTATAACATTGTTTCTTGTGAGAAAATTGGTTCCGAGTTGCAACATTTCGACTTAAGACACGGTTTTCAGGAACCAGTTGTGTCCTAAGTCTGAGGACTGCCTGTATACGTTATTTATTTTAGTTACTGTATTCTGGCACTGACAGTTAGGATGAGATTCCCCAGATGCATGTGGCTTTTTTAAGTCTTTGCTTACTTTCACAGATACGTGCGTGTCCTTGGCAACTTGGTACATGCGATTCAAATAAAAACTAAACTCTGTCAATTAGTGGAGGTAATGATGGAAAGGAGAGATGATCTTTCATTTTGCCAGGAGATGAAGTTCAGGTGAGTATTTGATTATAGCAATTCCCATATAAATATGCTCTGTAAATAAACGAGCCAACTTCGTGCTGTTTGGGGCAATGCTTACGTGCAGAGAAAGAGGAGAGATGAGATGGGATAGGATGGCTCTTTTTTTCACCTTTTTAACGAACATAACTCACTAGTTTGGTTGGTTTTTCTGCATTGAATTATTTGTGCCACAGGGGTCAGGTAGCCTGGAACTATGCCGATGCAGAGTTCAGTGGGATGCAGATGCCAGTTTGTAGATGTGATCAGTACCAGGACATTTACTAAACTGAGTTAATCTAAGGTTGACAGTTCATAGGCTTTTCAAAGGTAAATTTAACCATTCAGATGATGCCCGCAACCATATTAATCTTTTGTCAGATTACTATCGGTTTTCTGTGCTCTGATATTTCTTACAGGAATAAAATGGTGGAGTATCTAACAGACTGGGTTATGGGCACGTCCAATCAGGCAACAGATGAAGATGTAAAATGTCTGACGAGGTAAGAACGGATAATACTGTACTGCTAAAAGCACTAAGGTGTCTCAGATCTCATTTGTTTTGATGATGATATTTAATAACACTGCAAGAAGCTGTTGGTATTTCCTTCATGTAAGGAGGCTCAAAAAAAATCAGTATGGTAAAGACACTTTTTAGCTACAGTTAGATGTATGAGAAAAAGTGAACTGATGCTACTTTGAAGAGAAGATTGTCATGCAGCATGCTAATAGCTACTTCTGCTTAATTAAAATTTTGATTTCTTAATTTTACATTCAGAGATTTGGACCAGGCCAGCATGGAAGCAGTGGTTTCTCTTCTTGCTGGGCTTCCACTACAGCCCGAAGAAGGAGATGGTGTCGAGTTAATGGAAGCAAAATCCCAGTTGTTTCTTAAGTAAATAATACTTTTTAACTATTTCAATTATAGGGCAGCTAAAGGCAAATATAGTACATTGATTTTAATAGAATGAGATTTTCCTTATTTTGAACGAGTTAATCTATAAATGTTACTTTTTATTTTAGATATTTCACTCTCTTTATGAACCTTCTAAATGATTGTAGTGAAGTTGAAGATGAAAGTGCGCAAACAGGTGGCAGGAAACGTGGCATGTCTCGAAGACTGGCTTCACTGCGGCACTGTACCGTTCTTGCAATGTCAAATTTACTCAATGCTAATGTGGACAGTGGCCTTATGCACTCAATAGGTAATGTTGCTAGAGCCAGCTCTGAATGAATGCACATACAATGAGGCATGAACTTTTAATTACAATGTCATACACATCTTTATTTAAGAGTTTACTATGTTGTTATCTTGTTAGGCTTAGGTTATCACAAAGATCTCCAAACAAGAGCTACGTTCATGGAAGTCCTCACCAAAATCCTACAACAGGGTACAGAATTTGATACACTCGCAGAAACGGTACTAGCAGATCGATTTGAGAGATTGGTGGAATTGGTTACAATGATGGGTGACCAAGGAGAACTACCTATTGCCATGGCTTTGGCCAATGTGGTGCCTTGTTCACAGTGGGTAAGCTGTTTCATGCTTCGGGTTTAACCTCTGTAACTCCCACAAAAAATCACTACATAAGACTCAATGGTGAACTTAGTGCTCTGCCAGTATAACAGTAGGTATAAACTGGCAGATTTGGTTATCCAGTTATGCCTTTCTTTATTAGTACGTGGCCTTTTCTCAATTTTTTCTCCAATAGTAAATTGGGTTTGATTTGTTGGGGTCTTCATTTGAAACTAAAGCATGATGGTAGGTTTTTGACTAGTGTGTGGAAAAGTGACTGTGAGCGCATTCATATAATTATAACATTCTTCTTCAGGCCTGGGGTTTTTGTAACCAGTGTGCTTTTTACCTGGGCTTCATGTTTATACACCATTTGAATCTCTGGGCCTTCTCAGCCACCCTTATATTTTGGCATGTTTTGAGTGTGAAATGCGGAGGGCATACATTCTTAAATTTAAGGTTTTCCATGATTTCACAGCAGAGTGTTTGTACTAGCATATGCTGTTTGGTAGCTTTTCATGGTTTAGCCCCTCTCTGCTCTCACACATAGATTGACATCTTCATTACTGTCTTTAAGGATGAACTAGCTCGTGTTCTGGTCACTCTTTTTGACTCCCGGCACTTGCTGTACCAGCTGCTCTGGAACATGTTTTCTAAGGAAGTTGAACTGGCAGATTCCATGCAGACTCTCTTCAGAGGAAATAGCTTGGCCAGTAAAATAATGACTTTCTGTTTTAAGGTATGTTACCTGGTGTTTAGATTTCTGTTTTATTTAAAGAATAACATGAAAAAATATATTCATGCAGAAAGACAAAACTGCTGATGTGTTGCATTAACCTGTGTGGGTGAAAACTTGTCTATATAAATTTGGGTGATTTTTGTTGAAAGTCCATCTATAGTCCATACAGTTGTTGAATTCTTTTTGAGCACTAGGCAGGTTGAGATGGAGGTATTTATAAGGATACACTGTAAAAAAGAGGCCCATTCAGTTGTTAGATACTAACAGAATTTGATGATTTATGCTTTCATTTACTACAAGGGGGAAATAATGAACGGAAAAAAATGCAGCTGGTATATTAATCTTCGTGTCTTTTAGCATTGCAAATTATTGTTGTGGCTCGAGTTACGCTAACCTGGTTATCCGTTCTGATTTACTTTATCGATAGGTTTATGGTGCAACGTATCTGCAGAAGCTGCTGGAACCTTTATTAAGAACTGTGATCATGTCCCCTGAATGGCAGCATGTCAGCTTTGAGGTGGATCCTACAAGGTTTGAGATGTGAAGTGTTCTTAATTATCTGCAAAACTCTCTCCTGTTTGTACTAATAGCACAAGGTTCCTGTTTGCATATTTGGTATCTTTCCCCCTTTTCACAGCTCTGTTTGGTTCCCCTCCCCTCATT
>NW_017729012.1:3760669-3761034 GCF_001723915.1 Gavialis gangeticus
TTCACAAAAAGAAATAATAGGAAACATATAATGTCAGATCCTTAGAGTCTATTAGAGTGGAGCACTTTTATTATTTCTTAAAGAGGGGCTACATGGTTTATTTTTATGCATTTCATTAATCCAATTGTGCTCTTCTTCAAAGCAAAGGCAATTTTGCCACTGATGTGGGAGGAACAGAATTAGGCCTTATACCTTTCTTTCCTGCAACTGAATTTTTCATTCAAGTTCTCTCTCATACATACACAAAGGAAATGATGCAACCATTTTACACAGACACACCTATAATAATCCTATAGTCATGGAGAACTGGACAGAGCTCTTCTGTGTAGGAACCTCTGGGGCCTGAATTCTTCTGCACATACACA
>NW_017729012.1:3766034-3783823 GCF_001723915.1 Gavialis gangeticus
AGTCATGGAGAACTGGACAGAGCTCTTCTGTGTAGGAACCTCTGTGGCCTGAATTCTTCTGCACATAGACACACAAGCTAGAGGAGAGCAAGGATGATAGAAAATCCCTGCTCCTTTGTTTTTCTCTCCTGCCACTGCATATTTCAGTAAGAACTGGGAGGTTTCTGGCCCTAAATTTGGCACTCTCCTGCAGAACTCTAAAATACCTCCTCTAGGCTACAGAGCCATTCCTGTCAGCAAGATGGAGCATGTGCGCTTTTTTGCCTTTTACATGGGTATGCTTTATCTTGATTTTTGCTATATCTTCACAGTATTTATCCAAAATATTTAAATTTTATATCTGGTTTCCTCCTCCTCTGACTTCTGTGTCTGTTCTATAACATCCCTCATATTGCTATTTTACACTAGCTAATTGCATCTCAAAAGATAGGCTTCCTCTTCATCACTTATGCCCACGTCTTTTTTTTTTTTTACTTTGAGAGGTGATAAATGAGCAGCTATTTATAAAGAGCCTTCCTACACCCATGAAGCAGCCATCTGCAGCTACCTGAAAAACTGCTTAGATTTTCAGGGAAACCCTGGCCAAGCTTATGTGTGTACCTTTTGACACGGCTGAGAACTCCTTCAGGAAGGCATAGTTATATGATCGTGGGACTGCCTTTTTTGTATGAGGTCATAATACCCCAAAGTGACTCTAAAGGGCATGATGTACAAGAAACCCATTAATTAAGGCTTCTTTGTATTAAGTTGTAATGTGACCTCATAGCCATAGAGCATATTTTTTCAACACTTTATAACTTTTATGATATAAAACTACTCATGGAAACATTGGCAAAATAGGTCATTTCCATTTCAGCAGGCTTGCCAGTGTGGCTGTGCTTGAATATAGGTGGAAGCAACCTGTATGCTTTGGAAGGTTAACATTTTTAAAGCTTGTTATATTTGTGGGTCGTTTGCAGGTTGGAGCCAACGGAAAGCCTTGATGACAACCAGCGGAGTCTGCTGCAAATGACTGACAAATTCTTTCATGCAATCATTAATTCCTCCTCAGAGTTTCCACCACAGCTTCGCAGTGTGTGCCACTGTTTGTACCAGGTATGACTGCAGTTGAGGGATAGATCTTCACAGCCTGACTTCTGTTCTTGTTGAAATGAATACGAGGATCAGATTTTTCAGGTTTAAAAGTATTGTACCAGAGCCTGGGCCAGGAGTTCTGGTGTCACAGGGGGGCTTTGATTTTTTTTCAGTTTTTTGCAGAGGTTTATGGCACAGCTATGTAGTTATTTCTCAAAGCTGAACCCCGGCATATGTGATCTCAGCCAAGTGAATGGGTTTCAAGGGGCTGGCCTGGCAGTCAGGTTGTGACTCAGCTTTTTGCTATGCAAGGAGCCAGAATTTGCTCTTGAGCTCCCAGATCTAATAGGGCAGGAATCATTTTGCATTGCTGTAGTGCCCCTGCTAGGAAACTGAAGACACTGCATGGACTCACTCTAGTGGGAAGAGCGAGCACAGCTGTTCTTGCCACCAGTTTTTAATGTGGGGCCTTTGAGAGTTCAGAGGCAGCACAGGTGGGAAACCTGTAGGGTATGGAGGACGATAGAGGCCATAATGTTTTACGTTTAATAGACACGGCAAACACTTCTTTTTACCCCAGCATGATTGTCTTGATACAAGATCTGTTTGACTAGTGGATTGTTAGGTGTAAGTAGTAGTACAATTGCCCATCAGACTTTATAAGCTGCATTTAAGTAGCTGCATATATATGTGAATCAGATAGCTACTAAAAAGCATGTTCATTTATTGAGCAAGTATATGAATAGTTGTCTCTGTGCTACAGAACAGGTAAGATTTTTTTCACGTATACTAATGGGGAGTAATCCTTGAGTTGTTCTTGATATAAGATGTACTTGTTTTCCTCTTCAAGGAAGAGCAGATTAGTTAGGTTAATTTTGAAGAAATACTGCTACTCGTCTGCAAGTAAACTAAGCTAATATTGTGCTTCAGGTTGCTTAATAGTGAGGCTGATTGAAATAGAAAAAGTCACAAGGCTTACTAGTAGAGGGCAAAATTTGTTCCGACTTCAGTGGAATCTTTGGAGGATTGGAGCATTTTTGTATTTTAGATTCCAACCTGGTATCTCATCATTAGATTTAAGTTTGGATGAGTGGCACGAGTGTGGCATTCAGGCTTTATTCCTTTCTTCCTCTCGTGTATGACAAACACGATTCCTATCGTGCCCTCTCATCAAGCACATTCTGAAAGAAGAGTTTTCCAGGTTTCTGTGCCTGGAAGTAGCATAAGTTATTTTTCCATAGAAAGTATTCTGGACTTCTAGAGCATTTTTTAAGCTAATTTTGAGTAATAATTATTTACTTGTGTGGGACAGTCCAGACCTATGGCATTGCTATTTTCTATTCATCGAATATTTCTTTTTATAAATACAGTTTCCTTGGCTTCCAAAATGTTAGTCTTCTAAAAACAGTAGAGTGTCTTTTGTGGCTGTTAAAAGGATCAGACTATTTTTAATTCCGGAAGGGAGTTTGTCATACAAAACCTTGTGGGCAAGGATGGTTTTTATACTTGTGTGAAATCATGTTATGCCGATGATTTGAAGTAGTCCAATTCTTCACTTTCTCTGATAGTGATTATAAAAAGTTGCATCCTACACCGCTTGGGACAGGCAGGATGGGTTTGCTTTTAGCATCATCTAGTTCATTCTTGATTGGGGTGGGAAAAGTCCAGTCCTTGGCACACTCCTTTTTCTAGCAGACCCTGCAGTGGCAGCTCCTGGCTTCTGCCGCTGGACTCAGCCCTGCTGCCTGGGCACCCCAGCCCATGCTTCCTGTACCCACCGCTAGGGGTAGGACCTGCACAGGCAGGGTGTGCAGCCAGGTGGCTGAGATGGGGCTGCAGCAGGGAGCAAGATGGGCAGGCGGGATTGATGGCATGGGGTGGGGCCACGGCAGAGCTGCCATCTGCTAACCCCACGTCCCTGCCCTGGGCAAGGGTTCGGCTGGCAGGGGCATGCAGGGAGTGGCTCACGGCTCTGCCCCTGGCCCTTCCCTGTGCCGTCGCCACTACAGGATCCCAGCCCTGGAGCTGTGTGGCTCCTGGCCAGTCTCCATGCAAACCCAGGAAGTGTGGGGTGCGACAGCGTGGGGCCAGGCCGAGCCGAGGCAGAGCCCCAGTTCTGCGATCCCGCGCTATCGTGCCTCCACGGTCCTGGGGTCTCCACGGGGTGTCCTGCATGGGCAAGGGCTGCTGGGAAATAGTCTAGCCGGTGGCCAGATCTGCCGTTTCGCCCACCCTTGTTCTAAATGCATGTTGTGTGAGGGGCTGTTTTTATCTTTATCCATTGTTACCATTTTTACCTCTCACCTTTTAAAGTCATTTATGCTACAAAGGCTGTTTGCTTTTGGAATAAAGGCTTTCACTAGGTTTTCACAAATAAATGCAAATGAGGGGAAACAAAATCCAAATAAATAAAAGTTCACTGTTCCTCTAACACTTGAGCAATGGTGTGCTCGAACTTGTGCGGTTGAACAGGTTGAGTATGTACAGCTTACTTGTAAATAACCTTTAGCTTTCTAATACCTGCCACTTTCTCCTCCTCGTATCAAATGGTTTGCTTATCGGAAATAAAGTTATCGTTTATTCCTTATATTCAAATGCTAGAGAACTTTTTGAAGCGCTTCCCCAAGACCCGACTCAGCTTGAAATAAATGAGCTGTCATTTCTTTAACAACATTCTTATAAAAATAAAGCTATATAGTGTGTACCTGTACAACACCCAGGATTTTTATGAGCAAGTTAAAATAGAAATTTGATTGTCCATAGAAATTTGTTAGCTTTCTCACATTTTATGTCCATATCTACTCCTGAGGCTGGCATTATCATTTCTTTTTCTTATCAGTGTATAAAATAAAAATTTAAGCTGTTAATTTTTTGAAGTAGTGAATCATCTCTTGTAACAAATTTAGCACTGTTAGTAGATGACTTTTTGACTCAACTTTAAAAGTGCTCCAGAGCATATAAAGTATGAAGAGGAGTTGGAGATGTTTTTCTCTGTTGTATGGACATAATGCAGACTTTAGTATTTATCTGGCTTATGGCTGGCATTTCACTCTTGAGTGTTTTAGCGTATTTTGAGCTTCCTTATAACAAAATTCCAATGGCTAGTGTAACACAAGGTGTTTTCTCAGTATTGCCTCACTGTAACTTTTTCTTTGTAGTTACTCTTGCTGTATTCAAGATCCTTTTTTTACAGCTAGTGTGGAGGAGATGGTATAGACCTTCATCAGCAGAATTCATCTCAATGCAGAAGGAAAAGTACACAAGTCCAATAGACCTTTTAATTCCCACCTCATCCTGTTGTGATGTCACGGCTTCAGTGTTGAATAGGTTTGGCCTGGCCCTTTGCCCTGTGTGAATTCCAAAACAGGTGTAGTCAAGTCAAAGTGCTTGAATTTGAAATCCAAAAACATCTTTTCTGCCATATAATGCGAATGTTTGACACATCACTGGATGGTGATTATATTTTTAATTAAGAGGAAAAGCATTATAAATATGAATCATACATTGAACAAAATTGAAGGACACACAGAGAAACACGGGGAGATTTCAACCACTAAATTTATTTTAATAAAATTATGCAGAACTTTCAAAAATTAAACCGTTGAAATATACTAATATTCAAAAGATTATTTTTGTCCAGGAATGGTGAAATGTGTTTTGAAAGCTGACTGTGCTAATTTATGCCTGATGTTGCATATCATGAGCAAATTACAGTGGTTTGATTTTAATCTAGCCAGAAATAGTAGAAATGATTGAAACCCAACATTTGCTTGCTTTGTATTTAGTGCTTTGTGAATAAGATGTAGTAAAATAAGTCTGTGGTATAAAAACCCCATCATCAAACTTTTAGTTTATATATTTCATTTTCTGTTGGTTATGTTTGTTACATTTTATCGTGTAATTTATGTACAAGTCAACATTGTTGTTGTTTTTTTTTGTTGCTGTATGTAGTTGGTACTGTGACTTGTTTGTGCTCATCTCTGTTCTGTAGGCAACTTGCCACTCCCTACTGAATAAAGCTACCGTAAAAGAAAAAAAGGAAAACAAAAAATCAGTAAGTTTGGAGACCTTTTTATTAGCCGTTTCTTTCAAAGCAAAACAAAAAAATCTTTTGCTGTTTGTTCAAAACATCTTCACCTCAACCTATTTTGACCCTCACTGTAAAAATCATTCTACTAATTCTGGCACAAAATAGCTTTCATTGCAATTAACACTGGAATTAAGTTACATTGTAAAATATTCTCTGTGTGCCTGTTTGAGTCAACAACAAGGCATTTTTAACCTTACTGCTTGGTATTCAGTATGCTGATTTTCTGCCCTTGCTACCATTTGCAATAAGAAATAATTATGAAAGGAAAATGATTTCTAAGTTTCAGGAAAATCCAGGTCTATTTCATTGCTTTAACATATTGGTTTGTAGAATAAGTGAAGTTTTCCTTTCTAAGAAGGGAAAAACACTTAATACATATAGCTTGCTGAAAACAAAAAGTTTTGCTTCAGTTTTATGACTTTTTTATTTTCTTTTAAGTTTTGCATTGTGACTAAGCAATAAAGTTTTAGCATTTGTAATTATTTGCTCAGACAAGATGAGCAAATCTCCCAAGGTAAGCCATTACTGAGTTAAAAAAAAAAATTAATTGACATTATATTACTTTATTTTTGTTTACTTTGGAAGAAAATATGTTGATGCAGTGATGTCACTAAAGTAAAGAATTATTCTATTTGGAGGATTCCCTCAGTCCATAACTATGAAACTATAACGTATGAATACTCTGAATAAAACAGAGGAGGAAGGGTTCAGCATTTTATTACATTTCTCCCTTTATTTTTTTTCCATTATTTTAGCAGAATATTAATAATCTTCAAATGGAAGACATATTGTATACTGACATTAGTAATAGGTGAAATTGCAAGACATTTGCAAATACATGTGTATCTGAAGCAAAGTAATCTTTATTGTATTCTGTGCAAGCTGATATATCTATTTTCCAGGGGAGTTCAGGTGAACTCAAGTTACATTATATACTGTAGGTTAAAAAGAGGTTTAGTAGATTTAAGTTTCTTTTAGAGTTTGTTTTTTTAAGTATTTAAATTGTTGTTTAAATACAAAGTTTGAGGAGAGCAGGAGAGGTATGTAAACTATGAAATACTTATTTGTAGAACAGATGTAGCTTTTAAGTTTTTTGTGTAATTTCTTTACTTCTATTTAGAAAAATATTCACTGTGTAGGTAATGAGGTTGCATAGAAATGCACAGAATTCAAAATGAACATTAGAAAGTTTATTGTACATATTTGATTGTCAGTGCAAAATTTGACTGTTCGTAAAATGGTATCTGATGGAGAATTTTTTGAGGGTTTTGATTTTTTTTTTTTTTTTTCCTTTTTATGTTACTCTACCATAATGTTGCTTTGGAGAAAAGCATTATTTTTGAGATACTCTTTTCTTTTGATCTGTTGCTTCCTCCTGTTTTCTTAGATTTATCAACACATGCAGAGTCAGAATAATAAATACTTGATGTCTGGGCAAAATAACTGTTTCTAGAATAATTGACTATTGATATGCGAGACTGGTCCAAGCATGTGTTTTGTTTCAAAGTATTGCAAAAATGTCATATTAAGAATTGTTGCTCACTGTTGGGTATTAGAAATCTAACCCCTTTCGCTGTTTACTAATAAAATAGTCTGTTTAATTTTTAAGTAAAGCTTTAGCTTTATTATAGACTAATCTTTGCAAAAGTAGTACCTTACACGCTGCCGCTGCAATTAATAATCACTAGTAACTTTTGGCTCAGCAAACGCTTTCTCCTCTGATTCTTGCTGGGAGTGCTCTTTAGGGTTCTGGGTACTTGTAAAAGTGACTGTGGTTTGATAGCTACAAGTTGATATAATAAACTGGAAAAGTTGTGCATGTTAAGTGCACCCACGTTTTATTACATCAGATATTAAGGAATAGCCATTAATCTGCAGTAATAACTGTGCCTCTCAGTCATCAAAATTTAAGTCTTTAGGATTTTTTAGTGTTTTATCATTTGAAAATAAATTCACGTACTTGGAGACTGTACAAAGTCTGCTTTTTGTTGCTTATAATGATGCATGATCACTGTAAGCTTTGGGAATCTTGCCATCTTTCTCATTTCTTAAAGCAGTTTAATGTTGCAGTTCATATTTTTTTGGAAGTGCGACGTGTCCAGAGCTATTACTTTCTTACTCATTATAGAAGTTTTTGTACGTTCTCTTGTGAGGCTATTGAACTGTAAGGTCTGCTTAAGGTACGTGTTATGTCTCCTGCCACAAACACATAGCCATCACTGTTTAGTGTGGTGCCAGTTACCTTTTGGAGGCACCATTTCTATGCTTGCTTTATTTTTTTCAATATATTTTGTAAGAAATGAGTATCAATAATATTTCATGGAGTTGGGGAAATTTGGGCCTTTGAGCCACCCCCAAGGGGCTATTCTAGAGTGGCTTTTCCTGTTACAGAAATTAAGAACAAGTAAACTAAAAGGCAAAAGAATCTAAGATCTAAAACCGAGGCCAGGATTTAGGCTGTGCTATTTCACTGTGGTTGCTGATTGAATTGTGCTCATAAATCCTTTTTTGGCCTGGAAACATACCTTTTCAGTGGCATTAAATTCACTATACTGCTTCCTTTCTTTTCTCCCTCCATTCTAAACAGTCAGCTACGGAGTTAAGTATGCTGGCTCATAAACTGCTAGGGAGTGAGGAAGAGGAGCAAAGCGCGCATGCTTTTTCATTCAGTCATAGGACTCCTCTTTCTACCTTTTGAATTTTATAACTTCGTGAAGGAACAGTCTTAAAAAGCATAGACTATTTTTTTGCCATTTAATTTCTATCATGTTGATTTTTCAAAGGACTTCAATTACCCCTGTTGCCTGTAAGCAACGTACTCGTAATCTCTACTTGCCAGTACTGCTCCTCTGTGGATTGTTCATCCTCAATTTCTTTCACTTGAAAATTAAGTAAGGTGTGTACCAAGTGAGGGTAATGTAACGTGGCATTAAATGCACCATGTATAGCAAAGAAATCCTGGTGTGCATGCTGTGATTGGTATAGCATGTGGATTTCAAGAAATACTTTGCCAGCTCGTGTACTATGAGAGGTCCTACAGATTTATGAGAAGATGCTCTGAAGAGTTACTGTGGGTGCATCTACATGAGGCCACTTTACTGTAGAGCCGACTAATTAACGCCGAAGTAAAGCTATACATGCGGCCCTATTAAGCCACAGTAAATCAATTATAGATTCATAGATTCATACATTTAGGGTCGGAAGGGACCTAGTAGATCTTCTAGCCCGACCCCCCGCCAGGGCGGGAGAACAACAAAACCCCAAAACAAGAAACAGGACTCAAATGAGTCCAGCCAGGTAGGCATCCAGCCTCTTCTTAAAGACCCCCAGGGTAGGGGCCAGCACCACTTCCCTTGGAAGTTGGTTCCAGCTCCTAGCCGCCCTAACTGTGAAGTAGTTTTTGCGGATGTCCAATCTATACCTCCTCTCCATCAACTTGTGCCCATTACTCCTTGTTATGCCAGCGGGCTCTAGGGGAAATAGCGTCTCCCCCAAACCCTTCTGGTCCCTGGTAGTGAGTCTATAGACGGTCACCAGGTCCCCCCTCAGCCTTCTCTTGTGGAGGCTGAATAGGTTCAGGTCCCGCAGTCTCTCACTGTAGGGTCTGCCCTGTTGTCCCCGGATCATGCGGGTGGCCCTCCTCTGGACCCTCTCCATGTTGTCCACATCCCTCTTGAAATGGGGCGCACAGAACTGGACACAATACTCCAGCTGTGGCCTGACCAGCGTCGCGTAGAGGGGGAGGATCACCTCCTTGGCTCTACTCGAGATGCACCTGTGGATGCACGACAAGGTCCGGTTAGCCCTGCCACCCATGACCTCGCATTGTCGGCCCATGTCCATCTTGGAGTCAATAATGACTCCAAGATCTCTTTCTGCCTCCGTGCTCTCGAGTAGGGAGTTCCCCATTGTGTAAGTGTGCTGCTGGTTCCTACTGCCCAAGTGCAGCACCCTGCACTTGTCCGTATTGAAGCGCAATTAAATCTATTGTAGGATAATACTGCCTGACACGGGTACTATCACACCGTGGTCGTAATATCTTTTATTAGACCAACTGAGTAGCTGGAAAAAAAGTTCTTGCCTGCCTATGTCCGTAGACCAACATGGCTACAACCAAAAGCCCATCCTACTGTGGAGTAGTTAATGTGCAGTGAAATTGTGTGTGGCTAGTGATGGGGCTGGCTGGGGCATGAGGATGCTAGTGTGGTGGCTGACTGCTGGCTAGCCCCGCGCTGTTGCACCCTTGTGCCCTAGCCAGGCCCTCTGCAATAGTTGAGCCTGGGTGGAGCAGCTTTGGGCTAGCAGGCCACCCCACCCCTGTTTTCCCCCCACCGGGCCTGCTGCCAGCTGGGGTTGCACTGTCTTGGCTCAACATGCTGCAATCCCAGGCGTACCTGTAAATGCTGTGCCCAGGTGCAGTCAACTCTGGCGCAGACTGCTTGCGAGTTTATTGCATCTCATTAATTTCACATGAAGACGTGCCCTGCAAGACTTCAATGACATGATCTTTCAAATCTATGGGAATATCTATCGGCAGCACCAGTCGTAGGCATCCATCAACAAAGAGATTTCACCAAGATCCCATAGTGCCGCTACTCTTGCTAATGTTTTCCAGGATTCATGTCAAGATCTGAGTAGCACTTGTGTAGTGCTTCGTGGTCTGGAAGTTACTCCATTGATTTTTGTTTCTCAAATTTGTTTTTAATTTTTTGTGTGTTTTCTGGTTCCAGAGATTTTTCAGACAAATGGAAGGCTCTGCTCGGCTTGTTATTCAAGTGATACCAAACTTGTGTGTTCAATGTCTGAGTTTGCAAAACCTTTATTTAAATGCAGAATAACGTTGCTAATAAATCAGAGGACGTAGCATCTCTTACCATACTTTTTTCATTCTGTTCATGCTACAAAGAATGTTTTGTAGTATTTTGAACTGGATCCCAAAGGGTAGTGCCATATCTAAATCTATACATTTTTGAGCATATTCTGATCCCCATTTTCAAATGATTTTTTACTTAGCACGGAAGTTACCAAAGAGGAGGGAAAAGTAAAGAGTGGTGTTATACAGCTAGAGAGAGAAATTCAGATAAGCGATCTGCCATTGAACGTAACCATCTTACCTGTCCTTTGGCAAAGCTGCTGAAATACAATCATGGTATTGGAAATCTCTTTTAGTGTTTGCTTAGGTTGCAGTGAAGCTTTCTTTTTACAAGGTTAGCCATAAGTTGCTATATTAAAAATGTTATGGGTAAAAAGGCTCCTATGAGTAATCTTAAAATTGCAACTGCACAGAAATGTAAAAAAAAAATGGAAAGAAAGTCTTTGTGTGTTTGATGGAAACGTATATTTTTAATTTTCCACTCAAACTTGTACTAACATATTTATTCCAGTCTGCTTCTCAGTAATTTCACCACGTGAGGGTATTCATAGGAAACAAAGTAAAATTACACAGTGTTTTACTTTTTTTTCTATTATGCGTATTTCTTCCCGTTTTAAAGTGTAGTTGTGTTATAGTTGCTTAAACAGCATGCTCATAATAGCCTAATTCTACTCCATGTATTAGTTCTGTATGGTTGTAGTTATTGTCTTGGGCTATATAAATATAACTGAACTTCAGTACTGAATGCTTTTTTCCAGCTTTCCTTCCTCTTTTGTTTTAGTTCAAGCTGTGTTTTTAATAGTTCTCAACTTTACTACTTAGGTTGTAAGCCAGCGATTTCCTCAGAACAGTATTGGAGCGGTCGGAAGTGCCATGTTCCTACGGTTTATCAATCCTGCGATTGTTTCTCCTTATGAGGCAGGGATTTTAGATAAAAAACCTCCACCAAGAATTGAAAGAGGATTGAAGCTAATGTCAAAGGTGAAGTATTGAGTTTGAGACTTCAAATTTTTATTTGGCCTCACTATGTTGTTTAGTTTTCTTTAATTTGACTTTGTTTCGTTTTACTATTTATACAGTGCTGAGGGAGCTTGTGAGGACTTCATTGTTTAAGTACATACATGTTCTCTTCATTTCGCAGCTAACTTAAATTGCCAGTTCCACCCTTTGCCCACAGCATAACTCTAATACTCTGGCTTTGTAATCTAGTTCTGGGGAAGATTGGTATCAAAACCAAACCTTTTGATGTTGCCCAGTATTTGGAAGTAGAAGCACAGTATGCTTTTTGGTCTCCCACTTCAGTTCCTCATTTTTGCAAAGGATTGTGTCCATATTAGATTTGCTTGCCCAATTAGAACAAATGCAGAATTTTTGTAGAACAACACAGTTTGAAAATGTTAGTATCACAGGACTTAAGGCATGCAACATTAAAGCAGAAGCCATTGACAACTGCTGTCTAAAACACATTACTACTTTGTTCCTGATCATTTCAGTTCTTCACTTAAAAGGGTTTTCGAAGCTTCGTTAAGTCTTTGAATTTTAATAATCTACATTTGCCATAGAATTCAGCAGTTTGCACAGACAGCGTTTAAGTGCTTTTTCAATATCTGTACATTGCCATACCCTTCAAATACCTGCATAATTTACTTAGCTTGTTAAAACCCAGTCAGGCTGTAAGACTTTAATGAAGTTTGCAGTTGAAGGACTGTTCCCTTAATTGTAACTCACTTAGTGAATATTAATTAACTTAGTTTTGCTAGTATTCAGAGTTTGGTGTGTGAACATGCCATTCCCAATAATAAATATCTACTGATTTGGCAAGGGTGGGGTATTGTTTTACTGAATTAGTAAAACTGGGTCATTCGAGAGGTTTCTTTTGTCCTGATGATTTACAGGGAAACTGAAGTGAAGGGATTTGCTATAGGGAGGAGTGAGATTTACATTAACGTTACTGCTAGTATTAAACCTACATATGCCCGTTAACAGGGTTTTTTTATTTTTGTTTTTTTTAGATACTTCAAAGTATTGCCAACCATGTCTTGTTTACAAAAGAAGAACACATGCGGCCTTTTAATGATTTTGTAAAAAGCAACTTTGATGCAGCACGGCGGTAAGCCTACTGTCAACTTAACTGGATATTTGCTACCACTGTTGTGTAAAAGTATGGAAAGCAAGGACAGCAAAAAACCCCCACATTTTCTCATGGCCCTTTGTCTTAAAGTGAGTCTGACCACGTGGGATTTTTTCCCTAATAATGTGTGCGATTCATTTTCTCTCTTCTTTAGGTTTTTCCTTGATATTGCATCTGATTGTCCTGCTAGTGACACTGTCAATCACAGCCTCTCTTTTATCAGTGATGGCAATGTACTTGCTTTGCATCGTTTGCTCTGGAACAATCAAGAGAAAATTGGCCAGTATCTTTCCAGCAACAGGTAGGACACGTGAATACTACTTAGGAGGGAATTATTGATGTGACAAATCAATTATTTTGCATGGTTTGCCTTACATTAATTGGCTGTTAGTGGGCATATCTACACGAGGGGTTTACTGCGCAGTCAACTAATTAGCTGCTCAGTAAACATCTTGGCATCTACACCTCTATTAGGCTGGAGTAAACTAATGTACTCCGCAGCAGGACAGTACTTGTAAATACAAGTACTGTCCTGCTGTGAAGTAAACAAAACTGCAGCAGTGCATGTGTAGATGCTGGAGGGGGCTGGCTGGGGCATGAGTGTGCTTCAGTGTCATGGCTGCCTGCCAGCTAGCCTTGCGCTCAGGCACCATCATGCCTTAGCCAGCCAGCTCCTTCACAGCATATTGAGCTGGGGGGAAGCAGCCCTGGGCTGGCAGGCTGACCCCGTGAGCCTCCTGCCAGCCAGTACTGCTCCAGTACTGTTCCACCCTGGTTCAGTGTGCTGTGCATGAATAAACTGCAGAGCTTATTGATCTGGAGTTTATTACTCTCGGGTGCACATTCAAACAGTGCGCTTGGGAGTAATTAACTGCGAAGCAATGTGTGTCTCAGTTTATTCGTGCACAGTAATTGTATGCGTTAGATGTGCCCCATGAAAACAGCATTAAGGTTCAAAATATGCTCCCCCTATGAACTATTTTGGATTATTAATAAAAAAAAAAAATTGTATAGTGTGGATTATCTGTAACTCTGTGCTGCAATTCTTGCTGCTACCTTTTTTTAGATGTCTGTCATTCATCTTGAGTCCTGTACATGTTAATTTTTATATGAACAATTTCATATTGACTAAGTGAACACTGCAAATAAAATTCATTCTTCGTGTACCTAAAAGTAATAGTTGAAGTGAGCAACTGGGTTATTCAAGGTAAGGAAAGCTAATGGCTAAAAAGCCAAAGGTGTGCTGAGTGGTGGTTAGGAGTGTGTTTCTTAAGTAATTTACTGTTTCTAGGGACCACAAAGCTGTTGGAAGACGACCATTTGACAAAATGGCTACTCTCCTTGCCTACTTGGGCCCACCTGAGCATAAGCCTGTGGCAGACACGCACTGGTCCAGTCTAAATCTCACCAGTTCCAAATTTGAAGAATTTATGACCAGGTAATGGAGCTGCTTCAAATTACCTAAAATTGTTTGACTGTTTAGACCTTCAGTAGGTAGTCATTTGTGCCTAGGTAGTTGTTTGCTGAAAAGAGGTCTTTTTGTAAGAAAAATAATACTAAAATAAAGACACTGTTTCTGCAAATACCTTTCCTGTTTTTGGATAGAAAAGAACCAGGGCTTCCTAATGTATGGTTTTTCCCCCCACAACAATGAGGTCAAAGGTTAAATAAAAAACTTGGAGAAATGGCTGGGCTTTCAAAAATTGGTTATCAGTATTTTTTTTAAAAATGTAGGCACTTCTTCAGAATACTAATCTGAAGATGTTTTGCCTATCTGGCTTTAAAAGCATGATGTTTTGTAATCATTCTGCTAATTTTTAGGCACCAAGTGCATGAAAAAGAAGAGTTCAAGGCCCTGAAAACATTAAATATCTTCTACCAAGCTGGGACATCAAAAGCTGGCAATCCTGTTTTCTACTATATTGCTCGGCGGTAAGAAAACGTTACTTTCTACCTTGTTCAGTAATGGACATTTTAAAACTCAAAGCAGAAGGTGCGTGTACAAGAGAGATGTTAGCTTCTCAGGTCAAACCTTTCTCTTTCCAGTTTGGGGTGACAATATAGTCATGAATCCCTACATTTTTCCTAGCTAAGAGAGCTATCTCAACTGACATTCGTCCATAGGTACCTACCCCATAATATCTAAATGCTTGTGTAATATATTGAAAGTATACGGTAGAAAGTTATATTTTACTTAGCAAAATTTTAAAGACCATTAAATCTACCTCACTTTGCCTATATCAATACCTTCATAATCTCCTTTTCTGAAATTTTTGGGATGTTGGTAATAAAATACAAATTGAGGCATGCAGTAACAATTTTCTCAAAAACACCTACATTTTAAAGCTTTGGTCTTTCTCTGAATTGTTCTGTAACAATTAATTAAAATAGCTGGGTTTTGTTGCACGTGTGTTGAAGGATTCATGGGATTCGTTGTCTTTTCAGATTATAGAGAGAGTGACAAAAACACATGCAGGCATACATTCTGCATGAATTTAGTTTTATTAAAATGGTTCTAGTTTAACATGTCATATAAGAATTGAGCAGTTTTATTGACAAAGGATTACATTTTGAACCAAACCTTGGAAAAAATTCAAGTAGAACAAAACTGCAGGCCCCCAAAAATCACAGGGTGAAATTACAATAAACACACATCAGATCTTGAGGCATCAGTGTCTGTGGAAAGGATGGTGAGAAATCTCAGCAAAGAGAACATAGCTCCTTTTTGCAGTTATCAGGATTGATACTGTTGACCGCTGTTAGCTTTGTGCACATTGATCACATTACATTAGAAAAGGTATCAAGGAACTGTAGTCACATTTGTTACTATTTGGCTTCTGTAGGAGGATACCACTGTTTTCTTACTACAGGAAATGTAGTTTGGTGGAAACAAGTATAATAGGATTAATTTGCATAGTTACATATATTTATAATATATTTCGGAGTATTAGTTCTGTTTCCACATTTCTCATTTTACGTAGAAAAATAGATTTTTTTTTCCTTCACTTTTAAAATAACATACTTAGACGCCTTGATTGCCTTTTGGGAAAAGTGCCAACCTTCCAAACTGAAGCTAGTCATTCAAACCTCGTTATTAATTAAGCAGCCTTAACTTATAGTGCCACTATTATGCTGTCAAACTCACATGACCATAAGAGCATGTTCTTAGTTTGTTCAAATTTGAATTAGTATAAATATACAAGCACAAAAAATCTTATAAAATAGGAGCATTCACAACCAAGGGATGAACATGGTCAAAGATGTGACAGTAAGCAAAGGTAAGACGATAGCCATTGCGCTTCCATGCTGCACTGTGCCTGTATTGGTCGTTTTTGTGGTACTGTATCCAGCGCTGCTGTTTTGTTCAGATCTTCCAAAAGGTTTCGTGTTTGCAGCTTTTGTGATACCAGATCCAGCCGTGGTGGTGGTGGTTGTGGTTGGTGTTTCAGTATCAGTTTGTGGAGTGACTAGATGCACCTCATTTAAGAACACAAGAACCACGATGACACAGCCCAGCTTCAGCAGCATCTTCAGTCTGTATTGGACAGTTCACAGTTAGACATTGTACTGTCAGGTAACCCTGGCATCCTCTAGTCTGAGATGGTATTCATGAGGTTTTATTTATTAAGTGTACAATTACAAAAAAAATAAAAACTTAGCTTTAGTAAATAGCTTTAGCTATAAAATTATTCCTCAGTTGAATCGAAGCACATATCTCAAACTTAAGTACCATCATTTTCATCCTCGTCACCAGTATGGCTTGTTTTATTTTCTTGCACTAAACATGCAGTATTCCACTTCATTCTACCAAGAAATGAGGCGTCCAGTACTGTAAAAATGTTTACCTTGTACTTTTCTCCAAGATAAAAATACTCTGTCACAGTTTATTAGACACCAGTTTAACATCCGAACAATGAATTACATACTGGATATACTCTAGTCAGTTTTACCCCAGGGATGATCATCCATACCTTATTAGTTTATTTCAGTTCCAGGTGAGAGTAAGTAGCCTCTGGCAAGCCCTTCGACGTGCAGCCCCTACATCTGTGACTGAAGTCTGCAACTTAAATATAGATTCCGGATGGTGATGTAATCAGCAGAGCTAACAAATGGCTGGGTCCCATGATTGCCTTTGTTTGATCTTTTTGGATTTCCAGAGCAACAAATGTACACATAAAACAAAGCTTTTCAACATTGGTGCAGGAAGTAAAATAATTTCCAAGGCTTTTTCCTTCCTCTGAAATGCTGCACAACCTGTCAGTTGATTAAACAGAGCCACACCCTCCAACACTACCAGTATGCTTGGAAACTGTTACGTTGTCAGCTTGAAAGCCCAAAGGCAAAGTGGGATATACAGATCTCAAACAAGTCAACAGTTTAAAAGTTTCTAAGCATATTGGTAGTCTGCACATACATACATACATACACATGCAGTTATCTGATATTAGAAGGCATATTATCATGATATAATATTTATATATGCATGTTTTATATATAGTATACAGTACTTGTATGTTGTATAACTCAGACAACTATATCTATATCTGATCGATATACATATATATAGCTATCTGCGACCAAGGGCTTATTTTCATTTGGACATGAGGAAATACAGAGTAGTAAACCTGCACGATCAACAAGCCAGTGATGTTTTAAATAATGCCTAATACTTATCGTACTTTACATTATAAATTGTCTTTTACATGCACTGTTTTGAACAGCTAGGCATGGCAGTTAGCTGTCTAGAAATGAATTTGAAGCAATCGTACTCTGTCAGTTTTAGTCTTAGCCATCTTGTTCAAACAAGCTTGGCTAGGTTATGCGGTCTTAATTTCTTGGAGAGCCTCTCCTTTTCTGAACATGGCTACTCAGCCTCATCTGCCTTCAGCTATCTCGGTGACTGCTGTTCTGATATGGGAACTACTTCACAGAATGCTGAAAAGGGGAAAAGGGTTGTCATTACCTTGTGCCGGAAAAAAAATGTAGGTTTAAAGGGAAAAATGTCATGGTTAATGTGTCCAGGACTCTACCACAGGGGGAATGGTGCAGCTTGGTACTGTGAAGTTGAAGGGAGCAAGGTGAATAGCATTACTGACCCCTGCTTCCTCGTCGTCATCGGAGTCCCACACTTGCCTTTCTTTTGGCCCTCGGAGGTGATCATTTTGGCTATTACAGTGGTTGAAATGAGCCAAAGTAGCATCTAAGCCAAAAAGTTAACTTCAAAATATATGCAGCTGTATGCATATTGTAACTGGGCAAAGTATCAGTGGTGGAAAAAAAATCAACCCATAGACTTTATATTATTAAGGTAATGAGCTTGCACTGATGTAACTCTGGCTAGTTGGTGTATGATGTTTCATATTTCATAATACAGAAACGACTTTTAAATTTGACTTACAACAAATGGGTAGCATATACAGAATTGGGCTTTTTTTGGACTTTTAGAAATAATTATAGAATTAATATCAGAAGATTTTTGTCATTTAAGATTTTAATTTGGATGTTCGTTTTTATTTTTCTTAGGGACATTCATAGTTTCATAGTTAGTAGGGTCGGAAGGGACCTGAGCAGGTCATCAGGTCCGACCCCCTGCCATGGCAGGAAAGAGTACTGGGGTCAAA
>NW_017729012.1:3784618-3785897 GCF_001723915.1 Gavialis gangeticus
TCCAGCCAGTTGGCGACCCATTTGACTGTGTGGGTGTTGACACCACAGTCCCCCAGTTTTTTAATGAGACATTGTTCAGCTGTGTTTATTGAATGGGCGCAGTGGAATGCCTGTCTCATGTAATTTTGCTCTAGAAATAGTCTGATTGAGGCTTAAGTGTGACTGAGCATTTTACTTACACTGATACAGGGAGAAACAATTATTTTCAGTGTCAGTAAATAAGGTGTAAAATTGACATGAAATGTGAGTATTGCAGGGAGCCTGCGAAACTAGTAAGTTTTAACTTGGTACTGTGTTCTTTTAAAATTCTAATTTCTTCCAGCAGAATCCATAGGTGCAGTCCCTAGACAAAGTTGCTTGGCATCTATTTGGATGTGCAGTTCACGAACCGTGCATGAGCACTGTTAATTCAGTGTATCCCTCTTCCATGTTGATTTATAATAAGTTGGCTTGGTTCAGATTGAAGCTAAATTGATCTAAAACTAGAAATAAATCAAATTGAATGTTTTCTCCGGGGGGGGGGGAGTTTATCAGTTTAACGTAACAAAACCCTATAATTTTATTTAAACCAGTTGTGTGAAGACAAGGTATTTTGCATCACCACAGTGCTAGGTTAGGTTGACAAGTAGGTTAAGGAATTTGTAATTTATTGTGTTGTGGTCTTTTAAACCAGCAGTAGCCTGAGTGAGACCATTCCCCGCAGGTTAGGCATAAAACTGATCTGTTTGCATGTTCTTAGTTTTTCCTGGCTACCATTTTTTGAAGGGTGTCTTCATCAGCCAACATTTTGGATAGGTTCTGCTGCTATTATGCCTTTAATTCTTCCCAACATGTCAATGCAGGGTTTCCAAAGCAACCAGTTACTTGGACCTCTAAGATACGATTCAAGTGTTTGTTAATTCTGTTTCATTTTGGTGATTATTTGAAGGCATTGCAAGTGTTATGTGTGTATATGAGGTGTGTAGTCAGTTGGAATTGGAGGATTATGTTGGAATTGGGGTGTGCCAAGAAGTCCATGTCAGCCTTCCACTATCAAACTGAAGGATGAGCAGGAGTTATTTCACTTCTTCATGTGGTTTCCCTCTCCCCATCCCCAAAGTAAGGCTCAGCAATCCCTCAGTAAAAAATGATTTGTCCCTGAAGCTTGTATTTCAGAAGAACAATCTTTTACCTTTTAGAATAAACCAGAATAGAAGAAATGTTTCCAGCAACACTGCCAAGTTGGAAAATCCTCTTTTGAGATAGTGATCCACTTTCCATGGTTCAGATACTTCTAGGT
>NW_017729012.1:3790897-3817736 GCF_001723915.1 Gavialis gangeticus
GTTGGAAAATCCTCTTTTGAGATAGTGATCCACTTTCCATGGTTCAGATAATTCTAGGTAGACACAGTACTGGGCTTCTAATCCACTTGGTTTATTTTTGGGTAACTAGCTATAAGGAAAAGACTCATATTTGAATAGGTTCCGTTGAGTGCGTTGCTGCTTTCCCATGGCTACGCTTACAATGAGAGAGCACCAATCTAAACTGAAAGCATTTTTTTTTACTCTTCTCCCTTTTCCCGGATAGTATGCACACCCTGGGGTTTGACAGGCTTGCACGAATAGATGTCAGGGGGAGCTGAGCAGACTGGCTTCTAATTTAGAGTAGATGCTGGTATTGCAGAGTTTGTATTGGTAAATGTGGCAGCAGTTAGATGCAGGTTGCTGGGACTTGTTCAAATGACATAAGGGGATTTTTAGTTAGAACTGCAGGTATCAGTTCATAGCAACAGTAGACCGGGATTTTTAATCCTTACTTGGATGGTTATCCATTAGAAACTGTCTGAAAGCATCGTATTGCTTCTCCTGTCCGAAGGCTTTAGCTGCCGCATCTGCATCAAACTCATTTTTTGCTCTTTGATAAAGTAAGCCAATTTTATAGTGCACCAAAGATCTGGCTGCAATCAGGAATATTTCATGGTTGCTCTAAGGATAGAAAGTCAGTGGAATGGATAAAAAGGCTCATTTTTGGAGTGCAGTTAATTGCCTATATTTTACATCTTTGGGTGTAGAAGATAAACTGTTGGGATTATTGAAAGTGCATAGGGGCATCTCACAATAGAACTGAACGTCCTTAATTCATGGTTGGACTGTCAGATACTTTAACCTTTGGTGTTTCAGGCAGTGTTATTAACTGTGTCAGACTTCAGACTGGCTCTCCATACCTGCAGAACTATTTAATAGAAGATGAGGGCATGTCAAGGGTCTGGCCACAGTCTCATAGCTTCCCCATTTCTCATCCTCTCCTTACTCTCCTTTATTCCTTTCTGTTTAGTACCTCTGCTTGCTGCAAGTTGATTCATAGTACCTGATGAAGTAGGCTGTAGTCTGTGAAAGCTTAAGCCCCTCTGAACAAGTGAATCTCTAAGGTGTCACCTGTCCTGACTTCTGCCTGACTTGAGACTAACACAGCTAACCACTTTTCCTTACTCCCCCTGGAGTTGAGAGCCATTGTCTCTAGCCACTTCCATATACAAAATCAGGCTCTTGTCCAGTGCCCCCATTAGACTTCTCATTAAATCTACTTGGTTGTAAACAGCAATAACATTCATTAGTTTGTTTGCCACATCTTTCTCTTCCTTTCTTCTCTTCTTCCCCTGACATTGACTGCGTTATTTTATGTCAGAGAGAGATTTGTGATGGATTATTTGCTTATCTGTTTCATGAGGGAATTTGGGCATGTAAGTGATATGAGCAGATAACTTGTTTTACACAAAGATGATACTGGGTTGGGTAACTACAATGCAAAGTCCAATCTGGTACTAGGGTATGCAGTATGTATTCAGTAAAGGTTTGCCACATAGCAAACGAGGTTCATTAGTAATGCAAGGCTGCATTTGAAGAGAGAAGTTCTCTAATTCCTGGACAGAATAGATGTGTATATACTGCACGTTGTCTGTACTCCTGACATTCGCTGGTGCTTTCTTTCTAAAAACATAAAAGTAGAAATGTCTACAGTTTATCCATTCCACGAAACAATGTTTATGATATTGGGAGAAAGCTGGGTGGCAAATGATTCAGGCTCAAAAACACATGAATGGTTTTCTTGGAAGTATCTAGTGTATTGCTGTTGAAGCATATTAGTAAACATTCAAAGATTTGTCACACGGACGTGTGAATTTCTTTCAGTAGAAGAACCAGTTGTACACTTATGCATCGAGTTGGTTTTACTTAAATCAGCATTTACAGTTTTCTTAACCCTTTTACTAGCAGATGGCTGAACAAGGAACTGCAGTGGCAGTCGTCAACATTTTACGAGAATGGTGGCAAATCAAGTAAAAAAGAGGTTCTGATGCACTATTTTGCATGCATTTTTAGTAGTATGGTGTCAAAGGGACAGACAATAATAGTCATGTTCAGTCACAGCCATTTCCTTAAGACAATAAATCCTATGCAATAGGAGGAAGACAGGAGAACCTAAGCCTTAAATAGTATTAACACTTCTCCGCTGCTCATGGATGATCCAGGTACTATAAGGTGTCTTCTGTGAACGCTTCTAGATTAACAGAGTGTGTGCGCGCAGAGGGAAGTAATGGCATATCTACTATTTTGGAACTGAAATCGAGAATCCTTCTGATTGAAGTACAGGCAGTCCTTGATGCTACAGCATGTTGAGTTGCAACGTTTTGCACTTACAACATTTATAAATTGACACCCTGTTTCAACTTTACAACGCCAGCTTTGACTTAGAACACTTGATCCGATGCAATGCCATGCCCGCAAACAAGTTTGCTGCATCGCTCATCTCCCTGGAGAACATCTGTCCAAACTTGCTTGGACACTTCCTTCAAGAAAGCAGACGAGACCCCAGAAAAACCTGCAGCCAAGACTCCTGAGAAGACTCCAGCCAAGAACCCTTCAAAAAGTCCAGCAAAGTCACCTCAAAGAAGTCCTTCCAAATCAATATGATTGCTATTTACAATATAAATATATTAACGTAGCTATATTACTCATCTATAATTGATCGAGTGCAAAATTCTGGGTTATTTTTGGTGAAAACAGGGTTTCAGGCCACAGTGCAGGAACCAATCCTCATTTATAACATCGTTTCTTATGAGAAAATTGGTTCTGAGTTGCAACGTTTCGGCTTAAGACTCAGTTTTCAGGAACCAAGTGTGTCGTAAGTCCGAGGACTGCCTGTATTGGAATAGGAGGTGCATTGGGCATCTTGTAACATGGACTTAGTGCAGGGACAGGCAATTATTTTGGGTGGAGGGTCACTTACTGAGTTTTGGCAAGCCATTGAGGGCTGCATGACAGGCAGATAAATATTATTCTAAATTTTTTAGGGCCCCTGTGGGCTGGATAAAATGGCCTGGCGGGCCACATCTGGCCCAAAGGCCACATTTTGCCCATGCCTGGGTTAGTGATATTTGAAGGAACTGAAAAATAAAGTTGTTTGAGCTACCAGTAAAAATTTAATCAGTTTGCAAAATCTTTTACTTCAAAGAAAAACTGTTTCCTCCTTTCGTTTCTTTGAGCAGGAAGTGAGATTTCATTTGGTTTGGGTAAAACAAACTCTATTTGTTGTTGCCAGAGCTAGATGCAATTAGGAGGTTGTGAACTTACTAATTGTTTGCTTTGTGATGTACTAGGAGGCACAGGAGTTTAGTGTGTTTATTTGTTAACTCCATGGTTGTCTTTTGTTGCAACTCTACCATGTTTGGCTGGGAGGCTTGGTCACATTGGATGCTAATAGCTATTTGCTCTGGGGATCAGCTGTGCCAATACAGACCCCCCACCCCAGTGGAATGTGAGGCATCTCTGGGTCCCAGGCATTGAAGATGTTGTTGAATGTACCAGTGCAGCATTGTATCTTTTACATCCAGCTTCTTGATTTGTTTTCTTTGGGAGAGTGAGCTTTAATGGCACTTGAAGTGCATGTTCCTTATTGGCTTAGTTGCATGAGCCACAGGTTTTTAACTATTTAGTTAGCATGTGAAATAAGCATTGCCTAGTGGCTTACTATAGTAACCATCAGAAGTCCCAGCTTCTATTCCTGATGTTGCAGGTGACCAGCAACTCATTCAGTTTCTTATCAGATGGGAAGAGCGATGCATAAAATAGGAATAATGCTCACCTTATAGTGCTTTATGGTCTTTGAATGGAAGTTGTACAGAAATGCTAAGTAGTTACGATTCATAGTGACTGCTTAATATTTGCAGCATACCTTTGATGGATATGACAATGTCCTGCAGCCATGTCACCTTGAACTGTGACTTTATTGAAATCCGAAAGTAAATGGTGTCAAGTTTGGACAAGTTTGCTGTGGGCCATGCGATCCCAAGTGCTCCTGGAGGCTGTCTAGTTTGTACCTAAGGACATTGGTATCCATAGTTGCATGATTTTAATATATTTGTGCTGTGCTGAAGGTGTGTAAATGTGGTTGTATGATATGTCCGCAGGGGGGGGTATAAACTTTAGTGGCATATTTCTGCATAAAAGTTGAAAAGGTGAAGGCATGAAGTCAAGTAGGAACTACTGCACAGTACTTTTTTTGTTTGTTTGTGGGGGGTTGGTAGGAAGCTTACTGGTAGCAGAGAACTTGCATCAGGCAACTCTACGCCTAAAAAAGAAAAATGCAGAATTATATAAATCCATTATCTAGTTTAAGGAATGACATGCTTATATCTGAAATTCCTTATCTTGTTCTTATCATAACTCAGCTATTGCAGTACTCTCCCAAATTGATGTTTAGCAGAATCAAATGTAGCTGTATCTACCCCAGTGCTAAAAATGCAGGTTTTGACATCTGGGCTTTTGCTCCCTCTGTATAGCAGTGGCTACATCTCTGAAGAAACAGATTAAGGTTTCTCTCGGACAGTGGTTTTCAACCCTTACAGATTCAAGACACGTCTTGGAAAATGCCAGCTCTTAGCTTTTGCTCGTTTTCTGAGTACAGAAAAATAATAGCGCAAGCCTCCTGTTGCAAAGAACTCAGACTATAGCAGATCACAGTGTTTTTAACACTCTGCTTTCCTAGGTGAAATCTCTGGGTTTATCTTACAAATCAGGTTTGCACACCTGACAGTGCTGACACTCCTTGGCACCCTGCAGCACCCTTAAAAGGATTTCAAAGTGCCCCAGGGTGCTGCAGGCTCCTGACTGAGAATCATCGTTCTGGGAGGTGAAACTTTTTAAAATGTAGTGATTGTAGAAGAAGGGTCAGCAGAGCATGGAAACTTAATTTCTTCCCACAGAACTACCATGGCACTCCCAGCAGATTTCTTTGCACATGTCCCATTACACCTTTGCCAGCTCTGCTGAGGTGAACAAGTAGTTTTTGTCAGCTTTGACCACTGAGAGGTAAGCTTACGCTGCCACTGGATTTATGACTAGCCCACTAAATAGTCATCACATGGTAATTTCTCATTACAGCTTTCCTGGGCTGATTTTGATCTAGTGGAAGATTCCTGAGCAGAAGATTCTTATTTTTTAAATAGTGTTGACTGATCCAGTGTCAGATTCTTGAATAATGGGTTTTCACCAAAACATCCTGTGCTTTCTTATCGAGAGTGTGTGGTGGTGGTAGGTGGGCTTCTCTTTAGATTGTGCTGTGGACAAACATCTCTACAATAGATGTGTAGCACAGTAACAAGGATTTAATCTTAGCAATCTTATCGTATTACTGAGATGCAATGTTTTGTATAGCTTATTGTCTGCCTTATTACATGCATTAAGTGTGTGCAGTGTTCATGTCAAGCAGTATCAACATCAGACTCATGATACGGCCATTGCCTTTGGTAATGCTCTACACTCGCAGAATTTTTTGCTATATCATGTAAAGTTTTAATCAGTATTAACCATTATGAATGCATTGTACCTTGAGCTAAATTTTTCAGAAATGTGGTATAAGGTACTATAACAAACCTCCATGATTTCTTTTAATAGCGTACTCTTTACCAGAATAATTGCTCATTCACTTCTCAAGATCCCATTACGTGGCCTCTGTAGCTGTCTAGGAAGGAGCAATCCATGATTGTTTTTCCCTTACACAGCTAACCATGTGCATCTTTCCTAGTATTTAGTCCAAAGCTGTGCAAGTCGGTGGTGCTCAGCCTTTTGCCCTGCTGGCCAGATGAATGAAGACGGGCTCATCTGCAAGCCAGATTAGGCTCTGTGCTGGCTTGGCTGGCCCCTGTATGTCCAGATTGGCCCCTGTGTCAGCCCAGCATACTGGGATCAGGCCCTGTACATTGTGTTGCCCCTGCCCAACCTTGTGTGCTGTGACTTGGCCCCGGCACCTCGTGCTACCCCTGCCCTGCTCAGTAGGCTGGGGCAAGCCCTGTGCTACCCCTGCCTGGCCCCTTGCGCTGGGATTGGGCCCCACGCTGCCTTGCATACTTGATCTAGTGCACAGGGCCACGCAGCCATTCCTCTGTCACCAAGTTTTGGGATGCCTGGGCAGCCGCATGAGTCAGATGACACTGCTCCAGAGGCTGCATCTGGCCTTTGGGCCTGGGGTTGAGCACCCATGGTGTAAGCAATTATCTTTGGGTGCTAGGACACAGCTGCCACTGATTTTTTTCCCCACGACAGCACAGAGAGAGCATCTGCTGCTGAATGCCATTGAAGCCCTGTATCCACGGGCTGGATCAAATGACTCTTTGGACCAGAAGTTGCCCACCCCAGTTTACAAAATGAGCGTATTTGGCAGTAGGCCAAGAAGATGACCAAAAGAAATATGAAAAGATAACATCAGGAAGGATATGAGGGTTTTGAGTATCCAACCAAAAGGTGCTGTGTGGATCACACAAGATCTGGCCAGCTCTGACCCTCAGCCAGCCACTGTTGTATATCATTTACACACTGGTCTCTCTGTCTCGCTTATTCTCTGATTAAATCATTTTAATCCAGCTTTTCTGATCTTTTCAGTGATTTTCCCAGACTGTCAAATGTATCCTGATGTTGTCATCTTCCTGCCTCGTCTTCCAGGCTGGCTTCCAAAATCAATCTCTGCATCATATCTGTTTTCTAGTGTCTTGTCTTCCTTTTCTTCTAAGTGTCCAGGGGATCTTCCTTGGTCTCATCATTATTTTGTACAGGTTGGCTTTTAGACTGAATGGCATCTTTTTATCACAGATCACCCCAAATATTTCTCTCCACCTTTTCCTTGCTGGATTTGCACTTTCTCAGACAGCTGCTTCCAGTCTTCCTCCTTGCTTTATGCCCAAGTATCTTTCCTGAGCCCCACAGTGTTATGGACATTTATGGACCCCATTGTTAATAGTTGGTAAAGTATGAGACAGCTAGCTAAGGTGAACCTGGCACTCTGTCTTGAAGGCAAATAAACCTTTTTGAACAGCTGGATCAGGAGAGCTTGAGTTCCAGAATTGGAGTGTGGTCAGAGTAGCTGATCTCATTTGAGATGGGAGCCACAGCCATAAAGAAACAAAGACCAGATAAACTGACCATTCAGTAATAAAAGAAACTACTTCACCTACCTATGTGCATGACCTCCCAAGACTGCTGTGTTCCACTGAAAAAGGGGAGCCGTCAACCTCAAAACTAAGATTTGTATGTAAAAGACCATGCTGTATTGGCTTTTAGCTCATGAATTGTGCGAGAAGCCAATACAGTTCATTATGACCGCGAACTTCAGCATCTTCAATAGAAAATGCACAAGTCATTCTTCTAACCAAAGCTTTCCATGGTAATGTCAATAAAAATAAAATGTACTACTCCCCGTAAAAGGGAGGGAAGTGAGATCTTTGTGCATTTTTAACCACCTGTGGGTTACTTGGATGGAATGGCAGTAGAGCTGAAGCAGATTTTTGTTGTTTTAGCTGAAACTTAGTGCTTTTGATGGGTTTGTTTCCCTCCAAGACTTATCCCCCATTTCCAGCCTCTCTTTGAAGGTGTGGGCCACTCCACCTTCTTTTCTATAATCAGCAGATAGACCTCATTTATGTAGTGACTGCATACTTGTCTTTTTGTCTACAGATTCACTTAAGAAAGCTCACTTTGAGGCCTTGATTTATCATTTTGAAGGTTTGGGGTGTTTTTTTTGTAAGCTGTGACAAGTTGTCTCGATTGGAGACTGCAGTTTGAGAGTTAACAACACATTGCTTGAAACTAGCTTTGTCTGAGAGCTGCCATTATTGGTATTATTGATTTAAATTTTCCTGACTTTGACAGATCCATTATTTATTTATTTATTCATTTATATTTGGGCGGTGGAAATTACCTGACTATTTATGATGGCCTTGGAAGTTTTGCAAGAATCAGGACAGCTAAAACTTGGTATTTTTGTGGCTGAACATTCTGAGCTTGTTTAATTTGGATCATCTTTTTTCACTTCCTGCTGAACAGTAACGACAGGGGGGAAAAAAGCTGTTGATAGCTTCCAAAAAAGCTATAAATGATCAAGTGGGAGCAAGTACAAATTGTTCTCTCTTGACAAGAGTGGAAATACGATTTGTAAGTGATGAGCCTGGTAAGAGTTAGGGAGGCTTTTAATAACCCAAGTGCAACTGGCACTAAATTTGATACTGGAACAAGCAAAGAGAAGGGTAAAACACCTTCTAGAGAATGTAATTGAAAATGCTTGCAAAGGTTTAAATCACACAATTACAGAGGCCAAAGTACTTAGGTTTGGGGCTATTTAATTAAATGGAAAAAGAAACTATGTTATCAAAAGATTCTTGGTAGTTATGATGTAGCGATATACAAAAAAGAAAAACACTTAAAACATTTGCAGGATTTTTTAACCATAGCATGTTGAACAAAAATGCATTTGTCTTTGAACTGGATGGTTCTCTGAATATAAGAGCTGAGCACTTTTGAATTGTCTTTTTCCATATACCTTCTATTTTAGATCATCTCAGTTACTCTGTCTTACATATTTGAGCAGTGGTATGAATGTGCTAAGTTTTGTAATATTGAATACAGCTGAATAAAACAGACCTTTCATATGTGGAAATGTTTGACTAGACAGCTAGGTTTTTTCCATTGTGCTGTCTGAGCAGACATGTTAAATGCTGGTATGCTTCAGGCAATGTCCTTGCACGAAAATTTAATTTTCTTTCATTATAGAATTATGCCTACCCTGGAAAATGATGCTTCTGGTGCACGCTTTATGCTTGAGGTTCCTTGAAACAAAACTAACTCAATAAGGTCAGCTTTGTACAGAGACAGTTTAGCTCTTACCAAAATTTTGAAACGCTTAAAGTTTTTACGTGGTATTGTCAAAGGTATTTTCCTTTTTTTCCCCCCAATAAGCAGTGGAATTTTGCACCTAATGGACACCACCAGATTTTTTAATATAAGCAAATAACACACAACATTGATTTCAATAAAATTGCTTTGCAGTACAATCGCATTGAGTTCAATACAATAAATCTCTGAAAACATTTTCACCCCTAAATTTTCAAAATTGTTATTGCATTTTTACCTTGAGCAAATCAGCAGCATTTGAAAATGGGTCTCAACTTTTAGACTATAATAATCTATTACCCTATGAAGAGTTTGATATAAAAAAGCGATTTTAGGAGGCAAGCATAGCATTAATATGCGTTTCTTTGTTTCTTTGCAAAGTGTGCTTGCATTATGTTGTAAATAAGTGAGTGAATGGTTATATAGGGGGTTTGGAGGGAGTTTGTTAACATGGCTCGCAGGATATTGAGAAGCTTGCTTTTCTCCTCTCTGAATCAGGAAAAAAAACATTTGGGAAAAATCTCCTTCTCGATCACTATCACAATGTATAGATATAGTGAGGAGAAATATGCCTCACTTGTGTAGGCGGGTCTGTCAATTGAGAGTTGAGTCCTTCTGTATGGTTTGATTGTGTGAGACACAACTGGATGTCGACACTTTTCTGCAGTTGTTATATTTGTACAACTCAGATGAACTTTTGACTTCAGACTTGCCAGGGTCCAGCCTGAGACTTCAGTAAACACTAAGTTCTTATATAGTGCTTTTAAAGAGATCCACTGGAATCAATAAACCGTGCGGGTAAAAGAGCAAGGGTCTGTGCATATGCCCTTAATATGACCGTTGACATTGAGAGAGAATGAGGTTATAGAAGTGCAAATGCTTTAGAGGTATGCAAATATGTATTTGCATAAGACATGATGAACTATAAGGGTTCTGAAAGCAATATAGGGTAATTTTTGACAAACCGTGAGTGGTTTCCTGTTTCTCCTCCCTTTAAACTTCTGTTTAATATTTCTACGAACTGCACTTTTTAGTCAGTTGAGATAAATGTGCTGCAAATAGAGGCTAGAGATCTTAAGTTTGCTTTAGTGTTTGGGTGGAGGAATTAGTATATACTGAGTGCATTTCGTGGTCATAGAAGTCACTATTATGAGTGCTAAATAGCAGTAACTTGCCTTTTTTTATATGGCTGAACTGAAGAACCGTAAACCTTGATCATGATTCATCTCGTGTCCTAGTTCTGCTTCTCCTTACTAGTGCTGAGTTCCTACATGGTCTCCACTTAGAGAAGACATTTCTTCTAGCCCAGCTTCTCTCCGTAGATATTTGTCCAAGCTGGTTTGGAAGAGGTGGCTATACTTTGTGTTTCATTATAGACTGGGCTAGGACTACATGCTCCCTATATTGCACTCCCAGCAATGTCAGATTTGCACCATGAGCCAGGGAAGAACTTTGTGTTTCTCCAGTAACTAAATGTGCCCTTTTGTTGTAGTCATCGTCCTTCTCTAGACCAATACTATTTCTGCCCTTTTCTCTTTCTCTGCCTTTTGTCTGTTTTTCTTCTCTCATTTTATTTCTTGGGAAGTTCCTGATTCCCGGTCCAGAGTTAGTTACTCTCTTACCCATTCCCACTCTAGTTACTAAAACAATCCATGATAAATCAATTAAGATTGATCTTAAACTGTCTTCATTGGCCCTTAAAGTTGATGCTCCAAAAAGATTAATAGGGGACATGAGAGTTATTGCTTCAGGCAGTTTGCCAGTGGTGGCAGCTATCACTGCATCACTTATGCTCTTGCCTTTGAGAGGTTAAATCTGCCACTCTGAGGGCCAGAAACTTTTGAGATGAGGCATTAATCTACTTGAAATCAAGATCATGGTGTTGTGTGTTTATCAAAGTACTTCGTGCCGCTTTCCCTGAAGAGCAGTATTTTTAAAGATGTCTTCGGCTCAATGACTTTATTGTTCTAAAATAAAACAGAAATTGGGTTCTTGGGGCTCCACATCCCGGATCGTCAAATGGAAATTTAGTTTTCCTTATTTTTGTCTTGCATGCAAATAGATTGATATTAGAGCAGTGAGTGGATAGACAAATGTGGTAATTGCCATCTAGTTTGATTGCACTGTTGCTGAGCAACAGCTTTTGTATCATTTCAGCTTCCTTCGCTGGAAGCAACCGGTAGCTGGAGGACTTGTATTTCTACTTGGTGTACATAAGATTAGGACAGAGGGCTATTTGGGGAGCTCAGTTTGTAATATGGAGTGCTATCTTGTCCTCTTTCTGCTTCTGCCTTGGCTCCATGTCTCTGTATCCTCAAGGCTGCTTCAGATGACTTCTTGGCAGTGGCCACTTATTCCTCCTCACTGGTTCCAGCCTCTTGACCCCTACATATGGATTAGGAAGCAAAAAGAGGCCAGTTTCCACCTCCAGCCTCATGAGCAATATGCTAACTGAATCAATGCACATAAATCTCCCGGAGTCCAGGTAGCAGGTTATCCAGTATGCAATAATACAGTAATTATGCAATAAGTCTAGTACTGGACCTGCTGGACAGTTGGATTTTTTTCCCTAGGCTGCGTTCAATGTTCATTGAATGTGAACTAGTTGCCATTGCACACATGGCACACTTAAAACATTTCAGAGTCGGTTCCGTGCTGGCCTCTGCCAAACACAGCAGAATTTGGCATCACTAAATGCATTACCCAGCAAGAGTATGTTTGGTGTCCAGCATAACAGAAAGCATTTAGTTGTGTCCAGGAGACCCACAGTCATATATGTCACTTTGTTCTGTATCATGTCTTTGTGAGCTAAGCGGCTTCTGACTCTGCCAATATAAGAGGCTTGGCTAGTTGCGCTAATTAAAATAATAGGGGGCGTTTTCCTGTGGGCACTGCTATTTCTTAAATACCTATACTGGCTAGTGGAATTAATCTGATGACAGATGGGTAGATTTTGGAGGTAAATTTAAGCCTGCAGAATGTTTGCACCAATCTGGATTCATCTTTTTTTCACTCAACTGTAGGCAGGTTTTCATCATGAGATACTTTCATGGACCTAGATTTCACTGTGGATTGAAGAAGATCATGGTGCTCTTGTTAAGAGCTGGGGATTGCCTCTATTTCAGCTTGGATAGTGAGGTTCTGCCTCCTTAAAATGTCCATGTATCTTTAGTACTTTTTTGCAGTGTTTTACTTGTCCAAAACCGTCTGCCTGGCTTCACCTCCGAGAGAGCTGAATTTCTTTGTAGTGAGAGAGTGTATATACTTTAGTTGGTTCCTTTGTGGACAGCACTTTGTATAAAGGTTAAAATATGAATGTGACGAGGTCAGAAACAAGGAACTGCAAAAAGTGTAACTGTGACAAGATAATATTAGCATACATGGCTGCTATTTGATCACGGCCACCATTTTCCTCTGATGATGGAAACTTTCATTTTAAGATGAATTTTATGTTTAGAATGCAGTGACTATCAGTATAGTAAAGAGAGTGCTGTTCAGAGAGTGGTCAGCAGGGCTTTTAATCTTTTATTTAGGATATAGTTATGAAGAAGTTGTTGGAGGTTATGTAATAATTATGCTAAGTTGTACTAAGTTCTTAGGCTAAGACGCACTGCTATCAACTCAGTTGAATACGACCTTAAAAAAATACTTGGGTGCCAGTAACACAACCGTGTACAAATTCGTTATTCAGTTTATGTTTTGCTGTTTGAAACGAGCTTTGAACCATTTCTTTTCAATAACAGCATCATTGTTTGCACTTAGGAGAGGATTTGGGAGTTCCTCTGGTTTCAAGAGTAATAACTTTAGTTGCGGAGTTTGGCTCTTGAGACAGCTGCAAGGCAGAGATCATTATTTACAAACAATTTGCTGCTATTGTGTCATGTTAGCCTCTGTTTTAGACCAGGTGCACTTACAACTGAAACCCCCACTTTTGCTAGCGTCTTCTGAGAAAGCGGCAGTTTTCAGCATACACACTCCACCTCCATGGTATGCCTGAACCATAAGGGATTTCCCTAGATCCTCTGACAAGGGCATGTGTAGAGTCTTGACACCTAGTGGATCCTCAAGCCAAGAAATTATTAGAATATATCTCTGCAGCAATTTTGAAAGCCGTTCCAGATGCTTGCTAGACTGGGGGGCCTGAGTCCCATATTCTCACTCTATTCCCATAGTCCCCACAAGTACTCTTATTTCCTACTGCCTTTCCCAAGTAGCTAGAAGAATGGTTGTGTGTGTCCTACATCCTTCATCTCACAGCCAGGAGGAGTGGGCTCGCCATTTGGACACTAAACTTTGTAGCTGAGATCCCTTGGTTTTTGCAGGATTCTTACGCTATGGCAAACGGGGGATTAAGCAGTATCCCGAAACGCATGGAAACAGTGTCAGCAAAAGTTTGTAATAAATGATATAGCAAGTGGAGAGCACAATAGTGCTTTTCCTTCTTTCAGGAAAAACCTCCTTTTCAGTTGTCATTTTCTGCATTGCACACTGTTTCAAAACTTTTTTATCTTAACTACAGATCAAATACCCTTGCCACCCATTTTACATCAGCTGTGCTGCAGTAAATATCTCTACTCTTTGATGGACAGATGTTTAGGAAAATGGTAAATCATGAGATTATCCGCATGCTGCTTGTTATCCAATACCCTCAAACCACTCTGTGTGTTATCCCTCTTTTAAATATAGGAAATCAGCAATGACGTGTCTCAGGTTCCAGATTCAGTTGTAAAGCCAGAAGATTAATAAGTGTCTTGATACTTATTTTTCCTACTAAAAAATGAACCACCTCACTCATCTTCCCCAGTCCAGGAGATGTTTTGTCCAGTTTTTAATTCCTGAATTTAAAAATATCCACTCATATTCAAATATCCTAATACATATGAAACAAACACTGATATACATGCCAGTCATATTCCCAGAAATAACTATTGATTAATGAAGCAGTTAGTTTTATTTTCTTTATTTTCCCTTCCTTTTGCATGTCATTTTAACTTACAGAGGACCATTACTGCTATTTTACAAGAATTCTTGATTGGCAAATCAAGCAAGACAGTGCAATTATGATACAGGCCTTCTATTTTTTTTCCAGATGTTTAATGACAAAAACCATACCTAAAATCAGTACATAAAATTCTGATGTTTTATTCTTGTGCAAGGAAAATTAAACATTGAAATATAAAATAAGCACATTTCATAAAAACAAAATCATTCTGTAGGTTAGTTTTACTTGGTATAAGACATATTAAAATAAGTAGCAGCTTAGTATCAAGACATAAATTGTGCATTTTTAGTTTTGAGTGGTTATTTTTTGGATCAGAATAAGGATTTCAAAATTGAATTTCCTGTATTTGAGTCATTGTTAGATGGTGGGTGGTTTTGCTCCAACTGTTTATTGTAGGAATAAATTTTTCACAAGACTGCAAGCCATTAGCCAATCAGCACTGCTACTGCATTAAGCATTACAATATAGAAAGAATACGTTTGACAAACGCTTGCTGCCGAGGGCACACGAGTATTAAAAATATTTGTTGCGGTTTCTTCTTTCTTTAAGGTAACGGTTGTGCTTTGTTGAGGCATTTTAGAGTAGTTTGTTGGCATCCCGCTGGTAATACTCAGGGTCATGGGAGTAGTGGATGATCCTGTCGAGCTGGCCAAGCTCGAGTTGACATCCGTCGAATCTTGAATGTAGATTGTATGCGTGGCCGCCACTTCGTGAGAACTAACTTTCCCAGCAGTCACTTCTTCTGGATAAAGGAGTAAGGGCCTATCTGTGCTGGTAAATAATACAGTTTGGCTTAAGGTTGCACTTAGTGTAACTTCCTTAGCTCGAAATTGTTTATGCATTTTTATCTCTTTGGTTGGTTCAGTTGCCAGTGAAGAGCCAGTTGTGTCTGCTGCCTTCATTCCTTTAACCATGAGGTTCATACCTGGAGTCGTGGGTGCGGCTGGAAGTGGAGTTGCGTTCTTCCAGGTCACCGTTTGGTTAGGGCATGGAGCCCCTATCACAGCAGCAGGTGTTTCCTTCACCCACATCAGCAAATAAGGGATATTTTGCTGATCGTCGCAGGACCACGGGTTGTTATAAAGCGTTACAACTTGCAGTTGCGAGAGCCGGTCGAAAGCCTTGTCAGGAATATATGCAAACTTGTTGTTGTGCAAGTAAAGTTTTGTAAGGTGTAGCAGCCTCACCAGCGTTCCCGGGAGTATTTGGGTCAAGAAGTTGTTTGATAGATCCACCATTTCTATGTTGTAGGGCATGTTGGTGGGCACTGTCCAAAGCTTGTTACTGCTGAGGTTGAGACACTTGAGGCTGCTCAGTGTATTGTTGATAAGAACAGCTCTTTCCACCATATTCCTGGAAACATCGAGCACTTTAAGGTTCCACTGGTAAGCAGTATCCAGTTTCTGAAGAACTTTTATAAAATTATTTGTAGCATATATTTCCCATAGCGACTTGGGCAGATGAGCAGGAATGTTCTTCAGCCAATTATTTGAAATATCGAGGGTCCTCAAATTGGTGAACCGGGTCAGCTGATGATCAAGATCAACAAACTGGTTAAAGGACAGATTTAAGTATGTAATGTTGTTTTGAAGTCCATGTGGCAATGTAGTGAAGTTTCTGCCTGAACAGTCTACATTTCTGTTGTTTCCTGAGCATGTACAGTTAGAAGGACAGATGCCCAGAACCGGGGGTATGAAAAGCAGAAGGACCAGCAGACAGGGCGACGTTTTCAATATCTGGTATTCCATTGTTGCCTGCAAATAAATATACCAAAATGACACCCTTTAAATCTACATAAGATACTTCATGTATTTGCAGGGGTTGTCTTCGCTCTGACTGCAGGACAAGTTAGGTAAAAATATCAATGAACCTCTTTGTGATAACAGTCCTTTTTATAATTGTTAAAGAGGGACTTTACAAAGCATCCCTTCATTTACTGTCATGTTGTCTGCCAGAATGAGACTTGTTTTTTCATCTCCATTCCCCCTCGAGCTCAAATGAGGGCTTTCTTCCGAAAATGCAAGTCTCTTCCAAATGTTATACAATGTCTGCTTTTGGGTTCTAGCGATTTCAAGCCTATATTATCTTTGGAATAATGTGCTTATTTAAACAGGAATGAAAAAATGGCTGTCAAATGGATCTGCCTTAAAAATATCTGCAGTAATGTTGCCATTCCACCGCCCCCCCCACCCATGCACACTGTATTTGCTTAAATAAGATCTGTTAAAGTACCTCTAGACTAGTTAAATAATTTTACTCTGAAACCAGGAGCCCACATCCATATTTCAAAATGCATGTTATTTTATTTTTTCCTTCATATAGCCTTCGTTCCTTTCTGTAAAGCTAGACAGCTAGGCAACATGTATATTTGAGTATTGAATTAATGTTAGAATGAAATCTCTGTCACTGCAGCAAATTTTTGATGTGAGCAGCTTCCAAAGACCAATATTTTTCAGTCTTGTTTCTGATTCTAACTTTGTAGTAGGTTTTTAAATACAGAAAAGCATACACTTACCGAAATAAGGACCCTCCCGCAAGATCAGTGCATCGTTTCTCTGAAAGATGTAAGCTTTAAAGGTCGTCTTGTTCTAGAGAGTAGCTACAGTTGCTGCCTGTGAATTGTGCTTGCCTCTTCAGCTGCATCGTATTGCTGCTAGCTGGGTCTCTGCAACCACCTGATCAGCACTACATCGCAGGACTGCAGAGCTGTCGTTGGTGCTGACTCAAATTTATTGCAAGGCATGCATACTCAACAAAATAGTCCAGGATTTGATTTGAGTTGGTTAACTTTTCTATAAGCACGTTTTCCCAGAGGTGTCACTGCATCAAAAATGCAACATGCCCTTTTGACTACACCAATAGTATCCAGTAGAATTTTTTTAAGTGATTTTCCCTTAATTTATGATTCCACTTATGCTCCTATTTTAAAACAGCCGTGAAAGTGCGGTGTTCTTGTTGCCTTCGTTTCAGGCTGCGCTCCTGTAATATTGCCTCTTAAAACTGGCATCCTGTTTTTAGCCTTCTTCAACAGTCCTGTCAAAATAGCATTCCTAATTTTGACATTTGAGGTTCAAATTGTCCACTTTTAAAATCAGAATTTCAGAGCATCTCATCAGCTGTAGTATAATACAGCTTTGAATTTTTACAGATAACCTTCTTGAGATCTTTTTCCAGTATCATTTTCGCCAAAAATATGTGCCGTGGCTATATTTGCAATGTTTCGTCTCCAAATACCTTTTCTTATATTTTTTGCAGGTATTAAACTTTCTCAACCTTTCAACTTTGATATACTGCCATGGACAAAAAGCATATGCAGAAGAAAATGGTTTTTATTTTTCAGTGGCAGTTTTTAAAAATTGCTTTCAGTCTTACCTATTTTTGTATGGTCTCACAGCAACGTGCTGTGCGCCACATGGAAAAAACGTACTCCCTGGCACAGAGAGCCTGAAGAGCTAGCCATCCTGGAGTTACATTGCAGAAGGGTTATGGAGTGGTGGTTTTGACATCTCCCTAGGAAATGAACATTTTGTTTCCTTGAAATATTTACATCCTGGATCACTAATTATACATACTTTTTTTAAAAAAGAGCTGCGCTCTCCCCCTCCTTCTTCTTCCCCCCAAATTATACACAAGGATAATGAAGCTTTTTGCTTGTTGAAACATGGTTTTAGATAGAAGTTGCGTGATTTCCAGTTACTTCCAATATTTGAAAAGTAGTCTTTTTATGCCATATTGGAGTTCTGCTCTGGCTCTCAATCTCATCAAAATAGTCAGGGTCCAAAGGCAGGTCCCTTCCCACTACTGAAATGTTGCTCAGTGCAACTTGTGGGCAGAATTCAGCTTGAATAAAACTTGACTGCTGATGGTACGTGTAGGTATATACATACACATCGATATGACGCGCGCATGTGTGTGCGCGCACGCGCACATGTGCACACACACTAAAAATAAACCGTAGCATGTTCTTTCCACAGTTAAGATCTGAAAGTCAGTGTAGCTTACCAGCTGCAATATAGTACAGCTCGGGGTTTTTTTTTTTGCAGGTTATCTGAGACTGACAAATGTATCTAACCAATCACTTAGTAATATTTGGTGGTATCCCTTTAATTCTGGTAGTTGATAGCATGATTAGATGCGAGTAACGTGATATTAGGACATCTAAACATTTGTAAAGATTTTTCTTCAGCCAGATTTTCACAATTCATAAATACTCATTTGTATATGTCCTTCCTTGTGGCAAACAAAATGTAGATGTAAAAGCTGTTACATTTTCAACATGCTCATTCACAAATGTAAGTGAATTCTGTTGTCGCAGACAGTGTGCTGCATAGTATGCAGTGCAGAGTGCTTATTAACGTGATCCGTTATAAAAGTCCAGTGAGTTCATCTTTGCAAAAATCATTATTTCATCCAAAGATTGCAGTTTTGCAAATACATTACTGAATTCTTTGTCTAAGCATACTGTACATGAGAATTGCATCCCTGATTTGTATTAATTTTACTTTTGTAAAGGTAAATTGTATCTTTTTCATTAAGGCTGCGTGTTTTGACTCAAAAGTTTGTCTTGTCTTCAAAGCCTGCCTTTAAATTGCTCTGCAAAGTCCAGACCCAATCCTAATCCTTACAGGCAAAACTATAATTCATTCAGATTTAGACTGTGTGATTTGAGTGCCTGTAATCGTACTGCATTTTCACTGTATTTCTTTGAGAACTTGTGGTTAGTGACTTTTGTGGTTGTGGCTCTTACTTAAAAATCGATCTCAAGTCTAATTCTTCCATTTTATTGTTCCATACCAGTAAGAGACTTCCATGGGCTCTTTTCTTCCTCTCTTTTACCACATTGCATATCGCTCATAATTATACCCCGATGTACTTTATATTCTTGTGCTGACAACACCCCTGCACACTTTGCCACGCCTTTATACTGTTCAGAAACACATAGCTGGAGGAATAGCTCTTTACAGGATGTCTTGCTCTCTCAAGTTCAAATAGAGTTTAAATCAAGTTCTGTTGAACTAATATTTATAAAGATGTCTCGATGAGCACAGACACTGCAATAAGCTCATATCACAGGGAGATATTATCAACATTGGCCTTAACTTTTTAGAGAGACCTACAGCCAGCTAACTTTCTTGTCTGCTAAGATGCAAATATAAAGTATTGTTGCCTTTTTTATAAACAATCCTTCGAAACAAAGTCGATCTATTTTACACTTCTGCCAGAAAGAAGGGTTCTTAACAGTAGTTTCTCTTTCAGCTGGATGTGAAAACCTAAGTTCTCAATGCTGCAGAAAGTCCAAGATTGAGAGAGACTTGTTCAGATTCTAGATCATTTCTCAAAAAAGAAAAATCGGAAGGGGATGCTATGACGACTGACTGTAAAATGCATAACTTGCTTGTGACGTAGAAGTAACAACTCATTTACTATAAATGGACCTAGCCACTCATGGATAGCATATAGTTCCTGGTCTGTCTAAACATTGGGATTTGGTTTTTAATCTGGCCTTATCCAGTAAATTCAGTTGTATTTTAAGAATACAAGTCACCAAGACAACTTCGTATTAATGCCCTTTTATTGAAAGTTAACAAGAATATAAGAAAAATGTGCTGCTAAGGTGCATTTGTTAGATTTAGTTATACAGCCTAGTAAACTGTACCTTCCTAAAAAGCTTTACTTATTGCGCTTTGAAAGTTACATATAATATTTTTTGGTTTGTAGCTTTAAACACATAGAAAAAGGCTTTGCATAGTTGCTGTTATCTGCACCATGTATCGAAGTGATTAGCCTCAAGCCAAATCACTTCAGGTTCCCACTTGTGAAATGCTAGTTTAATGCAGCTGTGGCTTTACAATCCTTGCTCCCACCAACTTCTCGTATTTGTTGGCTTCAAAACGTTACTTTTAAGGTAAGTGTGAAGTGTGTTCAACAGCAAGCTCGGCAATTTGTAAAGGTTCTTCAGGCAAAGGTGGCGGTAGTGGTTCATTTTCATCTTGATGTGTCAAATCAGGAGGTGGGGGAAATGGGTTCTCTGTCTCCAGTTTATTCTCTGTGGCATTGCTGATCTCAGAGGAATGAATCTCAGGAAATTCCTGGATCCAGTCTGGTGGCAGTGGCATATCAGGTGACTCTGGTAGAGGAGGAATTGTGTCGGGTGGAGGGTTGCAAGGGCTCTGTTCTTCTGAAACAGGAGGTGGGGGCACATTTATATCACTTGAAGGAGAAACTGGATTGCTGTGTGCTGGTGAACTGGAGCCATCCTGTACAGGAGGGGGAGACAGGGTAGCTGTATTGCAGCTGGATGCATTACAGCTCTGTTCAGATGCATGACAATCATTCGGTAAGTGTGTGGTTTTGTTAAATTTCCAAGGCAAGATAGAAAAAACTGATGCACGTTTTGTGGCCTGGTCCAATTCCACAAAGACGTCCGGTGTTTGTCCGTCGGCAAATGGGGAGCGGCCAGCCCAGTTTGGATTAGTTGGAGGTGGCTTTTTGGCACACTTGCATAAGAGAATTATAACAATAGCTATCATCATACCAATCAAAATTATGCCAATAAACACAGCAGCTATCCAGCTACTATCACTGCGGGGTTCCATCGCTCCTCCATTGTCCTGAGACATTATGCTACTGACTGGTCTTTCAGCACTGTACAAGTCAAGTTTGCCTGATTGGTATGAATATATGGGAGATGTTTCCTATTTGACTTTCAGGACTGACGGATACATTTCCTGGTTTAATTAAACCAGTTGGTGGTGTGTCTGTCTCTGTAGAAAGTGGTCTTCAAAATTGTCCATAGAAGAAAACTGGGGTTATGAGATTGGGGTCCACTTTCCTCTTGGTGATTACGATGGTATGCTGTCACCTGCAGTATAAAGAGAATATGGTCCAGTTGGTTTTATTTTGGATTTGGCCTGTGGGTTTTTCTTCTACAGTTAAAAGCACATTCACCATTGTTAATTTGCTGTTTTCTAAACTTTGCACTAAAGTTATCTGCCAGAAAAAAGATAGACACTATATTCTTTTAAATATATCAGGCAATCTATTTTTGAAGTGAGCACTGGGTTTGCTAATGACTTTAGAAGGGACAGGTGCCATTCTAATAGGATTTAGGTGGTTTTGCTGTAGAAAGCATTTTGGCTTATTTCTTTTTAAATTGCCAAAAAAAGCTGTTAAGACGACCTCCTTAAAATGAGTTAAATGGAACTGTATCAATTGTTCGAGCCCTTAATTGTAAACAGGAAACTTAAATACAACTTCAGACAGCTCTTTACGAAAGTGAAAAGCATCCAGTTTATCTTGGACCTTTAACATTTTGAGGTTTATAAACCAGTGTCCTTAACTGTCTTTTTTTTCAGTACTTTTAGTATGCATCTTGCCTTCTTGGCTGTTACCAGATAAAACTTAGGGCACGTCATTTAAAAGGTGGTTTCCTAATACAACTACTGGTATGATCTACTGATGAAATATGATCTAATGTTAGGATCCCAATTCCACACCATAAATGGACTTCTGCCTACACGGTAGTTGAAGTGGGAGAGAAAATGTAAATATAAACTTATATTGCTGCATCAGAGTGGTTTTGCTATTTTTGTTTGAAACTACGAAGGTGTCAATCTAAATGAGACTAATAAAGCTTATCAAATCTTTCCACTATGTTCTGCTGCTTTTGGTTTACTTTGTGTATTGAAACTTCATGAAGAATTTATTCCTCAACACATATATAGTCCTGATGAGGACTTGGTTCAGTGCATACAGTTAACATGCACATAGTTTCATAGTAGTTAGGGGTCAGAAGGGACCTGAATAGATCATCTAGTCTAACCCCCCGCCACTGGCTGGAGCACACGGTGGGATCACACGACTCCAGACAGGTGTTCATCCAACCTCTTTTTGAATTTACCCAAGGTAGGAGTGAGGATCTTTCTGTATCTAGATGCACTCGCTTAAATTACACCAGGGAGCATATGCAGCTGATAAGTTAATACTTCTGTGTAAGTATTTTTCAGGATAGTGTGTAAGTTTGGAATTAATACTTATATTTGCCTGTTCCAGCTTCTTCTGTACTCTTTCTTTGCAAAGTGTATTCAGGTGGCACTTGTATGAAGACCTTATTAAAAGCTCAGTAGGATACAGCTATTAACGTCAGTGTAGTTAACATTAAAAACTTGCCTGGGAATTTTCCCTACATTTAAAAAAAAAAATGTAAAAATGAGAATTAAGAATTCTACTAGCAACACTTTAACAGTATAGAGATGCGCTCAAAACACTCATGCATGCAGGTAACACATGTCCTAAAACAGCTGTAGGTTACCCCATGTGTTAGCAATAAATTCATTCAAAAATGTTCCAAGTAAGTTTTTTGCAAATGCATTTGTTTGATTAAGCAAGCAAGAAACACCCAACAAGAATCAAGCCTTACTGTCAAGAATCTGTTCCTTACCTGTGCAACACTGTCTTTCAGTAAGATGGCTTCATCTGTCAAGTTAACATTTTTGTTTGAAGACTAAGTCTGAACGGGTGTTGCAAGTCAAGCAGCTTTTAAAATGGTCTCCTTTCTCATATTGAAATAGGGGTTTTTGCATGTAAAGAGGAAGTGTACCAATACTTACTGCAGGAAGTGTCAAGAGCAGGGAGGTGACTAAGAGTTTTAATCTTCACAAATTGTACACTTTAAGACCTAATTTTGAGCTGTGTTCTCTACCAGACAAAAACATGTAGACAGTCAAATGTAACTTTTTCTCAGCTTGTGCTTTGCATGTTAAAAATGTTTGGTTTTTTTTTTTGTCTATGTCTGCAGCCAATATGAGCAAGAGCAACTTTCTTAACTGTGGTAAAGTGGATTGAAGTTAACAGTTTTATTGATAATGTCAGTGGTTTTTGCTGGCGGGGGGGTGCTCCTGTGTTTCTGATGTTTTAGTCCACAGTTTGAGAATTTGTGCTTTGGGGCAGCTGGCTGATCATGGAACTGGCCCCTTCCCAGATTTTCATGGGTTGAATTGCATAAAAGGCAGGTAGCTCTACAGACTGACAACTTCTCTGATATTACTTATCTATATAAGCTGCTTCAGTTGCTGCCATGGGCATGTGTTTGGGAACATACTTTCTGTGGGCTGGTCAGATCTTGGTGTTTCCTGCTCCCAAGATCTTCCCAGCTGCATAGTAGAAGGCGTTTCTGCAAATGTATCCTCATAATGTTTTGCATCCTTGCCCATTTGCTACTTCCCAAAGGCTTTTATCATGCCCCCTTCTGTATTATAGCATCTGTTCTACTTTCCTCATTAGCTTCATTTCCCCATTCCTGTAACTGTTACCCCTCTTTCAGTTCCCACTAGCTTCACCAGCTTCTCCTATCTACATCCTCATCTCCCTTTACGAGCCCAGCCACAGGCTTAACACCCATACCCTCTTCTTCCATTACTCTTCCTTATCTTAATCTTTCATCCCATTCAACCACCTCCCACAGCCCTGCCTCACTTCCACCAGTCTCATGCCACCCTCTTCATGTGACTGCTTCTTCTGGTTCAGCTGCCCATTTGCAAAAAGGTCTTATTCGACTACGTCTTCACCAAGTACTGTTTTTCTGTCTGATGTGTGCTCTGAATTTGCCCTCTTCAACCTTCAGCTGGTCTCTTGATATTTCCCTTTTTTGTCCCTTTGCATATCCCATCAATCAGCCTTTCTGGCATTGATTGGTACTTGTCTGCTTTCAGCTTTCTCTTTCCCTCTCCATGTTCTTCCACTGATTTGGCCTCTGATTTTCTCCTCTTAAGTTGCTACAGAAATGTGCCTCATCTGTATCTTTTCTCTCGTATCACATGTGTGCAGATACCAAGGTTACTCTGTTTCAAACGCATATTTTAAAGTGATGCGACACATTTTATTACACATCTATAGGCCAATACAATTAGTGAAAGTATGAGCAATTTGATAACTACAAAAGTAATGCATTATGTCACACGGGACAAACGTTCATTTTACAACATTCTGCTAATAGTACTGAAGGCACTTATATTTTAATATGCACAATGACAACAATCTTCAATTTTGCTGGATTGGTTTTTACAAACTACCATAGATTTACTGACTGATCTTTCATTGTATTAATTTTCTGGGTGAAGTAGCAAAATGTTACCTTTGGTCTTATTAACCCAGTGAATTCATGGCTATAAACTTCTTCAGAATGAGATGTTTTTAATTTTCCCCTGGTATTTCTGGTAGTAACAGAGACTTAGTATCCAAGGATATTTTTTTTCCACAATAGAAACAATAGATTACATTTTATCATCAGTGAGTTCAATGAAGAAGATCACGCAAGCGTAGACTACTTTAAAAGTCTGTTACAAATATTTATTGGCATTGCCAAGTTGAGAAAATTATCCTTACTATAGCTGAACAAGATATACGTGTTTCTGTACAAACTTTAAGGCACTGCAGACATCCCTGGATGCAAACTGGCCTTTTGAAAGTTGTGATCGAGCACAGGGGAAAACACGTTTTGGCTGTATATGTACTGTAAACGGTGGCAGTTTAATGCTAGCAAAAAATAGCTCAGAATGACAGATTTTCGAGGTTAAATCACACAGCATGTAGTCTATTGGTTTTATATTTCTTCTGTCCAGAGCATGTATTAATACAGAGGCTGTCTTAGGGAACACCTCTCACATTTGTGGTTATGTGGACCATTCCACCCATTTGTCTTGCAACATCTCCCTGGCAACTACAGCTCTTGCCTTTGTGTCATATTTTTAGATGGTTCTTAATTTAGCAGATCAGTGCGAGGAGGAACTGCAGAGTTGGTTGTCCACAGATCTTTACTGATTTACAGACTCTCATTTGAGAGCTTCTGTTGCAGCAAAACGTTTCCAAAATGTTGTTCTGCTTTATTTCCACTTGGCTAACCATTTTCTCTAGAAGCTGTAATGGACCGGGCCCCTGTCTAACACCTTTTATGTCACCGTTTAAAGGACCTAAAGAATAAGCACAAGGTTGCACTCCCTCGCAGTGAAGCTGTATGCCACAACAGTCTCCTGTCCCATAGCATGAAAGCTCAAATCTGGATCTCGATCTAACAGTGTGTGGTTAAAACAGAACATTACTTCAAGGCTGTATTTTTATCTCTTTTTGGAACCTGAGCTTTCCTTAAATCTCGGCTTCAAAGTTGACTAAGATCCTGTTGCATGGTTTTGACGTTCCCTGGCTGTTCTGATCCTTCTCTCTTTCTTGGGCGAGGATCTCAGTTGTTCCATCTTCACTTTTCCTTTGAACTGTGGCAGCTTTTTCTGACATCAGGTCTTGCATCATTAAGTCAGTGCCTGTTACCTCTTTAGTCATTCTCTGCCACGTGCCTGATCCAGTTGGCCATAAACTGCCTGTAGCCAGAAAATCGCCATTACTTCTTGGCGCACGCTTGCTTTTTTGTAATTTTTTGAGGTAGGACACTTTGTTTGCCATCACCACCGTTGACAGAATGAAACAGGTGCAAGCAAGGATGAGCACTGCTATTATAATGAAACAAACTAGTATAAGAGGTTTACTGTCTTCACAAGTTACAGTCTTTGTTGTTGTGCTCGGGGTCTTTCTGGTAGGTCTCGTGCCGTGAGCTGGGGAAGTTACTTTAAGGACAGGGGAAGATGTTGAAAGCTCCTCTCCAAATGTAGCAGGTGAGGTTTGAAAGGTGCTTGCAGGCATTGTGGAAATAGTTGTCTTGATACTGTCGTCTGTTATTAGCTCAAGAGTTGTACTGATGTAAGTTATATTCAAGCTTTTACTTGGATTTTGGGTAGGGGAGCTCCAGTAGCTGGAATCGTTAGCGTGGTTTGCCATTATTTGCAAGCACAATGAAAAGCTTGTCACAGCAAGAAAAGCAAAATACGCTTTACGGGGCCTTGTCATTTTCCTGTTCCTGCTGGATAGTCACCTGCAAATCAAATACAAAATAAATAAATATAGAAATACATTTGCTGAGTTAAAACTGTATACTGCCATTGGTACTAAAGGCTTGAATAGGTCCTTTTGTGAAATGCTAGGCCGCTGCCATGAACATTTCCACAACTCGGTTTGCAGTAACTTAATTTCATATAGTTTTGATCATGTTGTGAAAAGTTCAACTACGTGAAATACGAAGAGAATAGGTATTCTTGAATTTTCTCTCCAGCATAATTAAACAGGACTTCTGTGGTTAGATTTACAGATGCACTATTTAAAAAAAAAGCAAACAAAACAAACAAATGAGAAAAAGAAAAAAAATGTGCATGAGGCACCACGTGTATTTCAGATTATTTTAAAGTCCGGACTGGGTTGTGGTAGTTCCTTCTCTAACTGTAATTCAGCTTTGAGTCAGTCGCTTCTGCTTTTTTTCTGCTGGGCCTACTTTCCATGATCTGTCTGTCTGAAAGTTAACAGTAAGGGGTTGATAATCAGGCCAAATAAAAAGAGAAAGTAGTTGTGTGTGCAATGTGTGGTTAACTTGTGGAATTCATTGCTGCAGGAGGTGGGGAAGGTAAATAGCATAGCCAGGTTCAAAAAGGGAATGGAAAAATTCATGGATGACAGGTTTTAATTTTAAGTTACTGTACTGCTACATCTTAATTTTGTAACAGCTGCCAAGACAGTTTTACTAAATTTAAAGTAAAATCTTCCTTTCATTTTAGCATATTCCCTTTGGTTTTGACTAATGGTTTTTCGACATTCTCATATGAGATCTGGGACCATTTTCCATGATCTGTTTGTATGAAAGTTAACAGTAAAGGAGTACTAATCAGGTCAAATAAAAATGCTTGATTTTAATTCTCAATTTAAAATAAAATTTCTGAGCCCACCAGAGAAGGCAGCTATCTTAGTGGAAAGTGTTGGAGTTGTTTCATAGTTTCATAGTAGTTTAGGGGTCAGAAGGGACCTGAACGAGATCATCTAGTCTGACCCCCCCGCCAGTGGTAAGAGCACACGCTGGGATCACGCGACCCCAGA
>NW_017729012.1:3822736-3827715 GCF_001723915.1 Gavialis gangeticus
AGATGTTGAACAGTGTAGGCCCCAGGACCGAGCCCTGGGGGACCCCACTATTCACATCCCGCCAGGTCGAGTCCGACCCGTTCACCACCACTCTCTGGGTGTGCCCCATCAGCCAATTTCTGACCCATCCAACTGTGCAGGCATCAGTGCCACAGTCGCTCAATTTATTAATGAGAATGGGGTGAGAGACAGTATCAAAGGCCTTCTTAAAGTCCGGAAAGACTACTTCCGTGGCTACACCATCATCCAGGGATTTAGTTACCTGGTCATAAGAGGCCATCAGGTTGGTCTGGCAGGACCTGCCTTTGATGAACCCATGTTGGTGACCCCTGGGCATGATCTCCCAAGCATAAGACCCTAACAAGACACTTGTTAAGCTGGTGTCAAAGCTGCTTTATTAGGAGATGCGTAATAAGTATTAGCCCACATATTTACAAAGAAATCGCTCTTGAGTGTATATATCTATGAAATAGCTGTATATTAAAATAAAACATATAATATAGATTCAGTCTATTTCACACACACACACACACACACACACACACACACACACGAGAGAGAGTTCTTTTTAAACTGGAATGACTGAAAAAACATCATGGCTGTTTTCCTTAGACATATACTCAGAAAGGTTCAGTCCGTTTTCTTTCAAACTATTGAGTACGTGCAAATTCTCATTGACAGTGCCATATTTCCATTTACTAGCTGTGTGGTATTTAAATTTGTGCCGATTGAGAACTATGAAGGGAAGGGGGGGCAAGGTAATTTCCAAATTAGTCTGATCTGAAGACTAACTTAAAAGTAATGTTGAGAGGGTGAGGAGCCATGCATAATGTTCTCTGTTTTGTTACCATGCCCCCTCAATATTTGTCCCTCATCTAGATTACATTTACCTGTTGGAATCTGGGTTTTTTTAAATCCATCAAGGAGCTCAGCTCTGAAAGGCAGCTGCATTTGTTTAAGCCTGTTTGCAGGAATGAAGATCTTAGCTTGTTAATTATTTAGGGCCCAGATTGTGTTCAGAAAGTAGTTCTGCAATCTGGCACGATTGGGCCCTGATCCTGAGAGAAACGAGCTAGTACCAAAATACATCTAATAAAGTAAATTGACATGAGCTTTCTTAGACTGCAGCCTTTTGCTTCAGGGTTTCACTTAAACTCATGAAAGCAATGGAATTGATAATTAAGAGGTTGCTTTAGTCTCTTTAGCTGATCCTTAGTTGCTTAAGGGTTGCTAAGATCTTTTGTCAGCAGACAGTAAGATCTGTAAAATATAGGCATGGCAGAGCGAAGTAGCAACTGCCACTCGTAATTCTTCCTTCCAGCTCTGGAATACGCACCACGTTAGTTTAACGTATGTAATTTTAGGAAGTTTTCTGGACGCAAGCTAAATACTGTAGTTGAAAGAATGTACTTCTTATTGCTACTGATTGTCATCAATTAGTATCTTTGTTATTTAAAGCTTTGTAAAACACTTTCTGCTTGCAAGGCTCCACACATTCTAACAAACCTGAAAATTAAATTGAAGAAAAAGAAAGTAAATGTGCACCTACCTTGCCAAAAGTTTTATGGTCAAAATTAGAGTTGAAATTCAGATTATTCTACCCACGTTAGCAAGCGTTTCTTGGGATGAAACTAGCCGTCAGCATATAGCAAATGGACTGGAAGATAGCTTTTTTTTTTTTCTTTTTTTTTTTTAAAGAGCGAACCTGCTACTAAAATGAAACGTATTTTGGTGCTCTGCTTAAAAGATGAAACCACAAGAGATGACACACTTCCTTTCTGCAGCAACTGTACCATGACATGTTAGGCATTGGGGAGGCGGGAACCCAACTTGCCCAAATTAGCTCTCAGAACAACAGGAAACAGCATAGAAAAAGAAATCTCTGCCTTTAGGGCAGAAAAACCTATATTTGTTACCTTATGTCCAGACGGTGTGCCCTAAGTAAAATAGAAAATAGGGTTTCCAGTGCAATCACAATTGTTTAACTTTTGCATTTAGCTTTAAAAATCCCAAAAAAACTTGCATTGCATTCGTGTCATTTCTGCTTTTATGCTACTCCTGATTTGTTGGAAAATACCAGTGGTAGCATTGAGCTATTGTAGACACATAAACGTATCAGATTTTTCACCATCTGCTGTTGAGTTTGATTTCAGTTTTGGTTAAAGCAACATGCAGTATGCCTAGTGTTCAGAAATCTTGGGATTTTTATGTGGGAGGTGATTGTCATTTTGCAAAGGTGCAGAGCAGCAATTTTGCATAAAAGGAATGCATGTTTAGATTTTATTTTTAATTGGCTGGAAAAATGGTTTCAGAAGACCAAACAGGCACAGAAGCTTTATTAGTCAGGGAGCTACTATTGGACATCCCTAATTAATCACTGAAGTGCAGATTTCTACCTTACAGCAAAGAGGATATCCAAGTAACAAGCCCTTCAAAAGATGGCTTGTAAGAGAAAGGCAGTAGATCCTTAATTCAGACAGCACTGCTATAATAAATAACCTTTTTCATGTTTCAGCATAGGTGGGATTTGAAAGTGTAGAAGAATAAATGAAATGAGATCCAAACTACAGATGTCGTACAGTTTTGAGGTAGTTGATATGCCAGTTCCTCTCTGGCATATGTTGTTGTTTTTCCTTTCTTCATTTGAGAAATTGAACAGAGCTGCTTCATTGTGTCTTCCTGGAGTTGCTTGGCTATACAGTAACCTCTTTCACAATGAAAAGTGGATGAAAAAAGGGATGAAAAGTGTCATCCTTCTATTTTCTCGCAAAGTAAAACTGGTTCTAATGTTCAATGTAATATAGATGAGCTAAGGGTGAATGGCAATGGATGTTGTTTGCCTATTGCCTGCCCAGTCGCTGCAGATCCATTATCATTGGTTTGGAAGATACGGTGTCTGTAGGGCTAGCTACAAACTTATCCTGAAGTCCTGGTTAAAGAAATGATGGCAAATTTTGTGTAAAATGCATTTTCCTTTTTTTGTAGGTTCAAGACGGGTCAAATCAATGGCGACCTACTGATATACCACGTCCTGCTAACTTTGAAGCCATACTATGCTAAGCCATATGAGATTGTAGTGGACCTCACTCACGCGGGCCCCAGCAATCGGTTTAAAACAGACTTCCTTTCCAAGTGGTTTGTAGTTTTTCCAGGCTTTGCTTATGAAAATGTCTCAGCAGTTTTTATTTACAACTGTAACTCCTGGGTCAGAGAATACACAAAATACCATGAAAGGCTTCTGACAGGCCTGAAGGGCAGCAAAAGGCTTATTTTCATAGACTCACCTGGGAAATTGGCAGAGCACATTGAACATGACCAGCAGAAGCTTCCAGCAGCTACCTTGGCTTTGGAAGAGGACCTGAAGGTTTTCCATAATGCACTCAAATTGGCCCACAAGGACACCAAAGTTTCTATTAAAGTAAGTGTAACTTTGCAATTCACTAGGAAGGAAGTTGTCTATCATCATATCTGCATATTGTTTTAATGTCTTGCATTCATGAGATCATAGGGAGAAAACATGACCAATAGTTAGCACATCACGTTGCTTGGTATGACTTTTAGTCATTAAAATGTCAGCCACTCTTCCTCTTTAAAAAGCAATGTCATAATTGCCGATAAACAACAGGCATTGAATTATAGCCTGCTTTTTCTCTTTTTTTTTTTTTAAAGGTTGGGTCTACTGCTGTGCAGGTAACATCAGCAGAGCGAACAAGAGTCCTTGGCCAAACAGTGTTTCTGAATGACATTTACTATGCCTCTGAGATTGAGGAAATATGCCTGGTTGATGAGAACCAGTTCACCTTAACAATTGCCAACCAAGGCACACCACTTACCTTCATGCATCAGGAGTGCGAAGCCATCGTTCAGTCCATCATCCACATAAGGACTCGATGGGAGCTGTCGCAACCAGATTCCATTCCGCAGCATACGAAAATCCGTCCTAAGGATGTTCCTGGAACGCTTCTGAATATAGCACTGCTTAATCTGGGAAGCTCAGACCCAAGTTTGCGGTAGAGATCTCTTAAATTCATACGTATTTTGCTGAAAAAGAGGATTTGTTTCTGCTCCTTTACCAAGTGGTTTAAGCAAACGTAACTCCATGAGCATGCAATTTACCCTTTGGTAATAAGATTTTTTTCAAAAGCAAAACCAGTTTTTTGCATAGCTTCAGTTATTGTTTGCTAAGATATATTGGTTTTTATCCAAACTCCTTTTCTTTTGTTCCTCCTAAAACGCATTATATTTGCAACTCAGTAGTGGAATAAGCAGTATTACAGCTGGTTGGGAGTTTGTTACTTTTTGCCCAGTTTTCTCTCCATTGGAAGAGGTTGATTCTTCAAGATCAGGATGTTCCATGGAAGGACCCTTATTTTAATGAAGCTACCCTTTGTTGCTGAGTTTCCTATCAGGTTACCTGCTCAGTACCTTGGCAGCTTACCTGGTTGGTTAAATAGTGTCTCAGAATTACAGCTGTTCAGCAGCCCAGACAGGCAGGGGTGGAGCCGAGGCTGTCGCAGCTCTGGCTCCTTGTTAGCCTGGAAACCCCCGACTCCTTGATCTGTGTGGCTCTCAGGCCTCCCAAGATTCAGGGTGGCTTGAGTAGCTCTGAAATGGTTTGAAAAAGGTCAAATGGAATGGCATTTTGAATTTTTCTAAACGCTTTTTTGCAGTCGCTATTAAGTGCAAAATTCTGATGGTTTTGGTTCTTTCCTTGTATTGCTTTACTCTGCTTATATTTCGCTTGTATAAAGTGCACCTGTCTAAAATATAAGCACTTGTACTTTACCTATATAAAAAAGGGAGACTTTCCAAGGTACAAAAGAGGCTATAAGGAAGTTACTTAGTGTCACAGCTGGAAGAATTATTTGCATTCAAATATTTACATAGATTTTCATATTGGTCTGAAGAATCATTAACAGTTTCTTTCCCTTGGCAGTCATTTTAGAATGCTTCATCTGTCCTCCCCCCCCCCCCCCCCC
>NW_017729012.1:3827972-3829586 GCF_001723915.1 Gavialis gangeticus
CCCCCCCCCCCCCCCCCCCCAAAAAAAAATATTTCATGTCATTTTAATGACTTTATCTTAAAATAATGGAACATGGAGCCCTTCAGTGATGCTTTTTAAGTTTCTCAGAGACTGGTGAATGCAAGTGAGAGAGCGCTCATTCGTTTTCCCAGATGCTGAAGCCTGTCTCCACAGTGCCCACAGGCTGCGCTAGAGGTTTAAGAGGGACAAAATTAAGTTCAGGATCCAAACACTGATTTTCTTATGTGGTAAACCAGCCTAAATGTTAATGTTAATACCACTCCTATATTATTTGAATGTAGTTACTATGTACAAAATGTTAAGACTCATAAGAGAGCTACTTTAAAATGTAGTATTTATGTTTTGTTGCAGGTCCGCTGCCTATAATCTTCTGTGTGCCTTAACCTGTACCTTTAATTTAAAGATTGAGGGTCAGTTACTGGAAACTTCAGGTCTCTGTATCCCTGCCAACAACACCCTTTTTATTGTGTCTATTAGTAAAACCCTGGCAGCTAATGAGCCACACCTTACCTTAGAATTTTTGGAAGAGTGCATCTCTGGATTTAGCAAATCTAGTAAGTAATGCTTATTTTGTTTCATGTTAACAGTGAATTTCAAGCAGTTCAAGTTTAACGGCTCTGTTACTGAGTTAATTAAACACTTAAGTTATTGAGTCAGTCCTTTAATGTAGTAGGCTTCAATTACAGGTTCATCCTACAGAAGCTGCAGGTGTTTTAAATTGAGTTTATCCATCCTTTGTGTGTGCTAATCAGCAGGTGAGGAAATGATGTGGAGCCAAGTGTTGTCATGAATCTGCTAAGGTGGAGAAGAAAGCAAAGCTGATATGACTTCTTTCTCATGTTGTCTGAAACCGGTCCTCTCCTCTTTAATGGTCTACGGTTTAAACATTCTTTAGGTTTTTTGATACTGAAATAAAGGTGTACAACTCCACAAGAGATTTTAAAGCAGTGAAGCCAGTTAGTGGTTGTTTAGAGCAGGAGTGTCAAATTCACCTGGCCCCACATCCAACATGCGTCAGACCCCAGGGCATGTGGGGCCAGCTTGGAGTCTGTGCTGCCTGTGATGCTCAGGCTGGACCCAGCTCTGCATGCTGTCCTGGTACCAGCCCCGCATGCCATGTACGCAACAAGCCCTGAGGCTGGTGTGTGCTGCAAACACTGTGCGGCACAGAGCTAGTCTGGCAGGGCACTCCATGGCACTGGGTTGAGCCCATGCACTGCATATAGTGCCCAGGGCCAGGGCTGGTGTGTGGGTTTGGTTCAGCAGCCCGTGGACCAGATCATACGGCTCCATGGGCCAAGTGCCTGGCTTAGAGGTATAAAGTTTTGTTGGAAACACTATCATGTTTGTTACATTGTGTACAGTGACCATTTTGGTTGGGCCTGTGGCGCGTAGTGTTATGAATTCCTCCGAAATATTTGCAGAACAAACCTCACAAAGTCTGAGTTAATGGTCCATGTTAATGGTAAACACTTCATTCTGGAAGAATGATGCCCAGAAGACACGGAGGTTCATCTTCTGATCATATTAATAGACATATTTTAAAGGCATTATCTAAAACTTGAACTCTGCTCCTGGTTTGAAGCATCCTCT
>NW_017729012.1:3834586-3835421 GCF_001723915.1 Gavialis gangeticus
ATATTTTAAAGGCATTATCTAAAACTTGAACTCTGCTCCTGGTTTGAAGCGTCCTCTGTCTGCATGAGGAAGAGCTCAAAACTGGCTTTTTGGTTATAAAATTAATTTCTATTTTAGGTATTGAACTGAAGCACCTTTGCCTGGAGTACATGACACCCTGGTTATCAAATCTAGTCCGGTTCTGTAAACACAATGATGATGCCAAACGTCAACGAGTCACTGCGATTCTGGATAAGCTTATAACAATGACAATAAATGAAAAACAGATGTATCCTTCCATTCAAGCGAAGATATGGGGAAGCCTTGGACAGGTGCTGACACTGCAGAAATTCAGTATTGCTGTATTTAACATGGAATTGCCAGTGTTTAATGAGTTGAATAACAGTTTAGCTTTCATATACTTGTAGCCTTTACAGAGACCTAAAGATTAGGAAATATCTTGGATTTTATTTATTATAGTTCTTTAAAACTTCACCTAGGGAATGCAGGGTATTTCAAAGGTGTTACCACAGCAGTAGAACTTGGAGAATTACGGTATTTACTTAAGTCTAAGTCAACCCTGAATTTAAGACAACCCCCCTCCCCTTTATTAGATTCTATATATGGAACATTTATCATTTTTTAGATAATTTTCCAAGTATAAAATCTCATTATTGGAGGGTTGCATTGAATTCCTCATGCTCCCACTGCTAAAGCAGGGAAAGCAGTATCTGGGGAAGGTCAAGTGGCCTCCTTGCCCTCTGCCTCCTCCCACTTCTTCCTCCTGCAGCCTTCCTGCCCCACCACCACCACTGACACCCCCACATCCCCACCGCCCCAAAGCCTCTGCCCCTTC
>NW_017729012.1:3840421-3844794 GCF_001723915.1 Gavialis gangeticus
CACACCCCCCATAGACAACTACCGCTCCACAGACCCACCAGCTCTTCTGATCCCACCAACCTCCCTGCCTCCCAAGATCCACCACCCTATGCTGACCTGTTAATTTCCCCCATCCTTACTGTCAGATACACTCAGGCTCTGGTCCCTCCTGGAGCACAGCATGTAGAAATTCAGCCCTTGCAGCAGTGTCAGCACTGCTGATTGGCCATGCAGGGGACAGAGTTTCCATGTGCTCTGTGCCCTGGAGGGAACCCAGTCGAAGCTGGAACCAAGCTACACCTGACAGTAAGGGAGAGAAAGGGAAGAAGCTGCAGAGGGCAAGCAGAGTTGGCGGGGGGAGGCATGTGTCTGCTATGAATCTGGCTCCGGTCCTGACCTGGGCTCAGAGCCAGAGTCAAAGCCACAGCAGCCACCTGCCCCTCTCCCCTGTACTTTGTATGCAAATTGAAGAAAAGGGGCTTTTTTTCTCCCTGCTGATTTGGGGGAAAGGATCTCATCTTAGATTCAAGTAAATACAGTAAAAATCTTAAGTAGGCCTTAAAAAATCCAATACCACTAATCATTTTTAAACCAGCAGAGTTCAGCACTTCCCTTATCATATTCATAGAAGTATCCAAGGCCATCTCCTGGTCCAAATGGCCATTAGCCCAAGTACCTCTTCTGCCCCAGGACAGAACAAGGTGGAGCAAAAAAACGTCTCACAGATGTGACATCCAGATTGATCATTTGAGCTAATGGAGGCCTGCTTTGCCCCCCATGAGTATACACACCTGCTTTTCTGCTTGGCTAGCAGTGGCCTTCCTGTTGACAATGTGAACACCTTCTCATTGCTTCTTCACTTCTCTGTTTTCATGCTTTTTTAATTTTCTCACTGAAAAAGAAATGATGCAACCCAGCCTCACAAAATTCCTTTAAAATGTACCGCATGGAATTGTTGGGCCCCCTCTCCTGTTCCACTCACTTGAACCTCTAAACTCAGTACAGCTTGCAATCCTAAATCATGTCGATACAAGTGCCATTCTTATTATGCCATTTCCAGTATGAAACTTGATTCAGACAAGTGTGAAGGGTGTGGAATTAAAAGAGCGAAATCCTGGGTCTTGGGAGTTTTACCATTCAGGAGAACCAGGATTTCACCCAGGGAATGGAGTGGATTTTGGATCAGCAATCAAATATTGCATAGGGATGCATTCTATGTTAGTAATTGGTCTGGACAGTTAAAGAGAAACATTTTGGCATTACTTAACCATATTGAATGTGGGTATAAGTTTTCTCAAAACTTGAATTCAGGCAAGATGCGAATTATGGTGTTATGGACAGCTAAGGTGGTGCATAGCTACACTTTAAGCCACACTTTGCAGAAATATGATTTTACTTTTTTTAGACAAATTGATATACCTCAAATGCAATTTACATTAGAATCAGTACTTTACTGAACAACGTGGATTAAATGGGAAGGAAGATGCAGCAAATGATATAAACTAATTCCTCTTGGCCTCTCTCTTGCTGATAAGTGCACATACTTAAAACTCATGGCTGTAATGGAATTTGATGGAATTGCTCTTAATTCAGACTTGCAACTATTATTTGAAAGTAGGCATAATCTTTCTTAAGAAATCACTGAAACTGGTGTTCTAATTCGTAGCATATACATATCTGTAAGTATCACTTGTTTAATAGGTGACTTAATACAGACAAATGAAGTTTACTTCTGAATGACACTAATTTCTCCAACAGATAACTGATCTACTTGATGTAGTGCTAGACAGTTTCATCAAAACCAGTGCAACAGGGGGCTTAGGATCCATAAAAGCTGAAGTTATGGCAGATACAGCTGTAGCTCTGGCTTCTGGAAATGTGAAGCTGGTTTCAAGCAAAGTGAGTGCTTCCCTTCTTTACTGTCTCCTTAAATCTAGTTAATCTAATAACTGGTCTTTATATACCAGGTCTAAGCAACAGCATGACAATGTATTTTTTAAATGTGTTTCTGTCATCCAAATCATACTAAATTTAAATGTAATAGGATTTGACTGAAATTGTGAGCCCCGTTTTTTGCTTCAACTAAAAGAAAATGGTTGCTCCCTTTCAGGTAATTGGAAGGATGTGCAAAATAATCGACAAGACCTGTCTATCTCCAACTCCTACATTAGAACAACACCTGATGTGGGATGATATTGCCATTCTAGCACGTTACATGCTGATGCTCTCCTTTAACAACTCTCTTGATGTGGCAGCACATCTCCCCTACCTCTTCCATGTAGTTACTTTGTTGGTGGCCACTGGTCCTCTTTCCCTTAGAGCTTCCACCCATGGCCTGGTCATCAACATCATTCATTCTCTGTGCACTTGTTCACAACTTCACTTTAGTGGTAAGTTCTTACGAGATGTTATTTTACGTTGATTGCTACTTGTTTTAGCAAATGTTTCCCTGAGCTGTCGTCTTCCCCTCATTTCTCCAAAGTCATTATATATGAGGCTGAAGATGGGGTGGAGGTGTTGCATTTTCTGATTATACTGGTAAGGATTAATTCTATCATAGTATTGGATCATAGATAAAAGCAGGGTTGGTCTGCTGTGGGTGCAGTGGAGCATGTGGAAATTACCTGCTGTAACCAAAATCACTTATGGAAGACCATTGGGAAACTAAAACACTAGGCAGGATAACTTGCATAGTTTTTTTTCTGCATTTCAGAGATCCCAAGTTAAAAAATTAGAATCATCTAGGTTAAAACTCATTAGGAAGTATGACTTTGTCGTTTCTTATCACACTCTCACACAGATTTAACATGCATGTTAAACGGACCCTACTCCTTACTTAATCATACATGTTTATTTGCACTTATGGAGTCCTGTTTAAAGAACCTGAAAGCTCTTTACCTACAGTAAGGGAATAATCTTTGCATGATGCCAGAGAGATAGCTGATGTCCCTAGTCTACTGGTGGGAGAATTGAAGTGTAGTGAATTTAAAGACTAGGTATGCAGAAAAAAATCAGTCTTGCAGCTGCTACTAATTAAATGACTTGGCTTATTGGCCTAAAACAGAATTTGTAAACCTAATTGGCCTAAACCTGAGTTGCCAGGTACCATTTGCAAATTTATAAGCCAGCTATTCTTTGCACTTTTTTATTTCTTAGAGCACATTTGAGAGAGACTTCAGGTAATCGTCTCCCCAACTAAAGTGCCCACTGCTCATTTTTCAACATAACTCAGTCTCTGTGACCACCATTTGAGATGCAGCAGACTTATTTTTCTAGTGGCATAAATGCAGGCCAGTAGCATGGGGAAAAAAATTAAAATGTGCACAAAAGCACCTGGTGTTATGGAGCTGGGAAGATGGTTCACTTCTAGCTCCTCGCAAATAAGCCTTGGTTGTAAAGGTCTTTATAAATACATGGGATGGGATTTTCTGTATTAAATCTAATATATACAAACTTATTCAACAGAGGAGACCAAGCAAGTTTTGAGATTGAGCCTGACCGAGTTCTCGCTGCCCAAATTTTATTTGCTGTTTGGAATCAGCAAAGTGAAATCAGCAGCTGTCATAGCATTCCGATCCAGTTATCGAGATAGGTCGTTCTCTCCTGGTTCCTATGAGAGGGAGACATTTGCACTGACTTCCCTGGAAACAGTTACTGAAGCTTTGCTGGAGATCATGGAGGTATGAATTAAAAAGCAATAAGATAAGACATTGTGCATAAAATAAGTCATAGTGCTACTTGTGCTATCAGGCAAGCAAGTGTTGTAGGATGACTAGGTTTTGGAATAAGTACTCATTTAAGAAGCCCTTTTTTGAGATAAACCACAGGTACATGCTTTAAATTGAAAGGTGCTTTTGATTAATGTTACACATACTCAGATAGTATTTCTTTTGTTTTAGGCTTGCATGAGAGATATTCCAACGTGCAAGTGGCTGGACCAGTGGACGGAGCTAGCACAGAAGTATGTTAGAGACTGCAAAATAACATAAAACTATCTATGTAGTACTTTAGCAATTCTTGCTTTTTTTTTCTTTTCTACACAGGCTGTTCGTTTATTCTGAAAAGAAACTTGTTTAATGTAGCACCCTTCTGTTTTTTGCACAGGTTTGCATTCCAATATAATCCATCCCTCCAGCCAAGAGCGCTGGTTGTCTTTGGCTGTATCAGTAAACGAGTGTCCCATGGGCAGATAAAACAAATAATCCGAATTCTCAGCAAGGTATAGGATTTTTTGTTGTCATCATTTACGTAACTCATAAAGTACCTAATCACTTTAAATTCTTGATTTGGCAGAAATTAAAGTATAGTAAATTTTTTTAGGATAAAGTCTTGCGCAGAACAAGGAAGAGGTGCATAATAGGAAGTTCTTTTTTTTTTTTTTTTTTTTTTTTTTT
>NW_017729012.1:3844805-3847709 GCF_001723915.1 Gavialis gangeticus
TTTTTTTTTTTTTTTTTTTTTTTTTTTTGTAGCCACAGCTTTTATTTGGCCTGGATAAACATAATAGCACTGACTTTTATTTCCTCTGAATAATTTTATCCAATATTGCTACTTGTATGAAAAAAATTGCGTGCTTGGATAATTGGTCTCTGTCTGAATTCAGGGCATTGACATGAGTTTGAATTTAGGAGGTCAGTATTTGAATGAATATGAGGGATGCCCTTGTTCAAATACTTAGCTGCATCTTCATCATTAGTGACTTCCTTTTCAAGTGAAGGAAGATATCGTTTAACAGACGTTAAAAGCAGATAAAGAGAATTTGAATGAAAAGCTAACTGGAGAAAAGTTTCTCAGAACTATCCAGCTAACCTGAGTAAAGTCATCAGTGATATCAGAGGAGAAAGTAGACCGTTCAGTTGTGGGTGAGTGTAACAGCAAATATTAGTTGCCCCGGGGTATTTTATTGTTCTCCTGAAGCTCTGAACACTTGAAATTTACTTGAACAGTATCTGAAATAGTAGAAGTGCTCAATCCCACAGATGAAATAGATTCACTGCTCTTTAAATCAACCAAACTGCATCCTGACTTTTTTCTATGCACCATAAAATTGTTTTCAGTGAGACATATATCACATCTGGGTTCATTTTCAGCTCTAAAACTACTTTAGAATTGTTAGAAACATCTCACAACTAGAAGCTGCGTTGAAAAATTGTTTGGTGCTTTGGTCTTTGTACTTTTTTGTATAAAACGACATCTAATTGTGTGTTCTGTTTTTTCTAAAAGGGACTTGAGAGCTGTTTAAAAGGCCCTGATAATTATAACAGCCAAGTTCTAATTGAAGCCACAGTTATAGCACTCACCAAGCTGCAGCCACTTCTTAATAAGGTAATTAACATGGGAGGGCTATAGCGTGTTAAATTTTCTCACAGAAAATGAAGAACATGTTCTCTAAATAAAAACTCTAAGCATGTATCTGACCTGAAAAATAACTGTGTAACTGAGGCTCTCACTGGCAGTATTCCTGTTCCTCTACTCTAAAAGTAAGCCAGGTTTAAGGGCAGATACGAAACACTGCTGGTTTGTGTTTGTGACCTTGTGTGAAGCGGAATTACAGCTTAAAGAAGTGGGTACCATGGTTAACAAATGGTCTGTAACAGTCTTTTCTAATGTCTTTTTTAACAGTCACTAATGACTGTTACTGTCTAACAGTTTTTTTTAACATTCATATATGTGACTGCTGGCACAGGTCTGCATCAAAGCTTGTAATAAATATCAGTCTCATTTGACTTGAAATGTTTTGGCCATTTGTATACTTCTTTCAAGTTCATGACTTAGTCAGCACACACAGTGCGCATACAGTTATGAATCTCTTTAAAACTTTCCTTCGGAATTGTATTGGCGCACACTGCTTAAAAGGGGATGCATCTGAACATGGGGTGAGCTTCCCGAACCTGGAGATTATCAGAGGTGAATGTGGCTGGATAGAGTTTGTTTTGATTGCAAGTGAGTTTACTAATTAAATTTCCATTCATTATTATTCTCCCCCGCCCTGACCTTGTTTATTTTATATACAGATGCAAGTAGTCTCTATGCTAATCCTCTGGTGATTTTCCTCTCTGATATTTCAAGTCCTGCCTTCGTAACTTTGTATAAGCAGCATTGTCTGAGCCATCTGGATGACATTTAAATAGCACTTATAATTAACAGTGAGTTCCAGCATTCACAGTTCTACCATAGTACATTAGCCTTAGCTTCCTTTCCTAGTGTTGATATATCTTGAATGTCATCCAGATGGACTTAGTAGTAAGAGTTCGTACAAATACAAATGCTAGTAGTACTGTAGTGGTAAGAGTTTGTGCTAAAGCCAGTGAAGGTCACATAGGCTTTAAACATTTGGTTCCATTTCATTTCACTTTAATTATCTACTCTGCCTCACTGAAATATGTGCCTAGTGACTTAATCCTAATCCTGCGAGCCCTCTATGCTTGCCTCTCCATTCTGAAGGTGGTGTCATGCAGAGAGGATCTGGATAGAGATCCCCAATATATTTGTCATCAATGAGGAAGACCTATTCTTAATAAGAATGGCTGCATTTGGGAGTCGTAGAATTTTTGTTGAATGCCACCTTTTTTTACTATGCCTTTCTGATTGGATAGCAAATGACCAGGTTAAATTTGCTGCAGCGCTGTGTGGTCTTTTTACAGAATCTATATTTGATAACAAAAAGAAATGATTGCTGCCCAGGCTAATGGAATGCAGTTGCTATATCTGTTTGAAATGTTTGCGATTCAAAGGGAGGGAATGAATGGGAAAGCACTGGTCACGAGAGTGGTTGCAGCTGATTCGGTAGACGTGTGCCTTGGATATGCAGATGCAGAGAGAGTGCTCATAGGGACACAGTTTATTTTGTTCTCAGACTGGATGTGATTAAAGGGAGACACCACCATCAGACGTCAAAGATAGTTTAACAATGCAGGTCATATCCAAGATGACTGATATGTATACACCTTTGTCATTTTTGTCACATTCTTCATTTACAGAAACAGATTTGAAATGAAAATCGTGGCAAATTTTTTTTCCCCCCCTCTAGGACTCTCCTATGCACAAGGCTCTCTTCTGGGTGGCAATGGCAGTGCTGCAGCTAGATGAAGTTAACCTGTATTCTGCAGGTACAGCACTACTTGAACAGAATCTCCATACCTTAGATAGTCTTCGGGTATTCAATGACAAAGTAAGTGAGCTGTCCCTTATTAAACTCTGACTAACCTTTAATGTTTTGTGCATCTGTAGCTTGGACAGCAGCTGGATCAGATATTGGCTTCCTCACTGAGTGGTGGCATAGCAAGGAGTACTGAAGGGATGCCAAGTACTCTGACTTGCAGGAAATCAATTCCCAACATCTAT
>NW_017729012.1:3847720-3849493 GCF_001723915.1 Gavialis gangeticus
AGTACTCTGACTTGCAGGAAATCAATTCCCAACATCTATGCAAACCTGCCTGTAATAAGAATCCTCCCATTAATGTTGGTTTACATTTGTCCTCAAGTGTCACTTTGGGGTAAAAAGATATTCATTTAAGATAAAATACATTTTGCTTTCTTTTCCCCTTGTTGCTTAAATAATTCAGCTACTCTTTGACTTGGAGATAGGATTTGCTGCAGCTGTGTGCTTTCTGACCTCCAGAAGAAGAAAAAAAAACTCCCAACTTAAAGGTGAAACATAGTATTGCTGAGAATCTCTCTAGACTGGCACAGAAATGTTAGTCTTACAGTAAAGGTATCATTTGTGTGTTCACATGGAAGCTTTTTTTTTTTTTTTTTCCTATTATGGTTTCTATATTTTTGCCAAGAGTTTAGTAGTATGAGTAATCTGCAATTGAGTGCTTTTGTGCACTATTTTTTTCTTAACAGAGTCCGGAAGAAGTGTTCATGGAAATCAGGAGACCGTTGGAATGGCACTGCAAACAGATGGATCATTTTGTAGGACTCAATTTCAACTCTAACTTTAACTTTGCACTAGTGGGGCACCTTCTAAAAGGTAGGAATAGAAAACTTGTACATTGCATGTCACAGTCTAAGTTCACTTAAAAATAAATCTAAGAATAAAGGTGAAATTCTGGCTCCGTTAATTTTTTTTGCAAATGGCTCTCATTCCTGTCAATATAAAAGGACTTCTTCACCTTGCCTGGTGTGAAATGTTCTAGAGAGAAAGCAGAGTTCAAGCTTATAAACAAATATTATAGTGTTACTTGGAAGCAATTTTTCCCAAATGCTTGAATCACAAAACAGATGCAAAATTGAATGTGCATCAACTAAAGGAAGCTTTGCAGAAGTGTGAAAGCCAGTTACCAAAGTGCTTTAGGATAAATAATACAAAGTTGATTTATAATAGTACAGTCTAGAAACATGACCGGATATGTCGCTTTGTTTGTTTGTTCTCTTTTGTGCTACTTCCTGTTAAAAACATCTTTTTCATTTTTATTTAGACTCTATTTCAGGCTTCTTTTCTTTCTGGCAGGTAGTTACCATGTTAGAGGAATTTAAATAAATATTTAGTTATGTGGGCACGCTTTGATTTTTTTTTTTTAATTGAATGCATGATTTCTGCTAGTCTAGTGATTGTTTCCTGTGTATATGACATACTTATAAAAGCTTTATAAATAATAGGCATTACCCATTAAATGGTTAATATTTGGTTTCTTCTTAAAATGGTTTTGTTAGGATACAGACATCCTTCTCCTATGATTGTAGCAAGGACAGTAAGGATTTTACACACACTACTCTCTCTGGTTAACAAACACAGGAACTGTGACAAGTTCGAAGTGAATACCCAGAGCGTGGCTTATCTAGCAGGTAAAGAAGAAAACCCTTTTATACTTCATAGTTTCATAGTAGTTTGGGGTCAGAAGGGACCTGAACAGATCATCTAGTTTGACCCCCCGCCAGTGGTAAGAGCACACGCTGGGATCATACAACCCCAGACAGGTGTTCGTCCAACCTATTTTTGAATTTACCCAAGGTAGGAGCGAGGACCACTTCTCTAGGAAGTTGGTTCCAGATCCTAGCCACCCTAACAGTGAAATAGTGCCTCCAATCTCTAACCTGAATCTATTCTCCAGCAGCTTCTGGCCATTGTTCCTCGTCACCCCAGGTGCTGCTGGGGGGAATAGTGCCCTTCCTATTTGCTGCTGATCTCCCCTAACAAGTTTGTAGGCAGCCACCA
>NW_017729012.1:3849731-3854297 GCF_001723915.1 Gavialis gangeticus
AACAAGGTGCAGTTGGCTTTGCTGGCTGTGGTCTGGCGTTGGAGGCTCACGTTCATCTTGGAGTCAATAATGACTCCAAGATCCCTTTCCACCTCTGTGCTGTCAAGGGGGGAGCTCCCCAGCTTGTGTGTATGCTGTGGATTCCTTCTCCCCAGGTGCAGCACCCTGTGTTTATCTACACTGAAGCCCGTCCTATTGCCATCTGCCCACTTCTGTAGTCTGTCTAAATCTAATTGCAACCTAAAGACTTCCAAGGATACTGACTCCACACCATCTCTGGTTAGCCTGTTCCAATGCTTAATACCCCACCTAAATTTCCCTTGATGCAGTTTAAAACCATTGTTCCTTATCTGGCACCTTTTGACCACAGAGAATAGAATAAGACTGTTATCAGATCACTCCTTGGTCTTCTCTTCTCCAGACTAAATAATCCCAGTTCTTTCAGCCTTTCCTCATGTTTCTCACACCTTTAATCATCTTTGTTGCTGTCTGCTGGACTCTTTCTAATCTGTCCACATCTTTCTTGAATTATAGTTCCCAAAACTGAACATGGTACTACATGCAAGGCCTTACCAGCCTGGACAGGACAGGAGAATCACTTCCCTTAGGATCATAGGAAAGTAGAGCTGGAAGAGACCTCATGAGATCATCTAGGCCAATCCCCTGCTCCAAGCAGAATTGTCCTGACTGTACCATCCTAGTCAAGTGTCTGTCCAACCTGCACTTGAAAATTTCCAAGAATCTGCAAAGACTGGGTATTAAAGAGTCACATTGCAATTTTGGACATTCAAAGTAAAAGTACCTCGGTACTTCTCTCAAAGCTCATTAAGAGGGAAAATATTTAGGTAAAACGTTTCTTGGGCTGCTGTGAAAATATAATATATCTTCTTAAAGTTAAATATCCCTTCCTAGTGCCCCAGCTCTTTAAAATGTTGCGGTCTTCGAAAACTGGCATGCCCTTTCTTCTCGTTCTTAGCTCTGCTGACAGTATCTGAGGAAGTTCGCAGTCGCTGCAGTTTAAAACACAGGAAATCTCTCTTGCTGACAGATGTTTCAATGGAAAATGTTCCTATGGATACATATCCCATACATCACAGTGACACCAGCTGTAGGTCAGTTTGTCTCATTTCATTTAAGTTACAGCAAGTACCTAAATTTCAGTCTCTGTTTCATTAAGGGGTTATTAAAGGAAATGAGTAAGATGTTTAAAATTAGAACCAGCATTCCCACCAGCAGCTTAATTTTCAACTGTGCATTCAATGGTTTTACACCCAGGCACTTCTTAAGCTTTATGATCCAGCTCTACAGAGGTGCGTAGATGCCCAACTCCCATAAATTTCAAGTGAATAAGGTTCCTTCTTTGTGAATCAGTGCGCTTTGTGAGAGTCAGATGGAGCCTGGGCTTTGTCCTGGCCCCTCTCTCCAAGCCTATACTTCACCCTAATCCTTATTTTTAGGTGTTTTTTGAATCATAATTCTTTAATGATAACCTACCGCTGTCCATCATTGGAATATTCCATGTGTAGCAATATCACTTTTGCCTGTGACAGGGTGGGATGAAAGGTCTGCCTGTGGGTTGGACAGCCAACAGAATTTTAATTTAAAAATGAGGTCTAAATCCTGGTTGACCAGTGAAAGAGAGAAGTCTGCTATGTTATTTTCTCATAGGCTAGCTTTTACAGTTATTTTATTTTTCTTTATGTATTATCTTATTGCCTCAGAACGCTATACTTTCAGAACTTTGCAACCAGAGTGGTTGCAGTACCTTAATGTACAAGCATTTCAGTTGTGAATGGTTTAAATGGTTTATATTCAAATCTGTTCAGTTCTGGGTTTTTTTAAAAAGACACTTTTTCCACCCTTTCAGGACACTAAAAGAAAATCAACCGTGGTCTTCTCCAAAGGGATCAGACAGACATCTTGCTGCCAGTTACCCCACAGCAGGACAGATTAGCCCTCGAACACGAAAATCCATGAGCTTGGATATGGGGCAGCCTTCACAAGCTAACACTAAAAAATTGCTGGGTTAGTAGGACACTAAATTCCTTGGCTTATCTGCAGACTGAGGTAAAACCTTCCTGGGAGATCCAGTAATATGTATTCTGGCATTGTTAAAACAGTCGTATCTTTCCCTGTAGGCACATGCCCAACACCTGCAAGATGCTCAGTTAAAGATTTTTGTCTAGTCCGCTAGAACTAAGACTCTCCCTTTTACCAACTTCCACTCCTCTCCTCTGGGCAGGCAGCCAGGAGAAACAGAGTCAATCTCAACCTTTTTTTAAAGTATTTTGGAGATTTGTGTTTTACTTTATATTAAAATGGTTGAAATATTGAAGATAGAAACAAAATTTAGTAAGTGCCATCAACCTAAAATCTCAAACTTACAGCTCCTTAACTTGTTTGGTTTATAGATGGTCTTAACTGCACAGACGCAACAACCAAAAAAAAGTTTTCTCTGATGGTATACTGCATCAGACCTATCACATTACAGTACACACATCTGGGTGTCAGATTATTTACCAGATGGCAAGACATTGCTGTCTGTTGGGGAGGAAATAGTCAGGGAAAGGAGCAGCACACAGCCAACACCTGAGACAACTATCATTCTAAATAAATCGGTTACTCGTGTAAACTTGTAGTTAGCCAAGAATTCAAAAGATTTGATGATGATGCCACGTTGTTAGTGTTACTGCATCCAGAGCTCATGTTTCCATCAGTGATGATTGACTTCTCCTAGATCATTAGCTTGATTAAGTAAGTTCCCATACTTTCAGGAAGAGGCTTTACTTTTTCTTAAGGACAGAAGGTAGGGTAACAACCTGGTTCATCAGATGTTATGCCGTGTCGTAAGTTGTTGCCTATGAAAGCTCATGCTCCTCTGAATCAGTGAGGTGCTTCCTTGCCCTACCTTCTGCCTGACTTCAGACTAACACAGCTACTCATCTCTCTGTTCCTAATGAAAGGTCTCTGCGCCTCAGAGGATGCTAAAACCCACCCCAGCTTCTTCTCATGTATTCTGGGTAGGCTAGTAACTCCTAGATCAGAAAAAAAGAGTGCCCTATTGTCCCAGTGCATATGACTGGTTTTGATTTCATATCATGGGTAACTTGTTTTTAGGTACAAGGAAAAGTTTTGACCACTTGATATCAGACACGAAGGCTCCTAAAAGGCAAGAAATGGAATCTGGAACCACTACACCCCCCAAGATGAGGAGAGTAGCTGAAAATGACTATGAAATTGGTGAGAATGCAAGACTAACATTTTTAGAATGCAGTTATATATAGATGCACACACTGTTCATTGCCGTGAGCCAAGGGTTATTGTAAAATTCAGTACTCATTTACATAGGCTCAACAAAGAGCAAATATATCTGTCTAACAAAACAAAGCCACTTTGAAAGCTTCCAACTTTCTGAAGCCCTGGCAGTCGACGTTCATCTTGGAAACTCCGAGTAAGAGGCAGCCCTAAATCATAAAATATAACCATATGAAATCAGATGAACCAGATCATGCCTTCTATATTTTTATAACCTCTAAATGTAGGGTTTTTACACACACAGCTGTGTGGCCTACTGCATACAGCCTCGGGGACACCGGACCTGGGTTCTGTTCTCATCCCTGGCTTTGTTTTGACCTTGTACACACGTTGCTTAAGTTCCTTGCACTTGTTTTCCTTTTTTGTGAAACAGATATTTACCTATAGATGAAAAGTGCTGTATTGTTAGAAGGTATTACAGTATGCCTGCCTCAATAGGAGTTGCATAATTGTGGGTAATCCAAAGTTGCATCAAACAAAGTTACGTGGCTGAATTTGAACAAATGGTATATGGTTCTTCCTTATCTCTTTTTGGTTTTCATTTTCCCCCTACCTCCACCTCGGTCTGCTGTGCTCTGATTTATATAAATTTTCTTTTTCCGGCAGAAACCCAGAGAATATCACCACAACAGCACCCACATCTTCGGAAAGTTTCTGTGTCTGAGTCAAATGTCCTCCTAGATGAAGAGGTTCTTACTGATCCAAAAATTCAAGCCTTGCTACTTACAGTCCTTGTAAGTAGCACAGTTTCTATCTACTAAACATATTTTTTATGCTTTATGCATATGGTTCACTACAGTTTACTATGTGCTGATTGATCAAAATCTGTCCCTTATGTGTACGAGGCGCACTACTTAGCTATAATGCCAAGATTAGGGATTGAAACCTGTAGATGAAGGGCTGCATTCAGCCTGTAGAGCCGTGTTATTTTGGCCTGTGGACCCAGGGGGCATTGCCAGCATTCCTGCTGTGCTCTCCCTCCTCTTGCTGCTGACAGTATGTGGTCTCTCAGGCTGCAGCCCAGGACATGTGTAACGCACAATGGCCCCAATACAGGAGTGGTGGTGGCCCCAGTTAAGCAGAAGCAGAGATAGCAGCCCCAACTCTCGCGTTGGGCAGGCAGCAGCTGCAGTTGTGGCTTCATCTGTGGGTTGGGGCTGGAGCCAGAGCTGCAGCAGTGTTTGCTGGTGCTCAAATCCAAGATGAGATGCTCTTCTCTTCCCCCCCCCCCCCAACCTTTGAATGGGGCGG
>NW_017729012.1:3854353-3855129 GCF_001723915.1 Gavialis gangeticus
CCCCCCCCCCCAACGTTGAATGGGGCGGGAAACCTATTCTTGGATCGGGGAAGATATGGTATTCAATGTTTATGTGTATGCATCTTTTTGCAGAGTGTCCTACCATTGCTTTACTTATAGAACATGAGAACCACAAAACAAAATCATGATTCTAATAATAAGGAACTAGAATGGGTGTCTTATTTAAATAAAAAAGTTAAGGAACAAAAATTGCTGGAATTTGATCAAATTGGGTTTTAAACTTGTCTGAGCCTAATGTCAGGGTTCACCACTTGCTCCACTGCCACCACTTTCCCTGTCACAGTGGTTGGGCATTGGGGACACATTTCAAACGACCCCCCAATAATTAGCTTACATGCTGTGGCAGAAAGCCACCTTGGTTTCTCCCCAAAAATCTCTGCCCTGTGACACTGTGATTTAAATCTCTGTGCTGTGACCATTCAGTTAGGATGGGCCCAGCACATAGGGGACCACACCCTCAGCCTGTCTCTTTAGGGAACTTGAGCTGGCTGCATTCCTGAGGGAGGGGGAAAACCTGCTCCCTCTGCTTACGTGACTTGCATCGCTTACCTGGGTAAGGGGTTTCTACCTGGTGGGTTGGAATCTGCCTGGTAACAGGTGATGCATTTCAAATTGGTTGGCTGACAGCCAACTGGGGCTGACCTCCACTGGACCAGGTGAATGAGGTCACAGGGGCTATTTAAGTTAAGACGGGGGAGGAGGCGGTCTCTTCAGCCATGAGGTGAGGCTGGAGCCATGAGGGGGGGACTCAGAGG
>NW_017729012.1:3855156-3870809 GCF_001723915.1 Gavialis gangeticus
CCCCCTACTGGCCCGCCTCACGTGGTGGAAATAGCAGTGGGATACAAATACCCAGCTGTTTTCCTGAGGTGGGATCTCTGCACCCGCCACACGTGCATGGCAAATTATAACAATATTCATAATTTTCCATGTATAGAACCTAATTATGGGGGGCTTCTTCAAGATTTTTGCTTAAATGTTTTTATCTCATTGAAACTGTTGCAAGTTTTAATAAATCTCATTTTTAAAATTGGTTCAACAATATTTGTCAAAGTTGTCTCCAAATGAGGTAAACTGTTCACTTGTTTTCAGGAGAACAGGTGTATAATTATGGCAAGCTCTGCTGGTTTTGCCATACGTAGTCATACATATTGAATAATTTGACCCCCCGGGTCAAATATCTGTGTGATCATCTATTGTAATGCTGTTAATGAAAAGGCAGTGCTGCAACATTTGGAATCTTTCTTTTAAAAATTAACTATGAATAGAAGCTCTCTGATTATTTATTTTTTCTTTTTTTCTTCACGCTCCCCCCCTTTGTGTTATTGCAGGCAACCTTAGTAAAGTACACTACAGATGAATTTGACCAGCGAATTCTTTATGAGTATTTAGCGGAAGCCAGTGTTGTCTTCCCAAAGGTCTTTCCAGTTGTGTAAGTATCTAAAACTCAATTTAATATAACATTTTTTACATCTAGCAGCCAAGTTCAAATCCAGCCAAGACCTGTAGGTGCTGAAGGCTGGTCCCTTTTAGTGATCCATGTATTGTAGTATTCTTATCAGAAAAGTATTTTTTTTGAGTTGTAAATAGCTGATGCCATTGGTACTAATAAGCAGTTTTGGTGATGGTTTCCACAGAGAGACCAAAGGCCAGGGAACTTGAATTATCACCTGTTGCAGTCTTTCACAGTAGTCACTTTTTCACAGTATTGGAGACACATGCATTGATGCTGACCATACCTTACAGTTTGCCATTTGAGTTAATAGGCCCTTAGTTTCTTCCAGACTTTACCCCAAGCTTCCAGCATTCAGTGCAGCTATTAGAGACAACCGAGCTGCTAAATTATCTGTATTTGCTACCCAAGAAGTGTCCATTTTCATTTAAGTGTCGGGGCTTATGTTTACATAGGCACAGTGCATTAGTCCAGGGGTCTGCAGCATTTTTGGGCAGAGTGCCAAAAGCACCCCAGCCTTGACTTGTAAGTTGTTGGTGTGCCAGGGGCAGATGGTGGAGCAGCCAAGGGGCCTGATCCTTGTTGTGGTATCACAGCTGTGGCTCCTTCCCTGCCGTCTGCCTCAGGGTGTCCATGCACCCACTGCCACCAATGAGCTGGGCCAGGGCTCTGCAGCCCCCAGTGCAGCAGCTTGCAGTGTCCCCACTGCCTGCTGTGAGCAGCCCAGGCTCTGTGCCAAGCAGCAGGGGCCTGCCCAGAGCTTAGGCTGGCTGTGGCAAGCAGCTAGGAGGCTGCAAGCAGCTGCACTGAGGTCTGTGGAGCCCCAGCCTGACTCCTTGCTGACTGTGGGTGCACACATGCCTTCAGGCAGATGGTCAGGGAGCTGCGAGGCACCTGATACTTGTTGTGGCAGCACAGTTCTGACCCCTTGCCCACTGTACACCCGAGAGCATGTGCCAAGCAAAATGCCTTTGCCACACTGGCAAGTGTGCTGGGGGTTGCTGGCCTCTGCATTAGTTAGTTATTACAAAATAAAGCATTATACTTTGCTGCTTAAGTTATTTATTTTTTTTTCCCCACCCAGCAAGTAAACAATATTTTCAGGTGTCTAAGTCACCTGTCAAAACAGATATTTAAAATATGGACCAAGTTTAGTTCCTTCTATTTAGTTACACATACAGAGTGTTTGCTTAGTGTATTTGATGAGTTAAGCCTAGTATTGTCTCTGTGGAGCCAGTGACGTTTAGGAGAAGCAGTGTAATGTGTGTCTGTTTTCTCAGTTTAACTGTGCATATTCTAAAAAGGACAATACATCTGCCTGTGTGTGTGTTTCACAAGAAAGGCTGAAGGCAAATGAGTTTTGCAAGTTGGGGAAATCAGGGCTGTCAGCAATAAGCACCCCGTACTGTCAGAAGTAAGGATGGAGTAAATTGCTCCCTACCCCATAGTGGGAATCCCTCCAGGCTCTGAAAGGGCTGAAGTGGGGAAAGCTTCGCTGCTTGTACTAAAACCTGGGCAGCGATAGGTTTGTTTTTTTTTGGTGGATGAATCATGGAGTGGCGTTTCCAGCACTAGTTTTTCCATCCTCTATTATATGCACATACGCTAACTTTACTGTCACTAAAGATGCAAGACATGTTATTGTATGAGATATACACAACAGGTATGTTAAAGTTGGCATTTTCTGTGGAGCCTGAGACAGAGGAGCCAGCATCTCTGAAGCTCCTTTGAAAATCGCAGCCTCAAAGCCTGCAGTTTGGGTCATTCATTTGATCAGCATTTTTCAGCTGACATTCAAATATTTGTTTTTCTGCGTTTTAAAATAATTTGTTAAATGTTAATTAAAGAAAAAAGGGTTACATGATTTGTTGTCTATGACCAGGATTTTCAGAAACGCCTGCATGACTTCAGGGAGCGCATCTCAGGGAAAGCCCTAGGAATGGTACTCTACCCCCTCCATCACTTGGGCACTTTTGAAAATCCCACCACAACAGTTTTGTTAAATGAACCTAGTCCATTATCTAACTTCAGTTTAATAAGCAACATTAAAACTGCTGTTTTCTGTAGGCACAATTTATTGGACTCCAAGATCAATACTCTTTTGTCGCTGTGCCAAGATCCAAATTTGTTGAATCCAATTCATGGGATAGTTCAGAGTGTTGTCTACCATGAAGAGTCTCCACCTCAATACCAAACTTCTTACCTACAAAGTAAATATTGTTCTACTTTTTCTTTTTTTTTTAAACCCCTCTGTACTTGTATGTCAGAAAGGTAGCTGGTATTTTACTTTTACAAATACATCTGGTTGAAGACTACTACTACCTTAGCAAAACAGTTAGACCCAGAATCATTAGGTGTTTTTTCCTTCGTTTCACAGATACAGTTACCAAAAATGTAGTCAGTTGTTTAAAAAACAGTTCACTGTTAAAGGGATAAAGTAAAAAATGACGTTCTGTATTTGCCTGTCAATGTTAAGAGTATTGGGCCAGCCACATGTATGAACAGTAAGTGAAATGAACTAAAAATACATTGAAACCCAGTAACCTAGTGGATCCAAATGTATGTTAAAGTTATCATTTTAAAGAGCCTCCATATTTCCATTATCAAGGATGACTTGAGGCTCTTTGTGTCTAAACTCCGTTTTAAATATGACCTTTAGCCTAAGTCTCAATCATTTAGACTGACTGAAAGTTCATTATTCTTGAAAATGGAGTTTAGGTTTGTCTCTTTGCTCTTTTGCAAATGTTACTCATGCTTAAGGTTGAACATGACAGTGTCCCCTTCCAAATATGAGTTTTTGGATTAATCTATTATACTTCAGATGTATATGTAATAAAAAACCTCAATAGTTTTATAGTTCAGATGTTAAACACATAATTTGGATATTAGATTTTGGAAGGTTTTGTTATATTTGCCTCACAGTATTTTATGTCACCGTGTAAGCAAGTGAATGATTCCATAGATTTCCTAATTTTTGTTTCTTGTGGAGTGTGTGTGTGTGTGTGTGTGTGTGTGTACACACGTGAACACTCCATAAGAAACAAAAATTTGGAAATATTCGAATCAATCACTTGGATTTGCTTACGTGTGTGTGTGTGTGTGTGTGTGTGTGTGTGTGTGTGTGTGTGTGTGTGTGTGTGTGTGTGAAAGGCCTATGCTGCAGTGGTAATGTTATTTGTTGTCACAGGTTTTGGATTTAACGGGTTGTGGAGGTTTGCTGGACCGTTTTCTAAGGTAAGAATGAGAGGTGAGATCCTGAGCATCTTGCTTTTATTTTTTGTACAGAGCGCTGTAAGTGTAAAAAAAATAATGTTGATAAAAGAGAGAATTAACCCACTGGGCTTAGGTTTATAGCTGAAGTAATAAATATCACTCTGGCTCACTTCACAAATCTTGAAAGATTCAATAAATAGGTAGTAAAAATATAGTGGGTACGTACTGTCAAATTATCTGTATCAAGTGAAACAAGTCAAGTAGGTAAATACCCCCTTGCAGTAGTCCCCGTCTCATTAAAGGGCATCTTGACAAATGGTCTTATTCAACACATCTCTAGTTTATTAAATGTATTGCATGGCTCTACAGTAATGAGGAAATCGATACAGCAGTAAATGTATAATGATAAATTTCACATTATGCACAGAATACATTAGCCACTTGAATACCAACCATCCATACCACAGTTTGTTCTATCAAATCAGTGTAACACGATGTCTAGATTGGGTAGTGTACTGGATGTTAGGCTCAAAGGTACAGGTAATGATTTTCATAATTCGTTCTTCAGAGTTAGCCACAGCGGTTCATCTTGAAAAGGACATTTCAAAATGAGTGCTTACCACCTGCCAATGAAGTATTTCATACTGCTCAGATTGTTCCTACAGGTCACCTTTAGTGTTCACATTAATTTAGTTCCAGGTTAATTTCAAAGTGTGTCCTCACAGGTGTCCACATAAAGGGCTTAAAAGTATTTTATAGACAAAAGTTTAGCCCAAAAAAATATTTGAAGGCAAAACTCTTATTTTTAGAAGTAGAAAATAAGAGTGAACAGATCTGTTTTTTTTCCCCCCACAGCAAACACAAATCCCAGACTATGCTGAGCTTATAGTGAAGTTTCTTGATGCCTTGATTGACACCTATTTGCCTGGAATTGATGAGGAAGTCAGCGAGGAATCCCTGTTGACCCCTACATCTCCATATCCTCCTGCAGTGCAGAGCCAGCTTAGTATTACTGCTAACCTTAACCTCTCTAATTCCATGACCTCACTTGCAACTTCCCAGCATTCCCCAGGTCAGTAAATGTATTTGTATTGTATATGTAAATGCAATGTAGAAGTGAACAATTACCCAACTAAGTATACAAAAAGCCTCACTAATATTCTGGGTATGTTAATACACTAAGTGCTGCTGCATTCCTAAGCAGGGTGAATATTAAACTATTGGCTACATGCTTCTGGCTCATTGTTCAGTTTTGTCCACCATGAAACTTGTCTTCGTGAAAATTCAAGTTTTTCATGTTAATGACGAGTTGCTTGGAATCGTGCTGCAAATGATACTAAGTTGCCTAAAAGGGCTACCTTCTAATAACCAGTATGTATTGCAGTGGACATTACAAACTAAATATATACGTATTAGTCTAAATGTCTCCCTCTTGATAAGTAGGGACCTACTGAAATTGTAATTTCATGGATTTCATGGGAATCACAAAATCCAGCATTGCCCGCAAAATCCAACTTACTGAAAATAAAGTGCTGGCTCCCCAGAGGGAGCCAGCAGTCTTGTGACACTGGCCCACCTGCAGAGCCCGCTGGGGTGGGGAAGGGAGAAGGGACTGTCTGCACAAAGGGCAGCCGAAGATGCCTGCCACCCCTCACTGCTGATTGGTTGAGAGGGCTCTGTCATGTGGTCCCACCCCTCACAGCCAATAGGGGCAGGTCTGCATGATGGACAGCCCTTGCAACCAGTCAGTGGTGATGGGTGGGGCCACCATGGCCCTTTAGCCAGAGGCATGGTGGGGAGGTGGAGAAATTTGCCATGATCAGCTGGTGAATGTGGAGGCTGGCCCTGCGATCTCCTTGCAAAATCGGCCGCCTACCTCTTTGAGTTAGGTAGACCCGTATTGATAAGTCATCCTGGGGATGATAATGAAATATAAGGTAGATGTATCTAAGGTACGTGGCTAAAAAATGATCAGAAATACCCACAGTCTATGGATAAAAAGCTCCATGGGGGAGATCTAATAATGTGGTCTAATTGAAGACAAGCCCATGGGACTTATTGGCATAATATCCCAGGGTAGAGAAAGGTGATAATTTCTCTCAAAGTGAAAATGCTCTGGTGTATTTGCACCTGGAATATTATTAGGTTGCGACTGTCACTTTAGTTTAAAAAAAAAAAAAAAAAAAGGGGGAAAAATTTAAAAAAAAAAAAAAAAAAAGGGGGAAAAATTTAAAAAAAAAAAAAAAAAAAGGGGGAAAAAATTTTAAAAAAAAAAAAAAAAAAAAAAAAGAGAGAGAAAATATTGACAAATCAAAGAAAGTTCCAAAGAGAATAATGGTTAAGAAAGAAATGATTGAACAGATACGCTAAACATCTTTATCTTGGCTGTGCAACAGCCAAGTTGGAGGGTCTATAACAGCAGATGTTTGAGGAGTGAGTAATAAGCAAGGAGAGTAGCCATGTAATGCAATACATGGGGACACGAGCTAGGAAAAATTGAATGAAATGTATAATAAAGCTGGAATAAATATCAGGAGAAAATTCTTGGCAGCAAGATGCGTTGGGCAGTGATTTTTTGAGTTGTTAACTTGCATCTTCTAGGAGTTGCTTTCCTGTCTCTTACTCATACCAGTGCGCTCTGTAATTTTGCTGTGTTCAAATTACTACAGCACTGACAGTTAATCAGCGTTTGACTGCCATATTTATTTGCCTATTGTTGACAAGAGGGCTTATAGCCTCTTGCTTGCCTGTAGGCCTGATTTCTGCAACAAGCTGTGTTCAGCATTTCTGTTTTCTGAGTAGCTTCTGCTGGCCCAAAGCCAGGAGTTAGTTCGACTCCAGAAATCTGGCTTCCCAGTTCCCCTTTCTGCTTACAGCTGCTGTGTATGGTTCTTTGTGTTTCTAATGAATATTATGCCTACAGAAGATGAAGCAATACCTTTTCAAGTGAGTAATAAAACCCTAACGCTGTCTGACTGTATGAGTGACCTCAACACAGCTTCCTGTGAAGAAGTAAACTTTTTTTTTTTAGATCAGGTAAAACCATCTAGTTGATTTAATCATTGAAGTACTAAGTGCTAGGGTTGTGTTATATGACAATTCAGCCCAGCTAGAAAAAAATCATCCTATTTAAAATAAAACAAAGCATAGTTTGCTTTCCAGTTTCTGGCCCAGCCAGGGCAATTTTATTTTTGCTAAGTATCTTTGTTGCAGGTAAGGAAACTGAAAAGAGGGGTACTGGTTTGTTCACAAAGTTGTACCTGTCTGTTATCACAGCTTGCTTCAGGAAGGCTTGTATTGTCACTGGGATGTTGGTACTGTGTCTGTGTTGCATGTTGCCATGTTGAGACCAAGTAACATGGCAACACTGGTCTCGAAGGAACTTCCTAAATATAAATCATATCATCCAGTGCAGGTTGCTGCCACAGGCAAGAGCTCTGTATAATTCATTGAATGAAAAACAGGTGAAGAATTGGAGTAGGATGGAGATTAATGATCACAAGGTGTCAACTAAAATAATCAATGCTAGCGAGTATTAAATCAGCATTTAATAAGCTTTCTAGAGATCCCTAGAAATCTTTTTGTCATGTTGTAAACGTGCTGCATGTTTTTAATGTTACCATTTTATTAATTTCTTAAGAGATGGTTTTAATCCTGACTGTTAACGATCATTACTGTGGTTGGCCGAAATATTAAAAAGTGATAGTGAATCGAGCAAAATTGGTCAACTTCATTATTAAAAGTGGAAGGTCTGGACCCTCCTGTAAATGTTTGTAAATGGACGAGAATAATCTGAAAATTATTTCTAATAAATTATAAATACTAATAATATCTAAAATGGTTAAAATGAACAGAGTTCACCGTGAAAAACTCTCTGCTAATCTGTGCCTTATACACCATTGTAAAATAGTAGTTTCACTGTTGTCCTCTGTGGGCAATTAGCAAAATCGAACTGGATTAACAGGGTGGAGAAAAAAATGAAATGAGGACATTAAAAACAAAAAAAATCAGGGCATGCCAAGTCAGTGTGGACAAAATAGTAATAGAGATCCCTATCTTTAAGGCATCTCTCTTCTCATTTGCAATCATATGACACCTCCGTGGTGACTCCAGGAGTTTTCATACAGTGAAGTGATATTGGAAAAGTATTTGTGTAGTAAGGGATGAGTTTTCTTGGAGGATGGGGGGGAACTTCACTGTGTATTACCTCTTTATTTCATCATCACCTCCCAACTGTTATGTTTTTCTCAGCTAAGAAAAATGAACTAGCCAGCACTCTGCAAGCCACCAGTAATTGTTTCCACAGCCTGCTGCTGCGGTCAGTGGGGATGCAGTTTACAAATTGCTGATTTAAAGGGCATGCTTTGATTAGGGGTGCACCAATAAGAGATTTTGGGGGGTGATACAGATAGCCAGGGTTTAAGGAGGCATATCAGCCAATACCAATCTGATTTCCAATAAACAGCCTGGCAGCTTGAAGATCTGTGTGCAGCTGGTAAGTCTGTTATGGTAGGAGAGGCGGGAGGGAAGAGGCGTGGGTGGGGCAGATCAAGGCCCCTGTAGTGAGGAAGGCATGGGGCTGCGGCAGGCGCTGCCCAGCCAGGGTGGGTTGCAGGACAGAGCCATGGCTCATCTGGGGGGCACGGGGAGGGGTGCAGTAGCCCCTGCTGCTGCGTGCACCCCAGCAGGCACAGGGAGGCTGCGGCGGCTGCAGCTGTTGCCTGGGGCTGAGGCGGTGCTGGGCTCTTCCTAGCTGGGGTGCACTCAAGGTGAGAGGTGGCAGCACTGGGAGGGGGCTACATGGGGGCGGGAGCTGCAACCAGCCCAAAATTTGCCATTGCCCCCTCCCAGCACCACCATCGCCCACCCCAAGTGCAGCCCCAGCCCAGGACCATCCCCCATGCACACGCCCCCCCACCCCATGCCCTCCCATGTTGTGTGCAGTGGCAGGAGCTGCCGCCCCTCCGCGTGCCCCCCCAGACAAGCTGCAGCTCTGTCCTGTGCCACACTCTGCCCTGGCTGGGCAGCCGCAGCCCCACTCCCTCCCTCACTGCGGGGACCTTGATCTGCCACCCCGTGCCCTTTCCCTCCCCTTCCACTGCAACAGCCTTACCAGCTGCACACAGCTCTTCACGTTGCTGGGCTGTGCTCCTCACCGCCTACCTACTGTGCGGCCGCTGCACACATGCACGGGCATTTGTTGGCCAAATTATCAGCCGCATCAGGCCAGTTTCTGATACAGTACATTTTCTTTATATTGGTGCCAATCTGATATCGGACCATTGTATCGGTGCACCTCTATAGCTTTCATATAAATAGAATTAGTAAAAAGTAACTAAAAAAATCAGGTGGCTGGTGTCTGTCTTTTTGCATTTGTCACTATTATAAATGTTTTATTTGTAATATGAAGACTGCTAAATGAAGTGCAAGGTCAGAGATTGTGAAGAGTCTGCTTTGGGGTCACAAGGTGCTGTAAGTACAGCTTGTTGGAGCAGACTCAAATAATAGTCTGCTGGAGCGTGGCAATTACTGTGCTCCAGCAGACTTCAGCATCACATGCATCCTCATCCCAGCACTGAAAAATGGCAGCGGGGGTGCTTTAACTAAAGCTCACTTGATGAGCTTTAGTTAAAGCGCCCATGCCGCCATATTTCAGCGCGGGGATGCTGATGCACGTGATGCCTGGGCTGCTTTAATTAGAGCGGCTCTGAGAGGGGGAAGCCATGCCTTCCCCCTCTTCACTCCCAGAGCACATGTATAAATGACCTGAAAGTTAGTGCTGTAGAAGCTAGTTAAGAGGTGGAATAAAGCTCTCCGTTTTAGCATTTAGCATCTATTGATGTTGAAAACTTAAAGGAGGCAGAAGAGAAAAATGAAGTTTTCAGCCTGAAAAGAAAGCTGTGTATGGGTTTGAACACACAGAATATATTTTCACCAGGGTAAAATCAAGAGAGTAGACAGAAGACAAATGTAATTTACACAAATCCAGTTCAAATTCTGGGGTAAAACTTTATCTCTTTAAATTGTGCGCTTGCATGGGTGAATCTCCATAGCTTATTCCCACTGTAGGCATTTCCTCAAGGCAGGCAGGACGGTTCTTGCTTCCCACATCACCTACTGGGAAGGCACTGTAACAGCTACTTACTGTTTGCAGCTTCCCTTACATGCGTGTCTGCTGATCTGCTTCATATCCTGGGGTAGTTTACATCAGGGTACAAATCTAAGTTATGCTAACATAAGTGTCTTATGTGCCCAGGCCTCTCAGTTCTTATATTTCTCATACAACTTTCAAAACTGATTAGTATTTTTTGGCTTTGTGTTATATGGATGAGTAATTAAATAATTACGACATAACATCCCAATTAAAAAACAAAAGTGTAAGTCCTTCCATTAAATCCATCACCCAAAAAACTTATTTTCCTAGAAGCTCTATGGTAACTAAGCTTTTTTTTTTTGTAGATAACTACATGATGCAGAAGATGATACGTTTTAATTTTTTTAAACTTATTTTCAGAACTTTTCAAATACATGCACCAAATGAGAGGAATACAGAAGGATACATCACGTCATCTATTAAGAACATAGGTATAAATCGTAACTTAATCTAGGCAAAAGCTTTCCTAAGTTATCAATGATTCCTGTCCAACACACCTTGAAGGGCTGATGTTCAGAGGGAAGGTGCTCGATGCTTTCTGATAATCAGCCCTCAAATGTGTCTCAAAACAGGCACCTAAAAATGAAAGCCCCCCAAAATCATCAGTAACTTATGAAAGTCTTGCTCTGTGTCCTTAACTGAAATGTTCTTCTCTCCCTTCTCTTTGCCTTTATTTCTCACTAGCATCTTGCTGCTTTCCTGGAATGTACCCGCTGCATTCTGGCAACGGGAGGGAAGGAGGTTAAGAATTAAAGCAGTGGTTCTCCAACTGTCTCACATTGTGGACCAGTTCATAAAGCACAGATCCTTCTTTAGTCCACCCCTCCCCTCTCCCTCATTTTTCCACTGCTCAAGCTCGGGCTGCCAACAGGTCTTCACTGGTTTATAGTGTGGTGTTAAACCTGATCAGCTTTGGGTGTTTTTAGTTAGAACCTGTCTTTCAAATTGTTTGTTTCTGTTGATCATTTCATTGATCCGCTCTGTCACCATTGTCCACAACTAAGGATGCGTTTTGAGTCGGAAGCTTAGCTTATCAGGGAAGTCAGATCCTTTCCATGCACATGTGCTTATTCCTCCTACTGGGTCTGTTGGGATGCAAGTAGGCATCTATCAAGATGAAATGCCACAGTATGAGATCTGAGGTGACCATACAATCTTTTTTAAGAGGTGCAGCAGCCACAGGACCACAAGGTAAAGCAAGACCGCCACCGTGATCCACATGCTACAGAACCACTGACCTAGGAAATCAACTTGGGGCAATCCCAGTGTTCCCATATCACAGCAAATTAAGTAAATGTAGTGCTGTTCCCTGTTTTATACAAATAAGTTTTCAGTATGGTAACAAAGTATATTGAGAGTTGCAGATATTAGAAGTTTTCCGTTTTCTGCCTTTGGAAATGGGGGAACTAGGCGAAACCATTGTTTATAAATGTTTTGTCTGTCATATTCTTTTTTCTTATCATGGACATTATTCACTTATGTTTTTTTCTTTCATTCTGTGTCTGTGAAGCTTCTCTGCCTTGCTCTAAATCAGCAGTTTTCATGCAGCTTCCTCATCAAGGTACTCTCTACTTTCATCCTATTTGCACGAGATACTGCTTGATCTGCATTAGAGTTGGGCTCATGGCATGAGAAGTCATTTACTAATCTCTTTAAATACAGGAATGACTCCAGAGTACTTGTAAGTAAGTGCCAAGCTGTTGCATTTCTTGTCAAGTAAAGAGCAAATGATAATACTTAGAATGCAGCGAGTGGGATTGCAAGGCCCATCCTTTCGAGGGAAGGCAGTTTTGAATGGAGAAGTTGGCACCTTGATACCAAAGGGCGAGCTATAAAGTATTCTGTTGCTGCTGCCAGGCAAAGAATAGAGGGGGAGAAATGTTTCATTTGAACTTGTAGGCAATCAGTTTTGACCATTAGTAATTAAAGGACCTGTGTTGCCTTTTTTGAAAGAGTCATTTTACGACTTCAGCTCATGCATAGAGAAATACAAAAGAAATGCAGAGGATGGTTTTGGGGTTGTTGTTTTTTTTGTCTCAGCCGTTTGGGCTGCTTCCTCATTTTCAGTGTATTTGGTGAACCTGAACTGTGGAGTTTCTGCATGTCTTTATGTGAAGTGGAAGTTTGAAATAAACCACAACTGACATGAAGAATCAAATGCATTTACTTGAGTTTAGAAATAGCCCTCCAACGTTGTAAAATAGTGGGGCTGATTCTGCACTCATGAGCGAAAGTGAGAGAATCTGCTGCGCGTCTAGTCGGAACAAGAGGCCGGTTTCCCCACTATGAAACAGAAACCCGTAGGAGGTCTGTGGTTTATAGTAAAAATGGTTTTGCAACTTTTTATTCAGTGAGTAAATTGTCACTTGGGTTTGCCTTCCATAATTGGGTAACAGTGTAATCTGAAGCTCTATTAACATCTTTTTTCCCCACTTGTTCTAGTTTTTGCTTTAGGCCACATTTTAGTTGCTAACATTACAATCCTTCTCTGCGCAGCGTTCATTCCAGTGCTGACCACTTACCATGATTGCTCTTGAGAGTACTCTGTGCACATACCATACTTGATGCATTCATTTTGCTACAGAAATAACGAGGCAGAAACTCTGTTGCACCAAGACATTTGTACGGGAACGATTTTTCAGTCAAAATAAACTGGCTTCAGTATAAAATTAGTCAGCGACTAGAAGTCTGTTTGCATTGAAATGATGTTTCAGCTCTGGTGATTTTGTCTTAGGGTGTTAGCAATAATGACTCGTAATCTGCGGTCCCTTCTGTGTGGACCGTATTCAGAAGTGCTTGCCTTAAGGGTTGTATTTTTCTGGCATAAAATGTTAAGCATTTACCATTCACTTATTGCAGCTAAAAGAATGTAGAGAGGATATAATGCCACTTAGAAAAGCTTATACGTTTGAACTTAAATCCTATTGATGGTTTCATCCTGATACGCCACCCTCTAAGCCTTGTCCCTCCTTTGAACTGAGAGTGCAGTTCTAATAAAGGTTTTGAGACATTGAGTACTTGGCACAAACCACATAAGATACGCTGAAATTTCCTGTTCTGATAACCTCTCTTCTCGGGCACTCACCGTGGTCTTTAAAAGAAGTTGTGATTTCCAAGAATTTAAGTAACGTTTTAATTGCTGTTTGTCATCACTCAAAAAAGCAGTTCATTCTTAAAGTGCTTGTTCCTATCGATTCCACTTCTGGTGTGCATGTGCCCTATGCCCGTGAGATCCAGACTTTTTTTGGATAGCTGTCTTTTAGGGTCTTGCCTGTGCCCTGGATGCAGTTTGTACCCCTGAGGCTGTAGTTGGAGGGAGACGGAGACTGTGTGTGCAGAAAGGAAGTGTGTATGGTACCTTTCACATTCTGTACATTAGTTCTGTAATATTCACTTCTGATCTGTAGGCTTGCAAATGTGAAGGGCTTTTTCCTTTTGCAAAGAAGGGAGGGGCCTGTTTGCCTTTCAGACAGACCTAATACAGTGCCCGTAACATTTTCAATCATCTTGTTTGACATGGTTTTGTTGACAGTATATGAAGTCTCTGGTTATTTCTGGCCAAGCTGAGAGAGTGATTTTGAGTCCGATTACTTCCTTGCTTGGGAGGGTTATAGAGAAATTAGTATTTATGGAAGGTGCTGGGGTGAAGTCATGAGTCTGTCACGCAGCACAGTACAGCTAACAGCAATGCAGATGTTTCTCAAGTTACCCCACCCTGATACCTTGTCCCTAACCTGGAAGAGCTACTTTGAAGAGAAATAAGGAGCATACTTCACTCAAGACCTCTGGCCTCTGTTGACATTCCCTTAACCATTTTGATGCGTGCGCCTTTCAGCAGTGAGCATGTGTCTGTAAGAACTGGACTGATGTCTTTCATTTCATGTGGGCTACCAAACAGGGTAGGAGTCAAACCAGCCACATGTTATAGTAAGAAATGTTACCCAGTCCCCTGAGCCATCCATTCCCTGGGACTTGTCTTGGCCCATTTTTATGCTGGGGGATTTTCAGCAACTCTTTTACTCTTTGTACAACAAATAGACATTGAATGCAAAATAAGGAAGCTAAGCATGCAAGCTGAGGAAGTGCGGGTTGGATGAATGGACTTGTTAAGGTGGCTAGAAAACTGGCTGGATTTTGAGGCTTAAAGCAGGTAGCAATCAATGGCTCAATATCTAGTTGGCAATGGGTATTAAGTAGAGTGTCCCAGGGGTCAGTCCTGGGGCCAGTTTTGTTTAGTGTCTTCATCAATGACTTGGAAGGTGGGATGGGGTGCACCCTTCATGCCTTTGTGGATGATATTGAGGTGGGAGGAGTAGTAGATATGCTGGAGAGCGAGGCTAGGATTTAGGGAGGACTTGACAAATTGGAGGATTAGACCAAAGGAAATGTCATGAGGTTCCTTCCCTAAGGACAAGTGCAAAGTCCTGCACTTAGGACAGAGCAATCCTATGCACCAGGCTGGGGGCTGACTGGCGGGGCAGCAGCTCTGCAGAAAAGGGCCTGGGGGTTACAGTGGACAATATGCTGAATATGAGCCAACAGTGTAGCCTCGTTGCAAAGAAGGCTCACGGTATACTGCGCTATGTTAGTAGGAGTGTTGCCAGAAAATCGAGGGAAGTGATTATTCCCCTCTGTTCAGCACTGGTGAGGCCACATCTGGAGTCCTGTGTCCAGTTTTGGGTCCCCCACTGGGGAAAGGATGTGGACGAATTGGAGAGTCCAGGAGGGCAATGAAAATGGTAAGGATGACTTGTGAGGAGAGACTCAGGGAACTGGGCTATTTAGTCTAGAGAAGAGAAGACTGGGGGGGGATTTAATTGTAGCCACTTGAAGGGCGGTTCCGAAGAGGTTGGGGCTGGACTGGTCTCAGTGGTGGCAGACGACAGAACAAGGAGCAACGGTTTCAGTTTGTAGCAAGGGAAGTTTAAGTTACAGTTTAGGGCAAACTTTCTCACTAGAGAGTAGTAAAGCACTGAAACATGCTGCCCAGAGAGGTGGGGGAGTCTCCATCTTTGGAGGTTTTTAAGACTCCACTAGACAAAGCCTTGGCTGAGATGATCTAGTTGGGGATAGTTTTGCTTTGAGCAGGAAGTTGGATTAGATGATATGAGGTCCCTGCCAACTGTAAATTTGATGATTCTGTGATTCTGTATTTGGAACAACAATAGGCATAACCTTTCAGCTCTGACCTTTAAAATGCAAATCAGACCAAATTTGTTGACTTCACTATGGTTTGCTTACTCCCTGTACTACACAGTACAGGCAACCCCTGCTTAACACGGTTTCACTTAGCGCTATTTCGCTATAATGCTCATTTGAAATTGATACCTGATTTCACTTAACGCTCAGTAAGTTTCATTATAACCCTCATGGTCGCCATCCTGGGTCATTAAAAACAATTGCACTCACCCTCTTGGGTCGTTGGATGCTTTCGGTTTCGCTTAACACTCGTTTCACTCAACGCTTGTTTTTTCAGGAACCGATTAAGAGCGCTAAGCGGGGGTTGCCTGTACCTGATATGGAACGTGATGCAGATGAGAAGTTATGATGTGCAAATCTGTGCACGATTAGCAGAGAACCTGGTTTCCTCTAAGTAAAAAAAAAAAAAAAAAAAAAAAAACCAAAATTTTTTTT
>NW_017729012.1:3875809-3880010 GCF_001723915.1 Gavialis gangeticus
CCTAAATTTTCTGATTTAAAAAAAGAACCCCAAATTCATATTTTTCTGTGATTATAGATAGTATGTTTATATCTATCCATAAGATCCTTTAAGGGGTGCCATGGAGGGGCCAAGCAATATTAGCACGGTTAAGTGTGGAAACGCCTCCAAGTAGTTTACAAGATAAGCCCAGAGATTTCAAATGGGAATTCATAGTGTTAAAACTGTTCTGTGGTCTTGTCTGAGGTCTTGGCAACAAAAGAATTGATCTAGTATTTTTTTGTAATAAAAAAATGAGCAACAACTAAGAGCTGGCATTTTTTGAGAGGTGCCTCAAGTCTAACGAGGGATTCCTTGAGTCTGTCGAGGTTGAGAACCACTGTTAATCAGCTGCATAAACTTCTTATTGCCTCAGCTGTCTGCTGGCCCATGTAGTGCTTACCTACCTACCAGGTGAGTCCAGTGTTCCCGGGGACTAAAACTCCATTTAGCACAATTCCATGCCCAAATTCTGCAGAGGATCTTTAACATTTCTAGTGCTTATTGCTAAGAATTTGAGGGCAGAATTATTAGGAGTAATTTAATTGCAGCTGGGCAGTATTGCTAAAAGCAGTGATTTATGACTCTTGGAAACAAACACTGTCTGGCATTGAAAATGCGTTTGTTACTATTTATATTTCAGTATTGACTAGATCGCTATTGTGCTAGGAGCTGTACATTCACATAATAGGCTACGTGTCCCTGCCCTGAAGAACTAACAGTGTTGTTATGTGTGAGGAGCAGGCACAAAGAAATCGACTGACCAACTTGTCTGGCAAAGCCAGGAACCGAAGCCCAATTTTCAGTCCTTGTACACTGTTTGAAACGTTGAACCATCTTTCCTCCACTGAAATGCCAGCTCCCATTTTGTTCAAAACCAGCAAAAATGTAAATGTCCATCTCTTCCTTCAGTAAAAGTCCTTGAATGAAATTCCCTTGAGTCCACTGTATCCATTTCACATTCAGAAGCTACCTCAGGAAAAAATGTTCGTCTTAGTGTTATGGTTCAGTTCATCTACAAAAGACATTTGAAAAGAAGTCGCTTGAAATGATTGTGGGCTTAGAGGCTGGATATGTTTTCAAGTAAGGATAGAAAATGCGGTTCTCGTTGTATCCGGGTTTTATCTCTGCATGCTTCTTAATATAGATCAGAAACAGAAGGTAGTTGTTTGTATTCTCGCTCTAGGACCCCCAAGACCCGAACCTCATACAGAGAAAAGAAGCTTACTGCAGTGTGTGCACGCTATTTAAATAGTGTGTATCATAATATTTTGGGTTAGTTGAAACAAAAAAAAATAGTGGATACTGGAGAGATGGATGTAATCCAGGTCTATATATCCTGCAGTGAAACACTGATTTTAGTTTAGAAAATGCTTTACTGGACTCAGTGCAAGTGTCTGCATATTTTCATTTGGTGGTGGTGAAGGCATATTGGATTTAAACATGCCAGGACATTCCTAGAGGCTCGTTTATTTTGATTAGTGGATCTTGTTCTGGGTTTTTTTTTCTTTTTAATATCTTTTGACCTTGGACAGCAATTAAACGCATAGCAAATCTCATGGTATTTTGGTTTTAAAGGCTGTTTTCACAAGTTGTAATTGATGTTGGTAAGTATATGATGATTGTATGTATAATTATGGCAGTTTAGAATCTGGATGTGTGTTGTCATCCCTTTCTTCATGCTTTGTGAAGACATCAAATCTGATCCTGAAGGCAGTTTTTCATACATTGCAAACTTGTATCAAGTGTATTCTTCCTTTGCAAGAGTTCACGGTTCGTGAGATTTACATGCATCTCTTTTACGAAATCAGTAGAGTATACATAATTTTAAAATACGTCCACTCTCCTACCAGTTCCTCACCGAAATGTAGGTGTTTAAGTTTTACCCCAGAGCAGTGTAACCGTATTTTTATGGTAAGGGGCTGCGTTTCTGTGTAGTGACTTGAACTTAAGTGTTAAACATTGAACGATCTCAAGATTTCTCCCATTCTGCAGCATTTTTTATAACTGAATTGTTATCCATTAAAACTAGTCCTGCAGGGGAGTTGGATTTTAAATTATTTTCTGCTTAGGTGGCTAGTCACATCCTTAATTCCCATCTCCCACCACCACCCCAGTAACACCGAGTACATTGAGCTAACGTCCTGAATTGAAGTACAGCCCATGTCTGCAGTCGACATAAAAATGACCTCATTGTTTGGTGGCAAAACAGAGCCGGCAATGCCAACGGTGCCTTGCTGCGTGTAGGGAATTTCAACCTTTTCTGCAGAAAATGAGAAATAGAGGAAAGGAGTCTGCCAAGACATGAAGCAAAGATCAGAGTAGTAGACTCTTCTTGGTGTCCTGTATCTGAGACTGTCCCATACGAGTTGGGCATGAATCCTTATGGGCTTAAGCCAGCTTGATTTAGTTGGTTTATATTGTTGGGAGGGGATCTGAGCAACGTAGGCGATTGGAAGGCGACCTCTGCTGGGAAGTTATGGTAAGATTTATATTGGAAATGCTCTTTGGTCGTAGCCTGCCTGCTTCCAGCTTTTACCTGCAATAATTCTTGTTTCTATTTACGTTCTTTTCTGCAACTGTAATACCTTAGCTGGAGGAATGTGTCTTTTTTTTCCCCCCTGCCTTTTAAGATACTTAAATGTCTTTGTGCTAAGTGATTTGCAGAAAACACTGCCCTTAAGAATTCAGTCACAAGATAAATGGGACTGAGACTCCTGTCCCCTTTATTCCCCTTCAGGAATTGACAAGGAGAACGTGGAACTCTCGCCTACCACGGGACACTCCAACAGCGGAAGGACACGCCACGGGTCTGCGAGTCAAGTGCAAAAGCAGCGAAGTGCCGGCAGTTTCAAACGTCACAGCATTAAAAAGATTGTGTGAAGCTTTCTTTGGAAACTAACTGACATACTCGGGCTCCTCACTAGTGGCCCTCCACCAGTTGCGATGCTGCACTTAATTTTTAACGTTCCCATCCTGTCAGCCGCGTTGCCAGATGATCAACTCTTGAAACATTGCCTGAGTTTTAATGCCTTCTTTACCCTTCTCCTGTTTTTTGATTTAAGCCAGTGTTCCAGAGCCATTCTGCAAAACGGTTTGTAGATCCTGAAGAACTTTGTAGGTGAAGAAAGTCTGGAATTCGTTAACACTGCAGTACAGTAACTGTTCAGAGATGAAAGCCATTTCTCATAGACAGTTCTACCTTGCTTTTGTTATTATGCCTTGTTTGTTTCTTCTTTAAAGGAAAGTGTTAATGCTTAATAGTGTTTGCACACTTCTCAAGTTAGTGTCTTTATGAGCCAGGGCTAGTAACTGTAATCCTGGTCTTAATTCAGATCCATCAGATTTTTAGCTGTGGACTTTTTTTTACCATACTTAAAAGAGTCCTACGATATTAGCCACAGTGCGGTAAGCCTAACCAGGGGTTGATAAATTTTTAGCGATGAGCAATAAAAGTAAGAGGACATGGAGGCCATTTAAGTCTCTCCATTCCCCAGAACTTAGCTTCACATACTTGCAACTATATATGGACCAGACTGGACAAACTGACTTTTTTCCAAAGCACATTTATTTTTGCTGAACTTTGACTGCACTAAAAAATATGATTGTATAGAGGAAGCAAATTGTCAAGAGTGCATTTTTATGCTGTCATAGAAACTGCTTTTTTTGTTTCCATTTAGCATGCACTCTAGTTTTGCCCTTTCTGCCAATGCATGCACCTTCAGGGAAATCCTGGCAAAAGTAACTATTGGGATATGGAGAGGAAAAATTATATGAATTAACTTCAAACTTTCATAGAGTTATGTTTGGCAGAGCTGCTTTTGTGCTGCCTAAACAATGAGACAGCAAACAATTTATGTTCATTTAAAGTACCATATTTACTTGAACACAAGACTAAGTTCCCCCTCTCAATCAGTATGGGGAAAAAGGCCCTTCATTTTACATCGCATAAAAAGAAACCTCATAAAAGACATTATCTTTCAAGTCATGGTGAGCCACTGCATTGCATACATTTTGCTCCCTCTTCACTCCCACAGCTGAGCTGTGCCTTTCTTTCCCATTAGAAGTGATTCTGAACCTATTCTCCAGCAGCTTCTGGCCATTGTTCCTCGTCACCCCAGGTGCTGCTGGGGGGAATAGGGCCCTTCCTATTTGCTGCAGAGCTCCCCTAACGAGTTTGTAG
>NW_017729012.1:3885010-3890095 GCF_001723915.1 Gavialis gangeticus
TCCTCTCTGTTGTCACCTCTCTCAGCCTGTCTTATATGATTATAGATTTCATAGATTTTTAGGGTCGAAGGGACCTTGGTCGATCAAGTCCGACCTCCTGCCCTGCGTAGGAAAGAGCACTGGGCTCAGATGACCCCAGCCGGATGATGTTGGCAGGTTGCCCTGTGCCTCATCTGCATATAATTTTTCGAAGGATCCCAAGATTCTTGACGAGAACACCCAGTTCCAGTAATGAGTAGGGGGCTAATTAGCACAAATTCAAGGCAAACCTCCAAATTATTAGATTCTACACCTGGAAATTTGTAACAAATTTATACATTTTCCATAAATAACATCTAATTATTGGGAGCAGAGGTCATCTTATATTTGAGTAAATATGGTACATCATTCTAAAAACGAACAACAAAATCTGAATGAGTTTGTCAAACTCAGACTACTTATGAATGCATGTTTGCAGTGCAATTTCTGTTGTTGGCATAGACAGTTTCACTCAAATTTTACCTTGCAGTTTCCAAAAATTCTTTTATTATTTTTAATTTGCAAGACTTACATTTGGGCTTTGTAAGAAAGAAGTAAACTGAAATTACTTTCTATCACTGTGAAAGACTTGTCAACTTACAGTAGTATATTAACAATGGATGACTGTGATAATATGCTGCTATGTTGAATAATGTTGTAGCACTTAGTGTTGCAGATACTACCTTTGGAGTCAAGTTGTACAGAACGCTTTGATCTCGGTGGTAAACGTACATTCTGACAAAAAGGGCATGTCCTCTGGGTGCTCATATTAGGGCTAAATGTATCTTCTGCTAAAAAATAGTAAACTTCTTAGTGCCAGGTCCCTGTTTAGAAATTAACAATTTATGAATGGCTTTAGGGTAAGGGAAAAGGTATATACAGTATTAAAAACAAACAAACAAACTAGTGTGCAATTTTAGTAGTGGCTCTCAGTAAATCAAACTCCACAGCTAAATTACTAGAGAATGGTTACAATTAAGTGTTCCAATTTTATTGATATAGCACATAATTCACATTTATTCACACAGTAACGGTGTATCATGTTTATGTAAATAAAAATTGCCTTTATTGTATTGATTTAGAAGATAACAATTTAATTTTTTTAATTTGTTTACAGTCCTGGAAAAACTATGAACACAAACATAATATGCAAATAGTTTGCCAAAATAAGAGGAAAACGTAGAATTAGTTATCTTGAACTAGATAGGTTGAAAAATCTGAAGACTTGTGCAATTAACCAAACTTTTTTTTTAATTATTCTTTTTGGTTATGTAGGAGCTGCAGTAGAAACTCAATTATTGAAATGGTTCAAAACTTACGAAGTGGATTACAAGGATAGAACTGAATTTAGGAATAGAGCAGTGACCGGTGCCAGGTACTAAGCTGTTAAGCATTCGTAGTCTGCGACATCGCAGAGAAAATCTCTCATCTAGTACGTCCAGATGTGTAGTAGTCGGTTGCTGAATCACCATCGTTTAAATATCTGCATCATACTGAATCAAGCTAATTCATAACTCTTTCATGTTTGTTAAACAGCAAAACTTGAAGGAATCTAATGTTGTTTTTCACCGTATTGGGGAGTAGGAAAAAATCTTTTAACAGGCTGTTAGAAAAATGTGGCTTTTAGGTCTTTCCGTTTCCCTTGGAGCTCATTTTTCCAAAAGTTGCTTTTTTGGGTTAGGTTGAAAGCATCTGAAAGCATCTTTTTCATTGATCTGAGGCTGCCTAAATAAAGCAATTGGAAATAATGCAAATTTAAAACTGCACGCGGTGTGGAATCAAAACAAAGTGAACACATTTTATTTTTTAATTTTAAGAGCTACTATGATCTCTTGATCCCAGTTAGCCAAAAAATGATTTCATATCAGCATGATAACAAAGTAACTCATTTAGTATACCCTTCGGTGTGAGGGAAGGAAACCTGCCATGTAACCTTTCCACTACTGGGTTTAGATCTGGACACTTCAGAGCATGGGTGTCAAACTCATTTGGATGAGAACACTGAATTCCATGTTTAATTCTGGTCTCTGGGCCAGGGTATAAATGCAGGACCATACTCCTGACATTGCACAGTGGAACACCAACACTTCTTCGGACACTGGTGTAAAGATTAGGGCACAAACATGGCCTTTACGTAGTGAGTAAATATCCATTAGTAGTTGTTTGTTCAGTGCCTTACTGTTGCATTGATCACTCGGAAAACCTGCTTGCTTCCCCATCGCACCCACTGATCCTTTTGCCCTTTTCTTTCTCTTCCTTCTAAATCCTTTCCTCTGTCCTTTCTTGTCTCACCCCTCCACACACACTTTTTAGTTTCCTCTGTCCTTTGCTTTGCATTTCATTCCCTGAAGCCACCCCAGATTCCCAACCCAGTCTGTTTTGTTCCCTTCCAGGATTCCTATTCTGTCTTCTAAGCAATCAGTAATTAGTTAAGACGGCCCCTGAAGCGTCATCATTGGACTTGAAATTTAATACTCCTGCCTAGAGCATGGGAATTCAGCTCCCCGAATCATTGTTTTAGGCAGCCATCACTGCACCAGTTACACTATGCACTCTTTTAGCCTGTGTGCAGACGTTCAGTTTCTACTGGGAGAACTGTCACTCACCCAGTAGAAACCACAAGTGTACAGATGTTCCAGCTTGTTCTCCTGGAGCAAAAATGGCAGTTCCAGGAGAAAACTTGACGACAAACAGGTAGAAAACACTTGCTGGAGAGCCTCTCCTGGGAGAATGAATGTCTGCACACTTTCCTGTAACAACAGGGGACCAGGAGAAGCAGAGCTGTGAGGAAAGGCTCCCGTGCCTTCCAGAGACTGGGGGTCGCCCCAGTCTGGAGAAGGTGCAAGGGGGCAGCTTCCACCCTGCCTGTAAACAGTGGTGGGGAGGAAAGGAGAGAGGAGCAGCAACCAGCTGCTCCCTGCCTGCGTTGCCTCTGCAGCCATGGCACCTACTTACTAGTACTTTTTCCACAAATGCTTAGGGTCTGGAGAACCAGAATGACGTGCAGACCACATAAATGCATCACGGAGACTGAATGTTTGACACCCCTGTTCTAGAACGTGTTATCCATTATGCATTGTCCACATGACGTACTGTAAAAAGAATTAACACTTGCTCGTCTGTATTCTCCCCAACTTAAAGTTAACTCAGTAGTATTATAATAGTGCATAAACTACCTATTAATTATGCCAGTGTTTCTGCTTTAATGTGCATGAGACTTATTTTCCACAGACAGGAAGCATTTCAAATAAGCATTGTGAACTGAGCATTTGGAAAAGTGCCAGTGCTCTATTCCTAATTGGTTTGTAGGTTTTAGGTCCTTTTCTGTTTCATTCGAAGGTCATTTTTTTTCCTCAAATGTAATAAAGCACGTCTTAATGTTATGCAACAGACTTGCCACAGAAAGTCACTTTTAGTGTTGGCCACACAGTTTTTTTTAATGCAGTATATTCACCTGTAAATAGTTTTTGTGTAAAATTTGACAGAAAAGTATATTTACTACACTGTAAATACATGTGACAATATATTGTATTATTTTGCTTTTTTGTAAAGCAGTTAGTTGCTGTATATGTATAACATACAAATTTGATTATTCTAGTGTTAGTAATTGTTAACTACTACTTCTCCTTCCTGCTGTTGCGTTATGTCATTTAAAGAAAAAAAAATGCTGTGTACTATAAACTTACACTGTGTATGATACCTTATTCTTTCCATTTGGGCCTCAACTTTGAAAATGTTTCCTTGATCTACAATCCTGTTAATATTGTAAGCAAAGTGTGTGGCAGCCGGTAAAAAAAAAACAAAAAACAAAGACAAAACAACAAACCAACAAAAAACCCTGCTGACTCCCACGCACAGTTGGTAACTGTAGGTAAAAAACTGTAGAAAACATGGTTTCAGATAATTGTTGTTCGCCCCATTTCCCCCCTCATGTATGTACTTCCCTTTTTTGAAGTAAAATGTAAATTCAACCTGCTTCGAGGTGTTTCGGGGTCATTCTCTCCAAGGTTTCTAACTTGATTTTATTGTCTCAAATCCTTTTCCCCTTTCTGGGTTGTTGGGAACTTGACTTGGGAAACTTCCTTTAACCCATTTAAATCAGCTGGAGGTTTTCTACTGCCTTCATTAGACCCAGTCCTCAGATCTGAACTCCCACTGTCTGTAGGGAAGTTTTGTATTGGCTCATAATCGAGTGCTTTGGATTCTTCTCTAAAGACATTTTTCACTTGTAAATGATCTTGCAGACTTTTAGATCAGTGTTTAACTAACTGGACCAAATTCTGCCCTCTGTGCACGTAGCAGGTGAACACCTGTAAACATGACTTCACGTCACATCGTTGCACTTCAAAAGAAGGTCCTAATTGAAACCACAACAGTTTTCCTGAACCATTTCTTCAGGCACGCAGAGTTAATATTTTCATAACTAAAGGAATCTTCATCTTCCAAAAATAACTTTCACTATAGTATGTTTATTCAGGTTTTCCTATTTTGAAAGCCTGGAGTTTGAACTTATCAGCTGAATGTCGAAAGCAATTCTTTACTGCAGCAGCTTGATTGTAATCAGGTCTATTTAAGAAAATCTGTACTTTCCTATTTAAAAGATGCTACTGCTGTATTTAGCCTATTGTAAATTGGTGAGAAGATGGGGGAAATGTTTTAAATTCAGAAAGTATTGACTCAGATTTTCTGAGACGTGAGTGCTGCAGAAAGCTGAGCATAGTATTACCTGCTGGGCTGAAAATAGGTTTATACATAATGTATCAAACATTCACTGCATTGATGCACTAAACCTTATAACATAGAATATTGTCTTTGCCAACAGATGGGACTGTGCGAGTGAAGAATAGCAGTTTCTGAAGGCTTTGGATTGCTTTAATTTGCTACCCAAGAGAAGTGAAGGAGCAATTTGCTGCAGTAAAGCGGTATTTTTCCAGTTACTTTTTAAATTAGCATCATCATTAGCCTAGATCAGGGATCAGCATCCCCCGGCACGCATGCCAGAGCATGACATGCGAGGCCATTTTGCTTGTCGTGCCACTGCTGGCCCAGTCTCTGGGCAGCTGCCAT
>NW_017729012.1:3895095-3896431 GCF_001723915.1 Gavialis gangeticus
GAAGAACAGCAGTTTCTGAAGGCTTTGGATTGCTTTAATTTGCTACCCAAGAGAAGTGAAGGAGCAATTTGCTGCAGTAAAGCGGTATTTTTCCAGTTACTTTTTAAATTAGCATCATCATTAGCCTAGATCAGGGATCAGCATCCCCCGGCACGCATGCCAGAGCATGACATGCGAGGCCATTTTGCTTGTCGTGCCACTGCTGGCCCAGTCTCTGGGCAGCTGCCATCAGCCACAGAACCCCAGGCTGCTCTCAGCAGGCAGCTGGGAGGCTGCAAGCCCTGCTGCAAGCAGCCCAGGCTCCATGGCAGGCAGCAGGTACCCAGAGCCTAGGCCAGCTGCAGCCAGGAGGCTGCAAACAGCTGTGCTGGGCTCCGGAGACCCAGCATCAGCTCCATGTTGGCGGCGACTGCACATGTGCTTCTGAGGTGTGCGTGCTCTGAGCTGATGCCAAAGCTCTGGAGCAGGGGCAACATCAGCCTCTTCCCAGTGTGGGGGCTGGGCCAGGGCTGGGTTCGGCTGGTTCAGGAAGCTTCACCCCTCCCAACGCTGCCGCCACCTGCCCACCCCACTCCTGCCTGCTCCTAAGCCCAGCCCAGCCCCCCACAGGGAAGAGGCTGGCACCACCCTGCCTGGAGCGCCACACCTCTGCAGGCTCAGCTGCACAGGGTGAGCAGGCGGCAGCACCTCTCCTCACTGGGAGAGGTGGCTATATGGGAGGGGGGGGCGGCTAAAGTGAACTTCGTGGTGGCTTTAGCCCTGCCCATCCCCCCACCCCCCCAAGCCCCATCTAGTGCCACCCCTGCAGCTGGCTGATGAGTGGGCTCCAGGCTGGGGCCTCAGTGGGCTGTGTGCGCATCTGTGGGTGAGTGAGTGAGTGTGTGCGTGTGCATGTACATGTGTATCTGGTTCTGTGTGTGCATGTGTGCACACGTGTGTCTGGTTCTAGGGGGTGTGTCTGTTCTCTGTATGTGCACCTGTGGGTCTCGTTCTCTGCATGCGCGCGTCTGGTTCTCTCCTTTTTTTTCTCTTCTTTCTTTTTTTCTCTCATCTTTCTTTTTCTCTTCTTTCTCTCTCTCTCTCTCTCGCTCATCACAACATGCTTAACAAAAAAAGAATATAGAACCACCAAGGTAGTATATGACATTTTATTTATTGTCACCAGGTTTAGAATTTTTGGAAAACCTGGTATTTACTGTAAAATAAAATCAAATAAATTATTAACTATATTAATATGCGTGCATCTTGCCATGTACCTCCCACCCTGGTCTTGTTGTTCTGGTGTGCTGGCACTCCGGCACCTTACAAGGTAGACATGTTTTTTTCAGCACTCTGG
>NW_017729012.1:3901431-3903999 GCF_001723915.1 Gavialis gangeticus
TGCAATGTACCTCCCACCCTGGTCTTGTTGTTCTGGTGTGCTGGCACTCCGGCACCTTACAAGGTAGACATGTTTTTTTCAGCACTCTGGCCAAAAACGTTGCTTACCCCTGACCTAAATAATTATATAGGTATAGGTGCTTGCCAAATCCCATTGTGAAACTGAGACAGGTAAAACTGGTTACCTGGGACAGGTGAAAATTTTGCTTTTTAATGGCCAAAAATGTCACAAGCACGCAAGGACTTAACTTTTGTACTTAAAAAAAAAAAAAAAAAAAAGAATAGATTCAGTTGTGCGTTTGCTTATTAGAATTAAGGGTAAGATGCGTCAAATTGCTACAGGAATAAATGAATTGCTTTCTAGTGCTGCGTCTTCCCCCTCATCATCATTCTAACTCGGATAGAGCAGCTTTTCAGCTCCCCCTACTGGGCACTGAGGATTTTTCCCCATGGGACCTCTTCCCATGATAATGTGCACCAGATGGGGACAACATTTTAAGAAGGATTCTTGTACTCTGTCTGGTTCCCGAGCAGTGTCAGTGTTGTAATGACAGTGATTGCTGACTTGGAAATGCATTTTAGATGAATTTTAGTGAAATTTAGCAGCTAGGTACTTGGAGGAAAAACAAGTCCTTTCTTACCAGCCAGAAGCCTGTTACACTAATTTGAGATTTTTAGTCTCAAAAACAAATGACCGGTCCGAGCCATCCTTCCCACGTACCAAGAAGTCATGTTCCCCACACCAACCTATTACTGAAATATTAGTGAACAGTAGAAGTTTCTAGCAGACAAACTTGTAGGGCTAAGTAAGGACCATTTTCTGTTTGGTGTGAGCAGCATCATTAACCCGATTCAGATGCAGTCTTTCTCTGTTAGATTATTTTTGCTCTGAAGACTCCTAGACTTCTCAGTAGGTTAGAAAGAGCCTTGCAACAGTTAATAATGAGTCATTCCCCATACGGGCCAATATTTCTCCATCCCACCATGTCCCGAATTCCTTAGGGGTTAAATAAGTATTTTCTACAGAACCAAAGCCAAGAGATTTTTAAGGCTGTGTGGACATAGTGCATGGATCCCTTGTCTGAGTCCTTGGCACGATGCCCTCTCCTGTATTTTTTCTATGAAAACTTTTCATTGTGGCAATTTCAAGCTGAGAGGGGAAAGAGATAGGAGCTCCCACAACACCTGATTATGTGCTATCACAACATCTACCCCACAACTCAACCTCTTATGGGAAGTAGGATCAGCCGTGCATTTAAATTGCATCATTAATCTACTTGTATCTTTTGCCAAATCTCTTTCTGGGCCTGGAACATCTAAGCTGTGTCCCCTTGATGTCTGTAGGTCACTACTTTACAAGAAAAACCCAACCTCTGCCTCTATATAACTTTCCCCGAAACTATGTATGTTGAAAGAATGAAAAGCCAACCCATTTCAAGCCCCAAATCATCCAGCTAGGTTTCAGGATGCATCTAACTGATAAACTGGCTGCTTTGACTAAGTAGTAAGATGTCTCTGCTGCTTCCTAGAGAAACAGACTCATTTATAGGCATCTGCAAGGCAGTCCAGCCAGGGACTTCTCTCGTTTGTAGCCACCACATTAATTTTCTCTTGCAAATGTCTTGCTAGTACAGATCAACTCTTCTGTATTTGAATCAAAAACTTAGTTTTCTCAGCATGCTTGAACATACAACTTGGATGTATCACGTGTTCTAATGCGTGGGGATGGGAAATGAGAAACCTGAATTTTCCTGCAGCCTCTGCCACTGACTTTTAGTAACCTTGGCTGAGTCTCTTAATCTCTGTCTGCATTTATTTCCCACTCTAGGCCTCTCAGTGTGGGCAGTGCACATTGGTATAAGGTAAGGTGTGCATTTGAACAGACGGGTTGGTATAACTCCTCATTTGGATGCTCTTATTCCAGTACAGGAGTGCCTTTTTCCAGTTTGCTGTGTTGCTTTGGAAGTCATTTAAGGTGCAGGGACTTGACTGCTTGGGGGCACTTAAGAAAATTTATCTGCTTTTAAACTGGCTCATTAAACTCATTAAACTCCTTTGTGAAAAATTTTTCAAAAGACAAGGTCCCCTTCATTTGGATTAGTTTAAATTGCTTTGGGCTCCCTTTGTAACCTTGGCCAAGTCACTTAACCTCCCATATGCTTCAGTTGCAGGATTGTCCAATCCAAGACATTTTTTTTACTTGCAATCTGCAAACTTTTTACTGACAATGATTTTTTTTCTTTGCCATATGTTTTTACTGACTTATTTCACATCACCTGGACAAAGGTCCAGGTTTTAAATTTAAAGGTTTAACACCAACCATAGTAAATAATAATAATAAAAAAAAGAATTGTTTGGTAGTTAATAAAAAGTTTGCAGCTTATCAGCAGGGATCCTGTTTTTTTCTGATAACAGTAGCAAATTCTCTGATAAACCCCCCCAATCCGTGATTAAATGAAACACCACTAATATATATACGCTATCAATTGAACACAGTGTTTTATTGATATATTTACAATTTTAAAGCAAATTGGAAGCCTACGAGTGCCTCAATCACTATAATAAAATA
>NW_017729012.1:3904258-3904564 GCF_001723915.1 Gavialis gangeticus
CCCACCCCCAGCCATGCCAGAGGACCATGTGCATATTCATGCACATGGTGCCCCCTTCCTAACCGCCCTCTTCCCACTCCCCCCATCCGATGGCAGGCTGGAACACTGTCAGCCTGCAGAAAGCTTCTTGCAAAAGTGCAAAATCCATGTGTTTCTTCGTTAAAATGAGAAATCCATGTTTTTCTCAGGTAAAGAGGGAAATCTGCTTTCTTTTCTCCATTTTCCCATGGGCAACAGAAAATCCGGATCCCTGCTTATCAGTAAAAAAAAAAAAAAAAAAAAAAAAAAAAAAAAATTTTGGGGGAA
>NW_017729012.1:3909564-3911205 GCF_001723915.1 Gavialis gangeticus
GCTTGATAGCAGCAATTATTTTTACACCATGTTTATCCCACCCCAAAGGTCCCCTACCCGCCACCACACCCTGATACCCCAGAATGCACTCGATACTGTGCTGCCCCCACCCCCAACCTGACCTCTGCTACTCCATTCCCCCATCCCATCCTGGCACAGTTCCCCAAAGAAGGACTACTGTCTGCCTACTTGCGAGGCAAGCAATGTTACAGGCAAGTGACAGGACACAGCAGCAGCACATGGCTTTGGGGGAGGGGGCTCCAGGGCCTCCCGTGGACTACAAATCCCTGAGAGAGTTCTCCCTGCAGGGTGCTGCGCTTCTGCTCAGACACCACATGGCGCTCTTTTGCTCTGCCTGTCATTCCAAGAGAAGTGGTGCTGGCTTCTACCCTGGGGGTCTTTAAGAGGAGGTTAGATGTACACCTTGCTGGGGTCGTTTGACCCCAGTACTCTTTCCTGCCATGGCAGGGGGTCAGACTAGATGATCTACTCAGCTCCCTTCTGACCCTAGAAACTATGAAACTATTCAATGCTTGCCTCCAGCTTCTTTCCAATGATGGACCTTCAATCAAGCTCATAGTTGCTTAGCTTTTTATTTTACAGACAGTTCAATTTTTATGGATTTTACAGATAAGTGTTTTTAGCTTGCCTGCCTGCCTGTCTGTCTGTCTGTCTAAATGTGTGTGTGTGTGTGTGTGTGTGGATAGTTGGCAACCTGGCTTAGTTCCCCAGCTGCAGAATGGAGCAGACACTTCCCTACCTTTTATAGGTGTGTTATGAAGATAAATCCATCGGAGACCCTCAGACGCTATTGTGATAGGAACCACAGAGTGCCCAGATGGGGCTATAGTATTTGTTTTTATTCATTCAAAAAAGTCAAATCACTAAGAGCCACCACCAGCCAGTCCGTAAGGCATGGAGAGCAGCAGTGGCAATCCATTTCAAAGCAGTTGTGTTTCTGTCCCACAGGTAAAGTTCATGACGTGCAGGTGTTGTATCTCATAAGCATTGTAAAAAGTTGTTTCTTCAACTTCAGCTTCTGGCTGCCAGTGTGTTTAACAAGCTTTCCAGTGAAAATAAGCCAAAGGGAAGTCATAGGGGGTGCTGTAGAGTTTAGAACTGCCTCTTTTGATGTAACTTGTTAAAACAAGCAAAGGCTTGTTCTTCAAAGCTATAATGAAAAGAGAAGTCTGAGACTGCAACCGTAGGGATATTTATATCAGATTAGCTATAAAGAGCAAAGAGTAACACTTTCTGTGTGCAAAGGAATCCTCCTTTGAGAAATACTGGATTTTTAAAATATATGTGTCTGTATTTAAACCTCTGTCCAAAAAAGTAAGTATCAGGAAAAAAAACAAAAAAAAAAAGTAGGGATGGAAGACATCCGTCAGATCTGGGGGAAAAAAATCACGTGAAAAATTTTATTTCCGTATTACAATGTGGGCACGATTCTCAAAATTACTTGGCATTGGCTGGGCTGGGCTCCCATTGCAGTTAGGCAAACCTTGACTGCTTCTGAAAATCCTCCCATGTATTTTTCTCGAGCTAGTTTTTTCAATGTCTCTAGCAGTGGAACGATACACCACAGCCCTTCAGGACTGTCCCAAAATGCCCTAATTCCCCTTAACAGCAAATTCTTTC
>NW_017729012.1:3916205-3927632 GCF_001723915.1 Gavialis gangeticus
AAATCATGTGAAAAATTTTATTTCCGTATTACAATGTGGGCACGATTCTCAAAATTACTTGGCATTGGCTGGGCTGGGCTCCCATTGCAGTTAGGCAAACCTTGACTGCTTCTGAAAATCCTCCCATGTATTTTTCTCGAGCTAGTTTTTTCAATGTCTCTAGCAGTGGAACGATACACCACAGCCCTTCAGGACTGTCCCAAAATGCCCTAATTCCCCTTAACAGCAAATTCTTTCCTAAGTTCCCTAACATGAGTTTCTTTCCTTGATTTTCTTCATTTCCTTATTACCACCATTACAAATTCCTCCCTCCTAGGAGACTCCAGTGACTTGCTGTGCAAGCTTGGGAGTCATTTAATTTTGTGCCTCAGTTTCTTCATCTGTAAAGTGGGAATGATGCTACTTCACCCCTTCGGTTTAAGTTTGGCAAAGTACTAGCTCTATCTGAGGGATTTGGATGCCCAAATAGCTGATTTAACTAACCTGAATAGGAATTGAGTATCTTAACTCCTCCCCACAAAGGCACCGGCTGCTCCAGGGACTATTGGCATGAGAGTGTCACTTGACAGAGATGGAGCAGCTGAGGAGGGCTCCACAGCCTCAGACGATGCACTTTGTGTGACGGTGCTCCAAGTATTGCCAACAGAACTGGGGTTTGGCCAGCAAAACTTTGCTGTAAACCAGGCCTAAGCCCCCGTCTGCCGCTTGAATGGGGAGAGGCTGCAGATCCCATGCAGCAGCAGGCGGCCGGGAAGGGGCATGTCAGATTCCTGGAGTGGGAAGGTGTATTCAAGAGGAGTGCATGCAAGAAGTGCTGCAGTCAGTGAGAGACGCACCCAACCTTATGTAAACAGGCATGACTGAACACGGGCAGGAGACGGGCAGATCAGGAACAGCAGCAGTGTGCGAAAGAGGAGACTAGTTCAGAGAGCAGCGTACCTGTGGAGCTCGCTCCCTAAGGTCACCTTGCCAGACCGGAGTACCCAAGACACTCAGCACAACGCGAACAGGCCACGGTAACGAGTAAGTGGGGTCCCAAAGTAAACCGACTGAAGGCACAGGGGTTTCTCACATGAGGAACTGAAGGCTCGGATCAAGTGTACTAATAAAAGTCTATCTGGCCTCTTGAAGGCTCAGGACAAGCATAGTGGCTTCTTAACCTGGCAGTTAAGCAGTCTGGTTCTCTGTCCTCTTCTCTCCCTGCTCTGGGGGGGGGAAATCAGTTGTGCCCCCTCTTTGTGCTGCTCTACTCTCTCTCTCCACTTCTGTTCCTCTCTGGCTCAGCACACCACTGTTGGCCACTTGGTCCCCTCTGCACCATGAAACAAGGAGAGCCAGTATTGTCCAAAATCCATCCACGCCAGTGCAGAAAAGGGTGATGCTGTTTTAAAGCAAAGCCTCTGAGGAGGCAGATAAAGCTGCTGGGAGTGAGGAGCCCTTTCAGCCAAGACTAATCCTTATATAAACTATTGCAAATTCACAGGTGAGAGCGCTCATCACCATTTTGGGAGTGTGAAGTTAGACAGTCGTCATCACACAGCATTCAGAGGGATGGCCTGTCCGCTCTCATCTGAAAAAGCAGCGGAGGGTGAGGCTTAGATAGGTGAATCCCAGCTTACGCTGAAAGAAGGAAATGTGCTATGCCAGGGGACTAATGAATGCCCTGCAAGGCAGCTCAGCAATTATTGCTCTGATGGGGTTTTTTCCCCACAGTTCTGTTTGAAATGTTAGATAAACAGTGAATAATACAAAGGCAACTGGAAAAGCAGTGATTTGTTGGCCCAGGATACTGATATGAGCTAACCTATCATTTTGCTTGTTTTCAATAATCTCCTTTTTTTAAAGTCCTACACTGATTTGTCTTGCCCTGGAAGGCATGTTCACCTTTTAAATCATCTCTGTCATTGAGCGGGCACTTTTTCCCACTCGCAGAAAATCTAAGCAACGCGCATTATTTCTGCAAGAGAAATGTAACCTGTCAAGTAGGGAGGCAGTTGCTGGATTTTCTGGCTTTGCTTCTTTGGTAAGGCCTCGGTGATACTTTTTGTTTTGCTGTGATCTGGCTTGGCTGCAGTAAAATGCAGCCTTCAGCTTGCATTTCTGAATCTGTACACAAAACCAAAAGATTCTGGCAAAACCGGACATTTTGAATCCTTTTCCTTTTTACGTATTTGTTAAATAAGTAAATAAATCTGCATGGACAGAGCTAGACAGTGGAGTGTGTTTTCATAGGTGCAGCGTAGATGTGTCCCTGGTGAACCAATGTGTTAGTGAAGCACAGCATGCAATCCTACTCGGAGACTCAGTCTACTTCCCCAAACGGAGAAGCGAGCTGATTATTTTCATATATACTGGTACAAAAGTGTTGTTTGGCTGTAAAGCCAATTAAGCAAATCTTGTATTAGATCTAACACACAGTATTGCCTTTACCACGAAAGCTTTGCTATGCCAGGCATATAGCACTTAGGATAAGATGCTGCCATAGCACTTATGATAAGATGCTGTCCATAAGAGCTGAACAAGCTGGGAACTCTCTAACATTGACCAGAATGGAGTTAGCGATGGGAAGATAGTCTAGGAAAGGCTAGAAGAAAGACCTGTCAGTAATATAGTGGGGACACGGATTGCTGCGTGGAAATTAGGCCAGATTTTCAAAGGTGTGTAGATCCCTACTTACGCAGATAGGAGCCTAGGAAGGTATACAAAGGTACCTACCTTTTCCTGGGAGAAAGAAGTGTAACCTGCTCAGGTCCTTTTCTAGTGGGATCTACAGTGGGATTTATCGGCATCTTTAAGCACCTAAATCCCTTCAGATGCCTTTGAAAATCTGGCCCTCGGTCTTGTCTTTCTTTTCCAGTTTATGAATAAACAAGAAGAGAAAGGTAAAGGCTGAGTTTGATTCATAACCCAGCAAGTTTCTCATGTTGACCTGGCTGAAATACTCCATTAAAGTTTTGTTAAAAAACACATTCGCATTTATAACTAAAATAGTTAAAACATTGAAAATACATAGGCTTGTTTTGTTAAAATGATTATATATGTTTGTTGTTGAAGAAGTATATCCAAAATACATGAGTTTGTTGTTTTAGTCAGCTAAAACAATTTACATGTCACCACTCAGTTTTTGGATGTGGCTGCAAAAGGGATCTGAAAAAAATATCAAAATAAATCACTGCTTTAAAATGTATAGCATGTACCTTCTAAAGATGAAGCCTACATCTGTATCTGAGTTGTGAAAAATATGCATTTGGGTTATATCAAAGAACAAGAATGCACTTTTTTGTAGAAAACAATGATTAAATCGAGACTTCCTGAAATCATGATTTAAATCATGTTTTAAATTGATTTGATTTAAATCGAAGCCACCCTGGAAAGAAGCACACATGGAAAGTACTCCAAACTCCTATGCGAGTGCTTCAGAAGGATCCAACTCAGCCCTGCTGGGATTCAGACCGGTGGTCCCAGAGTCTGTCAGCTCGGATGCTGACAGTATTTAGCCAGCTCCTATTTTAGCTGTGAAGCTGTACTGCTTTGCTTGAAAATGTTCAGGCCTCCTCTCTGCTTCCCTAGTCAGCTCATTTCTGCTGTCTCTTAAAGTGCCCGAGCTTTCTTCCTCACAGGCTGCTCCCCTGCAGCGTACCCCAGCTCTCCCTTCCCATGTCTTCCCTTCCACTGCTTCTGGGCAGCAGAACAGGCTACAAGTTGGCCAAGTCTCTTTGCAAACCCACAGGCACCTCTTGCCAGGCAGAGACATCCAATAAATGAAAGCATTTTGTTTTTCATTGCTCACAGTGTAGCAGCAGGATTGTCGTTGGGAAAGCTTTGCTTCCTAGATGCAGCGGCTGTGGTGATAGTGGCTCTTAGAGCCCCAATTTGAACAGGCACCGGCTTGTACCCTGGTCAGAGCCCGTTTAAGCATCATGTTGGTTAAGACTATTAATTGCCAGTGTTTTACTGGCACTCGTTCTTCCACTATTGCTGCTCCCTGTGATGCTGAACCAGTGTTTATGCAACGCTGAGAGAGGCGAAGCAGAACGCTACTGTTGGCACAACGATCTCCACTGCCCAGAAAAAGGCTTCAACTTTGCACAGCCGGAGACCTTGTTACAAAATGATACCACCTGCCCTGCTCACGACTGTCTGGTCTTGCTTGCCCTGGGGAACATTATCCTTTAACGCCTGCTGCCAAAGCTCCCCGAATTTACGCTGTTGTGTTTATTCCCATTTCTCTCACTGTTCGTGAAGGCTCCAAGACATCTGCTCCTTGACAGTAGGGGGGGGAATGAATTGCAAGTTTGCACCTTAAAGCATGCCACCTTTGAGAGCAACTCTCATTGCAATGCCCCCTTACTTACTAATTCTGCAGGTGTTCTATATTATTTGGGGTTGGGGGGGGAGGCATGAGAACGTGTCACTTCCAAGCCTTCTCCATAAATGCAGGCCACACACCATATAGAGTCCGAAGCCATCCGTGCCTGGGTGCATGGTTTTATTAACACTGCAATGAACAGCAATCCAACATAAAGTCCCACTCCCAGGCTAGGTTGCTCAGCCCATGCCCTGTGCCCCCTTTCACTTTCAAACCGGTAGGCTGCTCAGACTGCTGAATGACTTAGACCTTTGCATCTGTTTTCCCCAGCATATGGCACGTCTAGCTTTGCCCACGTTCACAAATAAACGTGACCCTTAGACTCTTTTCATGCTATTAAGGCCTGATCTAATATACCCTTTTTATACAGAGCAATCTAAAGCTGAGTCGGTCCAGCTTTTCAGCACCTTCTGATAAAGGTCAGTCTTTGTTGGCATAGTGCTACTAAGATCACAACTGGTAGATCCATTTAATGGCTGCCAGCAACATTTTATTGTTTACTGCTGCTTTCACGACAGAGGGATGCTAATAAGTGTTATCTCTTCACAGTACACTGCGGCATTTTTATAGATATTGGTATCACTATTTCTACATGACGGCCATGGGAGCTGAGTCAGAGAGCATGTGATATACCTCGGGCCGTGCACAGATTAAGACATTCACTTAGGTTAAGGCGTGAAGGAACCAGAAGGATCTTCGGATCTGTCCTCCTGCATAATGCACAGCAGGAATCCACCCAACCAATTCTGTATCAAGCCCATGATTTCTGTTTGAGCTAGAAGAGAGGTGTTCAACCTTTTGGCCCTGCAGGCCAAATGAGTGGTGTGGTGCTGGCCCATGGGCTGGACCGAGCCCCGCAGGGCCTCCGTTGTCTTCCGTGTGGCGGGATAGCGCCCTGGGGTCTGGTGCTGACCCTGTGCACTGGGATAGGCACCACCCCTCGTGAACTGGGATCAGGGCCTGGTGGTCCATGCTGCGCCTCCACACAAGAGTACAGGGGCATAGTATCATAGAAAAGTTGGGCTGGCAGGGACCTCCACAGGTCACCTAGTCCAGCCCTTGCCTGAGGGAGGCTCATAAACCATCCCATACAACCATAATCTAAATCAACTAAAATCCCTTAGCAAGCCAAACCTGCCCTGCGGGCCATATTTTGCCTACCCCGATCTGAGCTACATAAGACGACACTCAACTATGCTGCTACACCACTTCTTCCCTGCCACCAAATTTTGGGTTTGTGGAGACCCCATAGGCTGGATGATGCTGCACCGGGAGCCGGATCTAGCCCACGGGCTGAGCACCCCTGAGCTGAAACGTGTCTACAAGGAGACGGATCTATATTTCAATTCCAGGAGATACAGGCCAGGGCTGTGACCTCCAGCCTTCCCGGCAGTGGCTTGTGCTCAGACCACACTTTTGCCTCTGCATTTTCAATGTAGTGTCATTTTCCTCTCATCTTGAAAGCCTTTGAAAGGAAAAGATGGCTTTGTTGCCCTGGATGTTACTGGTATAAGGGGACATGACTTAATGGAAACAAACTGACCTGAAGCTAAAAGAAGTCAAACCAACAAACCAACATTATTGCAGTTTAACTCTTAGGTGGTGCTTTACATCCCCTGAACTCAAAAGCTCTTGACAGAGGAGTGGGGCCTCTACCTTTTTTTCCTACAAAGAAAGCTAAAACAGGGAGAAGTGACTTGCCCAAGGTCAGACAGGGCAAACCTAGCAGCAGGACCCTGATCTGACTACTGTTCTGGCATGATAAGAGAGTGAGCCACGCTGCTTTTGCAGCATTACACACAGCAATCCCCACAGGGTCAGTGCGGGTCATTATTGTTATTATTATGAAAATGTGTTCCGGTCTCAGTCCAAATCCAAGAGCCAATTAAATCCCCAAAGCTCAGTAACCCTGTCTATAAGTATTCACAGGCCATAGATCTTCAACCAGGCCAGAATCCTACATGCAAGTCCCAGACCTACAGGCCTGGGAGCTCAGGGGCTCCCTGTATCCAGGCCCATTATACTGGATCTTAGACAAGAGGCTCAGCAGCAATCCTCACGTGCTTTTCTCCCTGTGGAAATCCTTTACAGATGACAGTCAGCGTGTCGCTGCTGTTCAAATACACTCAGTGCCGGGGGGAAATGCCACCATTCTGTCCCAGCGCAACTTATTACCGCGGGCGGGTTACGAAAGGAAAAGGGAGTGTGCATCCTTCTGCAGTACAGGGCCTGGCCACACCAAGTACTGGCTTGCTGAACATGGATTTTCCTTTGAGGTTTCCCTTACTCCTCCCCCGGAGCCTGCTGAGAGCAGGGAACTAGATGCTGCAACTCTGACTTCCCCGACCAGCAGCTTGCAGGCATGTGCAGCCGAAAGCTTTGTGCAACGTGCCGAGAAGTTGCTGATCGCTCCTGCAGTAGGGACCACCTCGGTATCAGGACCAGAGGGTGACTCGACCCATGGCTTAGATCAGTGATTCTGAACCAGGACGCCATGAGATCCTTTCCAGTGAAAAGCCGCGTGATGTCAGCACTGTCACGTGTGTGCAAACCTGATTCACAGGATTGCTCTTCTCAGGCAGGAAGAAGTTAAAAGCCAGTTTGAAAAACCATCTACAAACTGGACAGTGTGAAGTACGGTTTGAGCAGGGCCCACAGATCCTTAGCTCAGGACCTGGATTCACTTGTGCGACCCTCCCTTACCCCCCTCTACTGGTTACAGTATTATACAGCTCACAGTTGTTACAGATACTTGTAACCTGTCGAGTTATAATACTTGCAACTCGACAGGTTACAAGTATTATACAGTTAACTGCACCATTCATTCAGACCGCCGAACATCGCCTGTGCAAAGTACCTCTCACGCCATAAAAAAGCGCGTCCACCGATGAAGTGAGAGCTGGAAAGCGTGCAGCAAAAAGGCGCATCCACCGATGAAGTGAGAGCTGGAAAGCGTGCAGTAACTTCCCAGCGGGTTCCTATGCAGCTTTGATTTGCACCGTTCGCAGGGTCTATGGGTTTACTGCTGGTTTGCACCAGCCCCTTCGCCGCTCCCTCTTCTCCTCCTTCCCTTGTCTTTTGTATCCTAATTTCGCCCCCCTCCTCCTCTTTGTGCAGCCCTCACGGCACATCTAACGAAGCCGACTCGCGTTCAGGAAAGTGCGCGCTCTCCCGCTCTCTAGTTACGGCATTTACGTGGATCTAAGATGACCCTGAGTCTAACCTATGTGTACGACCCCGACTCTAAGACGGACCCCCAGTAACGAGACTCTAGGTCCGGAAAGGAGATACATTCGCTAGACTCTTCCAGGGGCGTTGGTTGTAGCCGTGTTGGTCTAAGGACACGGGGAGACACGGTCGATCCTATCAGGTTCCCCCGAAGACCCTTGTCTGCCTCGACTCTCCCACGTAGAGAATCTAATTACGGGGGGAATCTTGAATCTAAGACGAACCCCCAATAATTAGAGTGTATCTATGAAAAACTGATAAATCTGCTAGAATCTTCCATGTAGCGAATCTAATGATGGGGGGGCGCCTTTAATTCACGTCTCCATCCTTATGCCAACCCTCCTGCGGCCCCCCCTCGGGCGCAGAGCAAGGGCAAGGTGGGGGGGGGGGCGAAGGGAGGATATGAAGCACCCCTCCCCCGGTAAATGGGGTCGTCTTGCAATCGAGTAAATGACATTTGCCCTCGCTGGGGGGCAGGTGGGTCATTCTCAGCCCGCCAGGAGACGGGCAGCGCGGGGCGCATGCGCACACACTCCCCTCCCCCGCACGCCCGGCTCGGCGGGGGCGGGCCCGAGTCTCGCGCGAGGCGGCGGTCTCGCGAGAGGGGCGGGGCGAGCGGAACCTTGTGCCGCGGGCGAATGTCTCAGAGTTCGGCGGGGCTCGGCCGGGCGGCACGTGGGCACGGAGCGGGGGCGGGGCGTGGTGCGGCACGGCACGGGGGAAGAGCACCGCACGGACCGTGAGTACCGCCGCCGGGGCAGGGTTGCGCCGCCTCCCCCCCTCCCCACCCCCGCCGGCGCTGGGGGCGGTCAAGGTCACGGTCACTACCCCCCCACACACACCCATCCCCGCCTGCTTTGGCATGAGCTAAGTGAGCCCCCTTGCCCACCCTCTGGGGGATGTGGGGGGGGGGCTTCTCCTGGCCCCCCAGACCCGGAGCAAGTCGTGGGGATCCCCCTCCCCCAGACTCCCCGAGAAAGGAGCGGGCCCAGGTGTCCCTGGTAGATGCTCAGCCCAGGCAGCGGCGCGGCGTGAGCACCTCCACGGCTGCGTGCGAACGGTTCCTTCGGGGGGGAAATCCTATTCCTGAGCTACAGGCGCCCGCGCAGCAGTGATGCAACCCCGCCGAACCCCGGGTCTGCGCGAGTAAAGACTCGCCCGCGTTTGCACGGCGCGGGCAGGACGGCACCCTCCGGGCGCCGACAGGCTGCAAATCAGCCAGCGCCTCTCGCGTCCTTGCACCACCTCTGCCTCTCCTGAAGGCTGGCGTAATGTGCAAGGCCGGCTCGGCAACCCTCGATTAACGTGGCTGCCCCGGGAGGGTTGTTTCGTTCAAGTTGCAAACTGAACTTCTGCTGGCGGGAGCCGGTTGCCCGGGCTGGTAGCAGCACGTGGTGGAGCTCGCTCGGAGTTGAGGGCGTGCAACGAGGGGTCTGCGAGACGTGTCCTTGGGGCCCCTCTTCTCGTGGGTGCTTTGCTATCCGATAACCTAGATCACGTGTTTCTCTGCTGGCCACGCGTTCAGGAAGACCGGAGGGCACCGGAGTGATGGTAGCGCTGGCTCCTCACCGCTGCAAGGGCCAGCCTGGCTTGTTTGGAAGGAGTTTGGCATGCTGATGTCTAGCCAGTGTTATCAAAAGGCCTGTGGACTTTGCTTCTGGTGAAAGGAAAGGACCTGTTGCTGGGGAAAGTGATGGCAAAAGAGGCTAACTTCACGTCTCCTGTTTGTTTTGCATCTGTGAATCATCTACTCCGAGCCCTGGCCGCAGGAGCCGGGGCGGTGAAATGGGAAGGAGAGAGCATGTGACCTGCTGGAGCATAGTACAGCTGCTCCATGAGGCAGCGTGCCTTGTCCTCCGCGGAGAAGGCGTCCGAGCAGCGCAGGGCTTGGGAGCAGCGGTAGCCGCTTGGCTGCTGTGTGACCTTGAGCAAATCGCTTGCTCTTTGTCCCCTAGCTGAGCCATTTGCATAATGGGTGAAATACCTGTTGGGGCGGCTGCTACACCTGTGCTCTTGGTGCTTTTCAGTCAGTGAACTTAAAGCACTTGCAAGTATTTTTTTTTTTTTTTTACTTACAAGCTCCTCAGGCTCGTATGCAAATTGCTGAAGCGTGGTTGTAATTGAATAACTGACTTGCATTTAGGTACCAACCCAGTGCAAAACTCAGCGCAGGTTCAAAAGATCAAATCCCAGTGACCGGCCTGCACGGTCTCAGTTCCTGGCCGGCTGAAGCAGAGTCACAAGCCCATTTGCTCCTTGCTGTGTATCGAGACTTCCTGTCCCGGCACCAAAATGCCGGCTCCCCCCGCTTCCACGTCTGGTGTGGTGCTGCCGAGTGCTTTCTTTGCAGTGCTTGTGAAAATCCTTGTGCACCTTCGCTGCTCGCGGGAAGAGCTGGCTCGATGGCCCCGCAGGCTGGGATCCGTCGTCTCGGTGTGGATAGGAGCAGAGCATGCTGCCTTTAACCGCTCGGCGTCACCCAGGTTGTAAAGCCACCTCAGTCTCCTGATCCGGTCTGCCACAGGTGTCTGCTCCAGCTGCCAGCGTGCTGGCCCGTTGGGTTGCAAACTTTTGATCCAGACCTTGTAGCTCGTTCGGCACCTAGTGCAACAGGGCTGCGGCCTACCAGTGCTGCACGCGATCCAGCTGTGCCAGGTGCTTTGCAAACCTCTCGAAGGCATTTTATTCAGGGTTACTGCCCCAGCCCAGCCTCTTTTCTTTAACATTTTAAAGATTTAAGCTGTGTGTAGGGTGGTGGGGGGAAGTTGAGATGCGTGAACTGTAGTGGAGCGTAAGTGTTTTATTGGTACTAAGTGATGTCTGCATAGGGTTTTACAGTGGATGCAGATGTTGCAGATTACTTTCAACTCTAGCCCTGTTTTATGCAAGGTTACAGTTGCAGTGATTTGATTTGTTTTAAGCTGTGTTGTATGGCTGCAAATGCAACAGTCTTATTATTTTAGCTCGCGTGCCCCCTTAAAGCAGTTACGAGTTATTTCTGCTCATGGCCTGAGCGTGAAACTTTGAGAAGTGCCCAAGGCCTCATCGAAATCTGTAGGATTTGGGCACCACAGTGCCTTTGTGGGTCTGACCTTAAGGCTCAAAGTCACTGAAGTGCTTGAATCCCTTTTGAGAATGGGAACTTGGGGGGAAGGTTACCTTCGAGGAGGTCCTTCGAAAGCAGGTACCGCTTAATGGCAGGGTTTCTGTGAGAGGAACACAACTGTTGTTTAACGCCACAGCCCTGTTTATCTGCAGCTTTCATCCTCCAGGTGCCCTTCCCTGCTGTAAGCCCTACACTTATTAGGGTAATTTTGCTGTCTGTGAAGCTCTTGAATAAGCAGATGCGTGTTGCCCTTTGAAATGCTCTTTCAATCGATGGAAGTAATGAAACACTTAGATGGTTAATGGGGACTCCTTGATTTCCTATTTAAAAACTGATTTTAATGTTGAGCATTTCCCTCTCTTTATATACACACAGCCAAATATCTTGTCGGAAGCAACGGGTCATTTGAGGTGCCTTTTAAAGCGTCTAGGTTTTTCGAGGGCCAGCGCTTGCTATTTCTAAGGAGTTGAAGTGTAATTTTAGGTAATGAATCCAGAATCTGCTCTGCCCTGAAACTGCAAGCTGTGTCTGACTGTCCAGGCTGTGTTGTATGTGGGTTTGAATGCTTAAAAAAGGCTTTCTTGTGCTTCATGATGTGGGTTTCATGTTTTTCCCCTCCCCCTGCCACATCAAAATTGCCTACTATTGCTAGAAGTCAAATGAGGACTTCTGGACCATGCCTTGTGGTTCGTGGTTAGACATTGTCTTCACTTCCTCAAAGAAG
>NW_017729012.1:3932632-3938574 GCF_001723915.1 Gavialis gangeticus
ATAGAAGTAATGAAACACTTAGATGGTTAATGGGGACTCCTTGATTTCCTATTTAAAAACTGATTTTAATGTTGAGCATTTCCCTCTCTTTATATACACACAGCCAAATATCTTGTCGGAAGCAACGGGTCATTTGAGGTGCCTTTTAAAGCGTCTAGGTTTTTCGAGGGCCAGCGCTTGCTATTTCTAAGGAGTTGAAGTGTAATTTTAGGTAATGAATCCAGAATCTGCTCTGCCCTGAAACTGCAAGCTGTGTCTGACTGTCCAGGCTGTGTTGTATGTGGGTTTGAATGCTTAAAAAAGGCTTTCTTGTGCTTCATGATGTGGGTTTCATGTTTTTCCCCTCCCCCTGCCACATCAAAATTGCCTACTATTGCTAGAAGTCAAATGAGGACTTCTGGACCATGCCTTGTGGTTCGTGGTTAGACATTGTCTTCACTTCCTCAAAGAAGAAACAGATCTCTCCTTCGGAGGAGCTCGCATGGGAAGTTTCTTTAACCTCTCTAACCACCTGGCAGCAAGGTGGAGAGATTCGTCGTCTGTGACCACTGAATTTGTGATTTCCAGTGTATAAATAGCAGCTGTTCCTGGAGAAGCCTTGTGATCCGTGCGCCACTTGTGCAGGGCCTCAGCTTTCCAGAGATGACATTTTGGGAACTGGCAGCTCGGGAGAGCCCAGAACGTGCAAGAGGGAGTGAAAGCGTTGCCCTCCGGTCATGCTCGCCGTGTGCTGCTTCCCTTCCTTTTTAACGCGAACCTTTTAGTTCACCTTCGGCATAACTGAGCTTCGTTGCGATCGTGCTGTTGACCTCGGGGGGGGGGGACGGATCATCCTTTAGCAGGGGTGCTGGGCACCCTTCCCTCCTGCAAGGCAGGAGCGGGGCGTGATGCTAATGCCGCAGCCTGGGGTTCAGGAGATCCGTTTCACTTCGTGGAGCTGCTGCGGGTGTCCCATGTGCTCTTGGCACAAGGAGAGGAAGCAGGTTGCCTCAGTTTCCCCTCCCACACTCTTAAAATGACAGTTTAATATTGCTTCTCTTTTTGTCTTATGTAGACTGCAAGCTTTTCAAGACCATCTAGGCCTCTCCCACAGTTGGGATATCGTAGTTTCTCATATACAACCTATACCTCTCCTCCAAAGTCCACCCCCAGTTTTGGGGGGTGTGCTTTAAGTGGGGAGGCTGTTTTCTTCACTGGAGACCACGATGTGCATGTCGGGCAGCTGCCAGGAGGGTGGAGTCCTTGGTTACCCCCCTCGATCATAGTTATTGGCTGTGCCTGAAGCAGCAAGTGAGGCTTGCAACGTGGAAACGCTCTCTGTTAACTTCTCACGGTGAAGAGTTACAACAACAGCCTTGCTGCTGCCCTTGCGAAGGTGTAATGCACAGTAAGTCCGCTTAGAAATGTAGCATCCAGAAAGTGGCAGCTTAGGAGACGGTCTGGATAAGGCGGCTGGCATCAAGAAGTTTCTGGTACGCGCCAAGTTCCCAGGAGGATGTGTTGCATGTCTCGCAGTTGCTGGTGACTCCAGAAAAAGCCCCCCCCCTTTAAATTCTACCTTCCAAAACCAGCGTTTGTTATTTAGGGGTGTTGTATGTGAAAAACCATGGTGGTACCTAATGCACGGAGATCCCTGTCTGCGTTGGGATTTGCAGGTGCTGTTGCAATCAAAGTCGACATGTCCCCAGTTGATGTATAGCACAGCTTCCTGCAAGGTCTCTGCTCTGTTGTCACCGCTGCATCATTCAGCGCAAGCCCCAAACTCTGTATTGGATCCTGAGACCTTTGCTCCCTCTTCTGCACTTAAAAAGTAGAGAAAGCACTTAGGCTTTCACAGGCACTTGAGGGGTTTTGGTTTTTGTCCGCTCCTGTGGCGGGCTCTTGCAGGGCCAGGCACGACTCTAGAGCAACACTGCTCCTAATCTTTTTCTCCTCTGTGCGGGCTTGGTTCAGTCTTTGTTTCCGGGAGCTGTTTATCAAGGACTTGTTGCAGGGTAAAATCAGCTGAGTAGCTCTTGGTATCTGTAAAGAGCAGCACCTAGGTGCCCATTAACGTTGCCACTTCTAACAAAGCCCTCCCTCGGAGGGGGCTGGCGCTCTGCCTCTTCCTTCTACCTGCGTGCTCAAATTAGCCGGCCTTTATTTGCACGTTGAGGCAAAGTATGCTGAAGAAGTGGCCGCTTTTGTCCCCGAATTTGCGTTTGGCTTATCTGTACAGAGGCAGGCACCGTTCGCGTCGGCTGCCTGCCTTGAAACGCCGGTTGCTTTTTGCTGGGTCTCATTTCCTAGCTAAACACGGCAGGCCTGGCTGACTCTGAACCAGCATCTATTGAAGTGGCTGGCAAAGCTGCTATTGCTTCCACCAGTGCCAGACACCACTGAAGCACTAGATGTACCTAGTACCCATGACTGCTCTAGAAACAGACTCTTCTCCTCCGAGCAGCATGAAAATGAGGAGTGGGAAGAAGTTGGAGGCCAGGAATTGTCAGGTATGTTAGTTGATCATGGATTTAAAAAGTTGTTTGCCATTGGCCATTTGCAGAATGCTGCCTCTCGGCTGCCTGGGCACCTACAGATTAAAAGGGCATCTATTTATTTCATGGTCAGGAAACCCTGGGAAGGGCGGTAACTGGAGCTTGCAGTTCAGCCTTTCTAGGTCTGACATTTCCCAGTCAGGACATCTCGGTGCACCTGAGCTACTCTGCATTCAAGGCCATTCCCCTGGGCTTCTTCAGGGCTTCAGTGACTGCCTGCCTGCTGTCCTTGCAATGCACCCTGTGCTTGGCCAGCTTGCAGTGCTGAAGGTAGTTGTTCCTGGGCTCTGCAGGGTGGTTATGCATTGGTACATCCTCCGTGCGGGGTCTAAACCAAAGCAGCTGGCAAGCTAGTGCCTTGAATTTAGGAGACACCTTTCCACTACTTCCCAAAAGTGCACACCTGTTACAAGGGCTTAATCTTCTAAATACAGCGGCGCTGGGCAAAGCGACGAGACGTTGATCTTGTCGTTCCTTGCGAGTGCCAGATTCATTAGGGGCCAGCAGCTGAGCTGAGGGCATCGTAAATAATGAAGTGCCCGGGGTGAGAAGGTAATAGGATATAGAGAGCAAGCAGGAGCTAGACCATATGATAGGGTTAATGCTAATGAGAGAGTGCGACCTGTGCAGTTGTTGCATTGCAGGAGGAGCGGGCTTGGTAGCACGCATCAACCGTGAGCCTCTGCATAGTAGCGAGTTGGTGAGGAAAGCGTTAAGGTCCGAGTGGCTATTTGGATGTTGGAAGTGTTTCAGGCTGGTGCCTGTTTAAAGACACCTGGAGCAAAGCTGTGTGGACACTTCAAACCCTCCCTTCCAGACATCCCGTTTAAAAAAAAAAAAAAGCACCGAGCCCTTCTGCTCTGGCCTGAGAGCGGCGCATAGTCCTAGTCCTGCTGGTGCCACGTTCACTTCTCGTGCCAGGAGCCAGCATCATGGTTCACGCTCACTGCAAAAGGAAACAGTACCAGTAAAATATGTTGCATTGGCATAGCTCATTCAGACGGGGCGGAAAGGCATGTGGCATGGCGTGATGAGCAGCTTACCTTCAGCCGCAGGGTGCGTCCTGGTGCAGCAGTGAAAACACAGGGCGATGTTGAGGGCTCTGGAGTTTGGCTCCTGCTCCACAGCTGGCCCAGTGCAACGCCTGCCTGGTTTCTCCAGCGCTTTGCCTCTGTTTATGCTTCTGCAAAATGGGTCTGAGTTCTGAAGTACATGAAATGTTTTCAGGGGTCAACTGCTGTCAGAAGGAGGGAGCACGCACGTGGTGTCGGGATGTGCTGGGGACTCTTCTTGGCATCCTGAGTGCTCCTGTTGGCATCGCTGTAGCGGGCTACTCTGAGGGTTTGGCAGAAGAGGCTTCCTCGAGACTCTGCCGATCTGGCATCCCTGTTCTGCCAGTATTTAGATGCAAGGATGGTGGGGGGCGAGAGCTCGTGGAGTGGGCATCGGGGGTGTTTTATAGCATTTCAGGCTTCTGAAGTTAACTCTCTGAATTGCTCAGCGGTGGTTCGTGAAAACACAAAAGTTAATCTAATATACTGTCTTTTCAGAGTCTGCCACTCCGAGTCTTCTCTTTCTTTTCCCTGGACTTTTTTATAACTATTGACTCACTCTTAAGAGCTCACAACTTGTGAGCGTGCTTTAATTGTACGTAGGAGGCATGTCCTGGCAGAACAGGGGCAGCGTTTCTGAACGGTGGATCTTGTGCACACTTAGGGGCTCAGAGAGTAGGTTTAATTTAATGCAATGTCGGAGTCCCGCTTGCCTTGGCACCCTTGCCCTTCCCTGCCACCTGTCCTTGGGCCACTTTCTGCCCCAGGTAGGACGACTCCTTCTCCCGTCACAGTGCCGTGGTTGTCTGAAAACAGAGAAGGCCAGGCAAGGGCTGGAACATGAAGGCAGCCCACATGTCCGTCACGTGCACGCGGAGGGCTTACTATGAACGTCCAGCTCTGCTTTTATCTTCCAGGGTGGCTGCCTTGCACTGGAGTCAGCCTGGCGTAGCGGACTCCCTTGGGCATGCCTTTCCAATAGGTCGTCTCATCTGAATTGCTTATTACAGAGGGGCTTTGAGTCCTCCTGGCTGCTATTGGTTTTTGTCCTCTCCTGTTCCTGCCTGGCTTATAAGGCAGAGCATTTGCTATTGGCTATTTTTAGCGTGGAAAGTTTTTTTTGAGGGGCCACGTGACCCAGTTGAGTTTGAACTGTGCCAGGCCCATCCAGCACTCCTGCACCCAGGTGGTATTATTTCCTTAGCGCTGTGTTTGGTCTCTCCAATTTGGCCGTATAACGATGCAGCTGATAAGGAGGCAGCAGAGCCTCGCTCTTGAAGCGTGGGTCTCGGTCAGGGCGGCGGATTGCGCTTCCAGTTTGTCTGCTGACTTGCTCTGTGGCCCTTTTTAAGTCGCTCCCTCCGTGCCTCGGTTTCCCTGCCTGGAGCACGGTACCCTCACTCCTCCGTGCCTCGGTTTCCCTGCCTGGAGCACGGTATCCTAAAATGCTTTGATGGGAGCCACTCCTCCTGTGGTTGCAAGGTGGGGAGCCAGCAAAGCTGAAGTGAAGCACCAGCTACCCCCTCCCTGCCATGGTACCTGCGATAGCAGCAGACTGAACTCGGCTGCCCTGGAGATCCCTTGGCTGCGCTGTGTCCGTCTGCTCCAAGTCTATTGAGTGACACCTCTCAAAAGCACAAATGGCGACCGACTGCACAGCCGAGGAGGCTGGTTGTGGGACGTTTTGAAAATCGGCTGGAGCAGATGCTTGCTGGGCTTGTTTCTGGATCCCAAGCGCTGGGATCCTTGGCCTGCCTGTAAACCTTGTGCTGTTTAACATTTGTAGCCTTATAAGGATCTGTACACTGAAGGGTTGTTTGCCCTGGCAAGGGAACAAGCCGGCTCGAAACATCGATCATGTCCGAGACCCTAACGCAAACAAGTGGAATGAGTTTTGTGTCCTCGACTTCCTCGAAGGCAGGCCAGTGCTGCTCTACGCTTACCTTGCCCAAGCCTGTGGCTCCTGTTCAGGCAAAGATCCTGTAGTAACTGCTGAGTAAAGACTAGAAGTGTTGGCCTTAACCCTCCTCCCGATGTTGCAAAAGACCTGAGGTTTGGGGACATATGGGGAGTTATGTGATGTGGCTCTCAAGTGTGCCCTACGGTACCGTGCACCGACGACATCCTGATGTCCCAGCCTCCAAATCTGCGAGCAGAAGGAACAGCCGAAATATCTCCGCCCCCATGCTCATGCCCACCACCCCACACTCGCTGCCACTCACCCCACTCACTGCCACTGCCACCACTGCTTCTCCCTGCCCACCCACCAAAACTCACTGATTCCACTGAGTGCTATAGTGGAAGTGGCTGAGTGCTCAGTGAAATTGGGTATCAATTTTAAACGAGTGCTATAGTG
>NW_017729012.1:3943574-3949288 GCF_001723915.1 Gavialis gangeticus
CGCTCCCCCCCCCCCGCGCACACTCGGTGGTGGCCGACGTGTATACAATGCTTCTCCATGATTCATGTCAGCAGCACTGACTCAGTTTTATTTCTGGCACCGATTTCTGCTGGGGCCTCTCTTCTGGGAAGTGGGACTTCTGGTGTCCAGATCTGGCTTTTAAAGAGCGGACAAAAACTGAAACTGACTCCCTTGGATCCGTTGAAGCCTCTGGCATTCGTTTGGTAGCATTTCCCGTACGGGCTTGTTCAGTCGGATGAGGCTCCGTCAAGTGCTGTAGGGAGGCCGAGGGCCTTGCATGCGCTGATCCGATGCTGCCGGTGAACTCCTAAGCTCCTTCCTCTTCTGTGCTCCGGTAATGCAGTCTCCTCTGACCTCCTGAAATGTCTGTGGGATTAATAAAAACCCTGTCCCTGTCGATCTCAGCTGCAAGGGAAAATACTCGTGGCCTTTAGGGCTGGATGGGCAAGGGAAAGGCGGATGCGTGGCACTGCATGTTCCCTGCAGCAGCTTAATGGCCCTGTCTCGCTGAGCAGGTGAAAATGGGCTTTCTAGGCATGATCACGGGAATGCTGAATTCAGGGTACTGCTACGTGTCCCCGAATCCGGCGTGCAACAGGTCGTTTGCAAGTTCAGGGTACTGAATTCTCCTTTTGGCTTCTCTTTTTAAAGTGGCGTCTGTTGGCATCGCTGTCACCTCGCCTTGAGTCCTGTTTATGTAGGACGGGTGGGCCTGTGGAGGGGCCCTTGGTCCCACCTGGCCTGTGGCACAGCTGGCCCCCCCCCCCAGGTATGGCTCCGCAACTGGACTCCATTTGTAGGAGGCCTTCCAGCTGTTGCTGGTCCCAGTCCCATGGAAAATGGCGGGGACCCACGTGCACAGCGCCCACCCTGCGCCTGCTGTGAGCCACCCGCCCGTGCTGAGCAGCACTAGGGCCAGGCAAAAGCCACTGCTCGGTGCAGGGGAAAAGCATCTGCCTCCCTCATCCCCTCTTGCTGCCTGGAGCCTGTACCGGGGCTGCGTCCCCTCTCCACCGCTGTCGCTACATCCATCAGCATCGCCTCCGGGCTGCCTAGCGCAGTAGTGGGGAGGAGGTGTGGGGTGCATGGGCCCTGGGCTGTTGCAGGGGGAGTGAGGGGGCAAATAATTGCCCACTTCCAGTGTAAAACCACTGGCTTCTATGCAATTCCCTGGATGTGAGCAAAACTGAGCATCTTCCTCCTTCTTTAACTCCTATTTAGTGGGCCTGGGGGTGGCCTTTTGCTGCCATGAGTAGCATGAAACTAAACCACGGCTTTTCGGAAAGGACGTGGACTGAGGAGTTAAGATCTGAAGTTACTTAAAAGGCAGAAATAATGCATTGAAGCACTTGGCTTACTCCTAAGTGTTTTACCGAGCCTTGAGTCTGGGATTTTCCCCTGTCACCAAGCAGTGCCGACTTGCATGGCACTATTGTTTCGGTGCAGTTGGTCCCACTTCATAGGCAGTCGGATAATAATAGGGCTGTCTGTTTAATCGGGGATGCTTGCTGCAAACGGACTTGTGTGAGCTGACGAGTGCGTGTTAATTTGGGTTTGTGGCACACCAATGAAACGGCTCGTGGGGCGGTTCTACATTAATTGTAACACACGACTTCAGCGTAGAGCAAGCGAACGTTGGAGACGGCTCACAATGCGCTATTGTACTGCACGGCGTACAGCCGGACCTCTTGTGCTAGGGATGTCCACCCTTCGGTTTTCAGTGGCCTTTGTAAGGATTAAAAGCCTTGACTTCTGTGCTTTAAAACAAATCCTGAGCCTCTAACATGAGCTCGTGGCATAAGATGAGATGTAAATTTTGGTTAATTGGTGCATCGCATCTTCAAAGCCACTCCCAGATTACCTAATACAATGGTTGTTTCTTTGCTTGCTCTTTTCCCCTAGACGAGGGTTGTGGCTCTCCGTTGGCTGGATCCAGCGTTTGCAGCGGAGGAAATTACTGTGCAGGCGCTGCTTTTGTTTGTTGTTACCTTAAGGCATGGCGTAGAGGGGAAGTAGTGCTCCACTGGTGACTCAGTGGTTGAGAATAAAAGCAGGCCTTGCTGACTTGGTTGTTCCTCCCTCCCAACTGCCTCCACGGGACAATGCAATACGCATTGAGCAGCAAAGGCGGAGATTATGCAGCAGGTGAGAACTTACGTGCTTCTGTTTGCAAGCATGGACTTTCACATGATGGTAAGTGTCTACTTTTTGGGGGGATGGGGTGGTTAGGCAACCAGCCTCCATCAATTAAATATTCTCTCCCAACCTGAGGCACCTTAAATGGCCTGTTAGTGGGTTTTCGGCACTGGCTGAACGGACCGTCGCTTTGGGGTGTCCCCTGCAGTGACTAGCCAGTGGGTGCTTACCTGGACAACGCTTCACTTCCCAGCGCGAGTGCTGGCAGACACCGTTTGATGTCCCCGTCTTCCCTCCTTCGTGAAACACTGCTCTTCCAGATTGGCAATATAAAGCTATTAGCAAGCAGGTGCCTAGATGCTTTATAAACTCCTGTAAAACTACCTTTGCTTCTGTTGCTCGCCGGCCGAGATCTCCTGGGATAAAAGCCCCCCTGTCTTCCATGTAGCCGAAGGAGCCGTATCCATGCCTTGCGTCCCGCCGTGCAAGCTCGCTGCAGCCGGGGTAGTGGGCATCTGCGTTCCCGCTGCCAGGGGATGGGCTTTGTCGGTTAAGGAAAGGCACGTCTGCCCTGCCTTTATGTAACTCGAATGATGCTTGGAGGAGCGTGGCGGCAGGAAACTGCACCGGTGGTGAAAGGTCAGGGGAACGTTTCACAGTCTGGGGCCTCGTCTTTGGGAGCTGGACGGGGGAGAGTCCTGTTGAAGTTGGGGCAGGTGAAGGAAAACCCCTGGTTTCTTCAGGTCTGCCTCGTGAGAAAACTACGGCGACTCTTTGCCCTCTGATGTACTGCAAGCAATGGTTGTGGAGGGAGGGGTGCTTGGAAGAGGGGCAGGTGGCAGCTGCGCATCCATTACTGGTAATATCGTGCTACCCCTCCGGGGGCTTGTGAAGTCGCTAGAAAGAGGAAAGGTCCTGTCTGAATGTCGCCAGTTTCCCTGTTGGCAGGTTACCCAGCAGCATTAGTCTGAGAGAGCTGCCTCCCCACTCGAAACAGCAAAAGGGGTTGGAAAGAGGTTATGCTGCTGGGAGAAAACAAATGCAGGCAACTGTGCTCTACTCCGTCCGGGGAGAATTGCCCTAATGGCAACTTTAAAGCCTGTAGGGAGTGAGTGTGGCATGAGCATTTCTCACCTGCGGCTCTGCCGCTGCAATTCGCTGGGACTTTTTTTTTTTTTAAAGCTGCTTATGTCAACTCCGATTTTGCAGCACTGTTTAATGTAACCAGGGCTGGAGGGAACCCGTTCTGCCCCGGAGGAGGAAAACTGTAAGCAAAAGTGTCGGAGCGGGCAGCGGGGCGCGGGAGCCAGCCGAAAGGGCCGGTGACCGGATCTCTCTAAATATCTGCGATGTAATCTCGGCTCAGCAGCCTCACGGCGGATGGCGGCGGGGAGGGTACGATGCCCCTCCTCTGAATGCAGAGTGGATTAGCAACTCGCATGACCTTGAAATTTTGTTAACGTGCTGAAATTAATCCATAAAGGAGCCTGCCTTTCTCCGAGTCTCATTGCAATGTAAGGAAGAAGCAGCAAGCCTCCCTGCGGCATTTTGCTAATTTGTCTATTTATAGACCATGAAAGCGTGCGCCTGAGCCCCTCCAGCGTCTGGAGGTAGCTGTTTGTTAAACTGGAGGAGCTGCGATTAAGTGATGCCGCGTGGAGCTCGGAAGAGATCTCCTTGTGCCGGACTCTAGCTGTGGTGCGTGTCGGTGCCTTGGCCCCGTACGGTGGAAATAGCTTAATGCTGGGAAAAGACTTGGGGCCCAATCCTGTTCCGCTTGCTAAGCATCTCGGTGCAATTCATATTTCAGCCTGTCGGAGTCGCTTAAAACAACTAATGCCATCTACTCCTGCCTGTCTTTGCCTCGAGGTGACGTGGGAAGTGGCAACGAGGAGGATGACGCGGCCACGTTTTGCGCTGGCCACTGAGGCACTGAGTTGCGCGAAGGGCCAGGTCCTGCTTCACGTGACGGCTCTGGAGGCCGTTTCGTCGACCTGCTGCCCCGCGAGCATGCTTTAAATATGACCTGCGGCAATTGCCTTTTAGGCTTCAAAGGTAGCTGTTCCAGCTGTTGGCAGTCGCGGATGTTGCTAGTTAATCGATTTGTGATGGTGTTGCGCTCTTGGTGGCCTCACGTGTTATACACGCTGCCTCCAAGCCATGACCGCTGTGCCACCTAGGAGTACTGGCAGCTGATTTTTTTTTTTTTAAATCTGAGACCTAGAGGCAAGATACTGCTGCTTCTCGGACCCGTAAATCTTGCTGGGACTGCGCTGCCGAGACCCATCCCTTGGTGATGCTATCAAGGCTGTCATTTAGGTCCGCGCGAGGAAGCTCCACGGTAATCTAGATGTCACGGTGGCCAAGAACTCCTTGGGTTGACGAGTGTCAAAACTTGTTCAGCCTCCGTGGGATGAAACGGGGTACTTAGTGGTACCCTAAATCTGTTGTGGCGTCAGCAAATAGTGTAGTGCGTAACTACACCGGATACTAAAACTTTTCGCTTACTTTCCCCTGCCCTTGAACACGCTGCCTGGAAATATTGACTTTCAAAGCACCGACTCTACCAACGTGGAGCAAATCTGTTTGTGGCCTCAGTTAGTCACAGGGCAAGCTATAGGGAAATTCCTCTTAACCATGTATTATCAGCAGGATGCTTTGTAATGACACTGGAGCAATCTCTTGGCTTTTTACTCTTGCTGTAGGATCCAAGGGTTGACTCATGGAGCAGGAACAAGAGCCCTCTGGCTCCTGGCTTTTTGTCCTGTATATTCAGTGTGTAATGCTGGTGAGAACAAACCCGCATGAGAAACTTGGGTCCCTTCTTGTGTGCTGGCTCCTGAAAAGGTCTCGGTGCCAGGGGTGGAGTAGTGAACCCCCTGCAGAGCTACAGTGAAACTACTCCAGGTTGCAAGGTACTTCCTCTTAAATTAACTTCATTTATGAGCATCCACGAATGGCTGGTCTGTAACAGTGAAGCAGATGTTAACTTCTAGGGGAAAATACCTAGGGACTTCTGTACTTTGAGCAGGGGGTTGGACGAGATGACTTCCTGAGGTCCCTTCCAGTCCTTGTTGTCTGCGATTTCTGTACTGGATCAGACTAGTGGTCGTCTGTTCGGTGTCTTGTCCAGTATTTAAGGTGCAAGAAGCCAGTACTTTGGGGCTAGGGAATAACCTACCTATGGGGGTGTATTTCCTCCCACGCTGCACTGGAGATTGGCTGAAGCAATGTTGGCATCTTCTCTGGAGCTCTTGGCTTGGGGTGTTGCTCCTAGCGCTTCCCCTGCACTGTGTAAATGGCAACAACACCTGACTGTTGGTGGCCGCTGGGGCAGCGTGGGCCGGTACCCTGGGCTTTGCTTCATCACTCTGGATCCTGTTGGTCCAAGACTTTTTCCTCTAAATGGCTGCAACTGAGGAGAAGGAAATGAATTAGGGGTTAGTATTTCTGTGGCGTGCCTCCTGCAAGCAGCATGCGATTTTTTTTTGAAATCCTCATCTTCCCATGGACTCTTATATATATATATATATATAGCTTGCAGTAACGGATGCATA
>NW_017729012.1:3954288-3955296 GCF_001723915.1 Gavialis gangeticus
TATATATATATATATAGCTTGCAGTAACGGATGCATAATCAAAGGCTACCATGCCACTTTGCTCTAAGGAATTTCTCTGATATTGCTCTACTCCAAACCTACTCTGTGTAACCAGACATTCAGGCTACGCAGACTGCAGAGTGCTGGGGGTGGCTTGAAATGGTTCTCCTGTGCTTAAAACCAGTTAGTAGAGTGCGATGTAGTTTTAGCAATTACTCTGGTAACTGGTTTTAAGCGCAGGAGAACCATTTCAAGCCACCCCCAGCACTGTGCAGTCTGTAGCCTGGATGTATTTGGGTTTATCTTCTGGCTACACTTTTTTGAAAATTCAAGTATGTGCATCCATAAGTGTCTGCTTGTAAATATTGCTCTTAATTTATTTCTATTTTTATATATTTTTTTCATATGTATTTCTTGCGTGCATGCCAGCCTGTGGCTTCTTTACTATTCATTCAGTCTAGGAAGAGCACGCGCTAACTGCAGATGCTTCCTCAGCCTAATGAGGGTATTTTTATACCCGAAACCTTGCAAAGAAGAATTTTTCCAACTATTTGAGTTGGTCTAATACAAGAGATCAGATCTACCCAAAGAGCCTTGTCTGCCTGTGTCCTTAGACCACCACGGCTACAACCTGCAGCCCTGCAAATATTGTTGCCTTTCGTGTAGGGTTAGTAGACCATCGCAGGGATCTTTCTAAGCATGAATGACCTAACTGCTGCTTGGAGCCAGTGGTCCTCTGTCAGTGGTACCTTTTTAACATCCTTCCCTAATAAAAGCAGTGCAGGTATCCTTGGTTGCGTTGGGCCAGTCGGCTATCTGGCAGTACATAAGCGTCGTACTTGTCTAATAGGGCGGATGCCGCCGCGTCTTAGGTCGGTCTCTCCAAGAAGAAGAATTTGTCGTTAAAATTGCAACCCGATTCACCACTTCAGGACTCCCATTTTATAGAGCTGCGTTCTTCAGACGAGAAGCAAACTGAAAACAGATGGGGGAGGAGGGGGCTGGGAG
>NW_017729012.1:3960296-3975826 GCF_001723915.1 Gavialis gangeticus
CCCCACTGCATGGGGAAATCTGCATGAGCCCTCCAACCCCCCTCACTCCCCCAGCACCCCCATGGGTGCCCTGCCTTCTGGCTCACACCACGTGGGGGGCTCTGCATGAGCCCCTGAAGCCCTAAGGTGACTGCAGGAGCAGAGTCCTGGGGCTTTTCTCCATTTTTTTTAAAGGGCTGGGAGGGGGGGCAACATGTTAGTTTTTCCACCAATCTGCTTAGCTTGCAAATCGGTGATTAGCGCAAGGGACAGAAGGACTAGTAAATTCCTGGGAATACCAGATTGGTGAATGGCAGGCTCGCTTCCCATGTGTGTTACTAAATCCCACATCCTGTGCTAGACGGAGGAGTTGGGTGCCTGAGAAAAATGGCGCTTTATGGGTAAGCGGCAGGCCTGCACTGGTTCCTATCTCACAAAAATATCATCACGCCTTAAGTAATGGGAGCCATCTCCAAAATGAGGCACAGGTATCGCCCATTTGAATGGCCACGTTGGGACTTTAAGGCATCCTAGTTTTGCTTGGGTCTCTAGCATTTCTAAAAGAATAATTTAGGAAGTGGCTTCTGACTGATCCCGCATTTTGGGGATCTGCCAAGTGAAGATGCTGTTGAAATGCCGTGCATCTGTTGATAAATCTTCCGGTTCGTTCTTAGTAAACCGCGGAGCGTCGTTGTTCTGATGCATGAACTTTCCTCGAGTTAGTTTTCAGCAGTTATGGATGGGTGTATTTTATGAGCCTGCCGTAACATCTTTGTCTTCAAGAAACTCAGATTTTTACTCTCGACAGGGGTTGAGTTTTGCTCTGTTTCACCCCAGGCAGATTGGAAAGAAGCGGTGGGGAAAGCCACTAACCGCAGGCACGAGACGAGTTAGACGTGCGCTGTGCAATGACAGATTCTGCTCCCTTGTTAAAGTGCATACGTTGTATTCACTTATAGCCAAAGGCAGATGAACGGTGCAAAGGGAAACCCGCCATGTAAAATGCGGCGTCTAACTTGTTCAGGGCCACATTGCAGGGTAGCGCGCGAGATGGGACTAGACCCCAGGTGTCCTGGCTGCCTGGGTCCAGGATTATGTCCCTTTAGATGATGCAGACCCAGCAGGGATGCTCCTTTACCGAGGGGGGGAAAAGCACCTCTTTAGGTAAAGCCACCGGCAAGTGGAAAAGAGGTGCGTCAGCTGTGCTGAAAAGTTAGCAAAGGAGAGTGGTGTGTAAGGCTTAGATGCTAGAACCGTTCTCCCCTCTTGCCTTGCTTTTTTTATTATTGTTATTTTTTAACGTGACTTACCTGTTTGTGTTTCCCCCTCTCTCCAGGTGTAATTGCTGAGGCTGTCGAGGATGGCTTTACGCTTCCGCAGATTCTTACCGTACGCCTTGCCTGGAGTGCTGGTGCTGATCGGATGGTGGTGGTTCTTCTCTCGTAAAAAGGAGCGTGAAAGCAATCATGATAGGCAAGTCTTGGTCGGTGTGCAAGAGCAGAGGATCGAACCCCCCAAAAAGGAGCCTTCATCGGGAGAGGAACCAAACGTCCTCAGGGTGCTCCCTGTGCTGGCGGCGGAGGGCCGCCCGGAGAATGAAACCTTTCCTCCCAAGCCATCGTTGGGGTCAGTGACTCCTCATCTCTCGCTTCGAACTCTCGAGGGGTCAGATTCGTCCGAGAACCTTCCTGCCACAGTAATGACGGCCGTTGAACTCGACACGTTGGATGACGACAGTGACAAACTGGAAAGAGCGGTGTCTCGGGAGGAAAGCGGGTCCCCTGCACAGGTGTCTCCCCCTCTTGTCCTGGAGAGCGTTGAGTCGACTTCCAGTGCAACTCTCGGCCAGCAGCCACTGGTGTGTCCAGCATTGGAGTCGGCCCAAGAGCCTTTTGGAAAGACTGGGAGACTGGGTGAAGTGGAAACGACTCGTGATGCTTTGAAGAGGCCGCCGCGGGAAACCCAGTGCCCAGAAACTACGTCTGTGGACCCCAGCCTTTCACCAGCCCCCTGCCCAGAGCCGGGCAAGGAAGCTGATACCCAGCCTATCGCTCCTGATGAAGAGGATCAGAAGGAGGTTGGAGAAGTTGATTCAAAGCAAAGAGAGTCTGAAGTTGGCATGTTCCTGAATAGCTGTGCAGAGTCCGTCTGCTCGGAGCCGTCCGGGAAAGAGACGTCTGAGTCGACTGGCAGTCCTGTGCCGAAGTGTCGGGGAAGGGAAGACCAGCACGCCCTGTATACACAGTCGAAAGGAGATGGTTTGCAAAAAGAGAGAACTGGAGGAGTGAGTTTGGACAAAGATGAAGTTGAGAAAATTGAGCAAGTTGCTATACAGATTATTTCTAAGGTCATCTTAGCAGCCACTGGGGAAGTGCTGTCTGGGTCGGTAAGTGATGTGTCCAGTAGGCTTTGTCAGGTTGATAGACCTCAGGAAAGAGTGAGCACCCTGCCGGCGGATCCAACGCCCGCGGCAGAGCCCAGCAGAGAGAGCAAGGCTGCCGCTGCCCAGAGCACCGCCGCAATACCCGCACCTGGAGCAGAAGAGAAACTCGACAGTTGCACGACTTACTCCAGCTACTTGAAACACGGGTGCTTATCTCACCCTGTTCAGGTAAACCCGAAAGACCCTCAACCAAAGAGGTCTGCACACGGCGAGGTGCCAGGAGCCCATCGGACTTTGGTTGCAAAATGCCAAGTGTCGTTGGAGGAGTCACCTCCGGCGATGGAGGACTCTGGGTGCAGCGCGTGCACGTCGGAAGATGGGATGAGCATGGAGGATCCATTGCAGAGCACCTCCTTGTCTTTCCTGGCAGGCCAGCATACGGACTCGCTGAGCACGTCTGCCATCCAGGATACTTCCATCGAGCAGAGCTTGGTGCCCAGTGAGAAGCCTGTGACCTCCAAGTTAGCAGAAGACGACAAAGTGCCATATAGCAATGGGATGTTGAAAGAGGACAGTCCGGATCTGAGACACGAGAGGAACTGGGCCACAGAGACGGATGCAGACCACTCGGGAGGTAAGGGCTTGGGGTGCGTGGGAGACCCCTGGGGAAGTACACTGCACGTACTGCGCATGACCTCTGTGCTGGCATCCCAGCCTGCATCACTGTGTAACGGGCCTGTTTTGTGGCCGGCTTCCCCCAGTAATGAAAAGCTCTAGAGGTTTATACATAGATGCACCTTATGTTTAGACGAACGTAAGTACCCATTATTTGCTGCCAGCTTTTACACCCCATGGTGATGAGTGCTCCAGAGACCAGCCGTGGCTAGCCGGCATCCGCTGGCCGCCTGCCAGCAAAACACTTGTGCACATGGTCTGCTTCATCAGGTCTAGGATCCTCAGCAAGGCTGAGCCCCCAGAGCACAGAGCCTTTTGCTTACCCCGTAAGCTTTTAGGTTCTTGTCCTCGATGTAGACAGTGAGCAATAACAGTACTGCTTGGCAGTGTCTGTGGCTGGTGCCTTTTGGCTTACAGATGTTCCTTCCCTGGCACGTGTAGCCTTGCTCTTTCTCTCTTAGGTCCTGGGTGGGTTGTTCCTAGTGGGATGCAACACGGCTAATTGTATGTATGGGCCAATACAACCATTAACTTTTTAGCCTTCTTAAAAGCTGCAGGACCCTGCTGGGCAAACAGTCTTTAATGATGGGATGCATTTTATAATCCCCGCTGGGCAACTGCAGTGCTGCCTGCTGCTAGATTGCAGGCTCTGCTGCCTTTACTGGGAGTTTGGGGTTAGCCCTACGAGAGGGGCTGCTGCTGCTTGCAGTGAGGGTAAATGAAAAGACGGTGCCCTGGCCCTGCAGGTGCAGTGCTTTATAGGAATAGCCAGGAGAACAGAGCTGCAGTGCAGGGCCTGAAGTCGTGCCTTGTGCAACTCCTGTGGGTTTGTTTAAATATACTGGGAGGATGCATATTGAATGCTGGGGGGAGATAAGGAAAGAGGCTACCAGGAGAGTGCAAGATGATTGGGAAAAAAAAAAAAGCTATGCTGCCACCTTCTACACTGTCTTCGTGCAGCATAAATCCGTGCCTGTCGCTGTCAAACCTTTGCCAGGAGCTCTGAGCAAATAATAAATAGTGGGACCAGTGCTCCTCTTCTCCTTTCAGTGATTTTACCTGCGTCTCCCTTGCAACATATGAAAGCTGTTCTGTTTTATTAAGAAGATGGCAGCTTCCAGTCTTGTCCTTTTCAAATAGGAGCATGTCCCTGACTCGACTCTGTAAGACGGAGCAAAAGCTCTTCACGACACTTGCAGGCTCTGTTGCAGTGGACCAGGGCCCTTCCTCTGAGCAGAGGGCTGAAGTGCAGGAGTGCTTCGCAGCAAGGAGGTGCAGGAGTGCTTCGCAGCAAGGACAGATGCCCTGCCACCCAGCTCTAGGTTTAAACTGGCTCACCCTGCCCATTGCTTCTACCTTGGCTCACGACAGCAGAAACGTGGTGTCAGCTTGGCCCCCGAGTGAGAAGGCTCTGCCTCCTTTCCCAGATATCGAGTAGCTCTGAGTACAACAGACAGATCCCTTCCAGGCTGAAATTTTAATCGCAGAGAAACATCTTTGCTTCTGCAGCATGGATGTTGCTTGCTACCAATAATGGCCCATGGCTGCTGGTGTTGTTTTTTACCTTATAATAGTGTGCGCCTGCCACAGTGCTATGCTCTGCCTATTATTATGTAATGGAAACCTCTCTGGTAAGAAGACGTAACTTTACTTTAAGTATGCATCTCACATGTTGTGGTGTGCAGGAGGGTGTGTGGTACACAAGGCTGTCTGTGTTGACTAAGTCGTGTAAGGGAGGGCCAAAAGTCTTGATTTCTTTCTCGAAAAGGAATAGAAAGTCTGACTGTTGGGCCTCTGATGTAGGAACACGATAGGCTAATGTTTAGTGCGAGGCCTAAGCTTTAGTTCACCATGTGAAGAAGCAGTCTGGAAAGCCATCCAGAGATGGACTGCATGAGTTACCTGTAAACTGTGGTCTTTTTTTTGCAGGTTCAGATGTAAACAGCATGGATTCAGTGGACAGCGGCTGTGCCCTCGGGAAGACGGAGACTCGCCAGAACTCCAAGCCAGGAGTAGACTCAAATAAGTCGGAGCTCACTATCTGGGAGATAGAGGTGCCAAAGGTAACGAGCCAAGCACCTGGTGCCAGTGTCTCCATGCACTGACCCTAGAAAACTTGTAGTAGTTGGAAAGGACAGGGTGTCGTCACCTGGGTTTGAGGCCTGGCCCCACCTGACCTCTTGCAAAGACTTGGGGCTGGAGCCACATGGGTGACTTGATGTCCGACTCCTATGATGAGTTGTACTTGAGGTTATTCTGACGCCCAGTTATCTTTTGGATCCGGGCCTTGGCACTTCTGCGCTTCCCTGCGTCTGTAATGTGCATCAGGCTTGCCTGTTCTTGGGGTGATGAGCTGAAAGTACTTAAAATACCAGCTGGAAAGCTCAGAGGGGTGTTAGGGGGCCTGCTAAGGCTTCTGCGTACAAGGAGAGCTTTAAACTGCCTTCCCACGATCACTGCTCCAACTCTGAAGGTTGGGCCCAGCTGGTTTACAAGAGCCAGCGCCATAACATGCAGATAACATCTCTGTGCACATCAGTTTTCTCTAGGGTTGCTTTCTCCAGACTTTTCCCTTCCTCTGTTCCCAAGGCTTGGTTTTATAGCCTCAAGCCGTGAAGCCATGAATGATTTCACAAGTTCCTTTTGGAAAAGGTCCATGCCCTGGGGCAACCTGAAGATCCCTAGCTGAGCAACAGAAGGAGTCTGCTTCCCCATGGGCGAAGCAGGCTGCCTTTGCAGCTTAGAGGCCGCGTGCCTGCTGCTGGTGCAACTGCATACCGAGACTGTGTGTGTGGGGGGCGGGGAGGGTGCACAGTATAACCTAGACACGGCTGCACCTGGGCATTAAAAGAATCCATTTCACAGCCCAGTGCGGACAGACTTGATGTTTCCCAAAGCAGTATATGCAAGGAGCTAAACTTTAAAAAAAAAAAAAACCTTCCTAAGGGGCTGTATTCGGTGGAAGTGCAGTTGCATCGGTACTGGAGTCAGCGGTCTGTACCGGGCCGTTAACGCCTTCACCGCACTTCCTTTTTACAGGCCAGAAAGGTGGTGTTTGCAAAACCTCCATTATTTGGAAGGTCCTGCCTTGAGCTTCCACATAATCTCCCTAGGTTTAGCACTAACTGGGTTTTCTGCCAACTGTAGAAGGCCACGGGAGTGGGCTGTCCTTGTAGGTGGAATAAATTAAAGGCTGATGGTGCTGTTCGCCCTCCTGACTGATTTTCTCCGTCTTGTCTTTCGATAAAGCACTTGGTTGGCCGGTTGATCGGCAAGCAGGGGAGGTATGTGAGTTTCTTGAAGCAAACATCCGGTGCCAAAATCTATATCTCAACATTACCGTACACCCAAGACTTCCAGATCTGCCACATAGAAGGTGAGGGGAACCATTTTTGGCTGCTGTTTTTGTTTTTGCTTTTTCTGGCTTTTGTTCCCTGGAGGGCACTGTGGCTATAAATGGGTGAAGAACTGCTGTCGTCTCGGCGCAACGCAGAGGCAATGCCTGTATTTGCCTGCCTCCAGTGGCAGACGGCAGCCACTGCTGCCCACCGACCAGAGCGCGTGCAGCTCCACTGCAGCAGCTGCTCTGTGACCAGGGTGTGAAACGCACACGGGGAAAGCACCAGCTGTTGAATAGCCCCGTCTAGCTGGCAGGGATGCGGTGATGTCTTGCTCCGCTCTGCAGAGGTGCCGTGGTTCTTTGGGGCGCGGAAAAAGGAAGACTCTTGTTGCTCAGGGGCAGTACGGGCCTGGGTCCTTTGCTCCAAAGTCTGCTCTGTACCCACCGGTAGAGAGAGGTCTAAATAGCAGCAGATTCCCCCGCGCTGCGGATAGCAGCAGACTAAAGCAGCGTGTGCAGCAGGAAAGAAGGCGCGTCTTAATGCACATTGTCATGCGTTAAACAAGCACTGCCTGGTCTAAAGCTATGATATCGGTGCATGTTTTTAAAATACATTTCTGCCTTAATGAATGCTCGGTCAAAGGGGTGCCTGTAGGACCCCAGCAGTGTTGTTATCTGAATCCATTAATATTGTTCTGGAGTGAGGTGTTACCAGTCATGTCAGCCCTCAGGTTGGATGGTCTGTACGCACGCTGTCAGGGTACCGTCTGTGATGCCGTACCTCTAATGGGTTTGGTATTTCAGGCTTCAGTTCTTGGTAATAAAAACTCATCCAGGCTTATTGCTCATAAACCAAGCCTAGGCACTAGCATCCGTGACCAGCTACACACAGTGCTGGACAGGTCGTCTGCTGGTGATACAGGCATGAACATAACGCTTAAGCCCAGTACAAAGTTTAGGGGTTCCCAGGCCCTCTTTTCATGAAGTGCTCAAAACAATATTGTGTTCACAGCACATTCAGCTAATGTCTCGCGTTCAGTGACATCCTCCGCATCCACATCCATGTCATACTTCTCATGAATTAGTGCAGCCTTCCTGCTGGATATGTCTGGCCAGGTCACTCTCTTTTGGGGGGGGCTTTTTTGTTGCTTTTTTTTGTGTGTTGGTGGTCGCTTATTGGTCACATCGGTTCACTCTGTCTGTCGGCCTCGGAGGCTCGTCTGTAAAAGTAATGAGCTACTCTGCACAGAAGTATATTGTATGCCTGGTTCTGTATTCATCGGGGCCTGCTCTGATTCTTGCTGTTAGTAGGGCTTCTGTATGCTGTGTGCATACGCTGACTAGTAGTTGTGTTCAGCTATACTCTAGCAAGATCTACAGTGCCATTTCTTCCAGGGAAAGCTTTTTGTGGGGGAAAACGGTTTATAGCAGCGTTCCCTCCCCTATTTCTGAGCTGGTAGCCAGGTGTCTGCACATAGTGCTGGCTGGAGACACCAAGCCTCTCTGTAATTTTGTTAGCATTTTGCTGCTGTGAGGTAATTGAGACGTTAAATAGGGTATGAGACCCAAAAAAGGGAGAAATGTCCAATTTGCAGCCTAGATTACACAAATAATCAACGTTCTTTCCTATTGAGTCTGCTGCTTTTTGGGGTAGAGACTTGCATTTTGTGTTTGTACAACACCTGCCACAGCTAGATGTGCTCTCTTGGATGAGCTGTAGATGCTCCTGCGACATGCAACTTACTGTACGCATTTTCCAAGTCGCTGAGAAATAAACTGGCGTGAAGAGACTCTTATAAGCGGTTGGACTGCTGTGAAAACCATTTAACTCAACTATCTAAAAAGCCTATTTAAAAAAAAAAAACAACAAAAAAACACAACAAAGCCCCACACTGAGGTTTGATTGCCCTGAGCACTGTAGCCCTTGAATGCCTCTAACATTTATTGCTGATGGTGCTGTTGCTGCTAGCACGCATTGACAGAGGAGGCATTCATCTGTTAGATTGCATTAATCTGAAATGCTAACCCTTGCACTTCCACCACCCAGGTTTGGCTGAGATTTTCAAAGCAGCGGATGGGATCTAACGGTTCCAGCTTTTGCAATAGGAGGGGCGGCGGGACTCTTTGGCATTGAAATTGGTGTCAGCATAAAGGCCATCAATGAAATAGTTTTACTAAATGCAGAGAATGAAAACATCTCGGCTTTCTAGGATGGGGCCTCGAGCTGGAGGAACAGAAGGGAACCTGGTAATCGAGTGATGAGGCATCTTGGCGTAGCTTTGGCACAAAGGTGTGGCCCCGGGGCTTGTCCAGTATATCCTGCTGACTAACTCGACTGGGTTGCTGTCTTCCAGGCTCTCAGCATCATGTAGATAAAGCGCTGAGTCTGATTGGAAAGAAGTTCAAAGAACTAAACCTCAGCAACATCTATGCCCCTCCTCCCCCATCACTGGCGCTCCATTCCCTCCCTATGACTTCATGGGTGAGTACCAAGGCAGCATGCTGGCTTGATATTAGTTAGGTTGCAATTAGCCGCTGTGTTTAAAAGGCAGCTCCATAGAGCCACGCTGCATTCGCTTTAATTTGGCCATCCTTCCCTATTCAGCAGGCCTCCGTGGTGGCTCTGGAGCAAAGCTATCGCCCAGTAACTGGGTGTCAGACAAACTGGTATCATAGATGGATGTGCTGGGGGGATGGTGCGTGCGTTTTCTCTATTGCGAAGCAGCAACACTTTATTCATACCAGGCAGCGTTTGTAAGCGCTGGCTGCCCCCCTAGATGCCTTCAAAGCCATCCTTTTGGTTTTCTGCCTCAGCTGCCTGTAACTTAGCACAGATGTACTAGTTGCAGGTCAGACGCTTCCCGCCTGTCATGCTGCTGCCCTGTACTCGGTTTTCTGCAGCGTGCTCTGGGACATCCTATCCAAATCCTTAACCCAGCCGTGCTTAATCTCTGGCAGTTGTATGTGCCTCTGACACAATAGGCTTTTCCTACAGACTAGACACGTTTGCTTGAGAAAAGTGCTCTGGGGTTTTTGGCTTGTGGCTCTGCATCTGGAGTATCTGTTCTTTAAAATGCATTTACAATGTAGTCAAACACAGAGCTGATCAGCTTCTGCACGTAGTGCGTCACTAAAGGGGTACCGTGCCAGCCTGACTGCACTAATTGCATCACTCTCCCTTTTTATTATGGTGTTTTATTGCACTTGTTCAGAACTAGCATTAGTCTCTGCACTTCTCGGGCAACACTTTCTCTCTCGCTTTCCAGGGGTTGCCAGGAAATGATGATTTCCATTTTTTTTTTGTTTGTTTACAGGCATATGTTCTATATATTGCCTGGCTACATACTGCTATTAGCCTTCACCTGTTGCCACAGGCAGTAGCACTGGGCTCATTCTTGAAAAGTTCATCTGCATTATCCTCTCACATTCATTATAAACCTGATGCTTAAGCCACGATAGTAAAATCTAAGGCCCTAAGTAATGGCATACCCCAATATGCAGTGGCTCCTGTGAACAGGCCTGGGCATAAGCTCTATTTGTTCTTTTAATTGCAGAAACCTCCATCCCAAACTTACTCGTTAGAAAGACCAGGAATTTCTATCTCCTAGGAGCTGTTATAATGCTAGAACTGGAGTATGTAGGGAAGATGGTATGAGATGATGAGCTTGCTCAGCTGTGCCTTTTAGTCTCCCTGTCCTGTGCCTGAATAGGGTTTCTTGTTTTGCTGCTGACAAGTTGTGCAGACCTTTCCCAGAAGGATTTTGTCCCAAAATTATTCCTGTCGGCAGAGCATAGGACATCAGTGGCTCAACTGATCGGTCCTAAACTTGCACTAGGGCCCGCTGTCACGCTTGCGAGCTGTTAAGCTTTCCCTTACGAGCTCAGATGAATGAGGTCAGTGAAAGTGAGTTTGTTGCTCATCTTTGGAATAAACAATAGTCATGTCATTTCTGCGTAGTAATGAAAGCATTCTCTTTGTGCCAGCTGATGCTCCCCGATGGAGTCACCGTCGAGGTGGTTGTGGTTAACCAGGTCAACGCGGGACACATGTTTGTACAGCAGCACACTCACCCCACCTTCCACGTCCTGCGCAGTCTGGACCAGCAGATGTACGTCTGCTATTCGCAACCGGGGATCCCAACTTTGCCGACGCCAGTAGAAGGCAAGTAGCCTTGTTGCCCACGCACCTCTGTGTTGAGTAGTTTTCTGCAATCCGGAGAAGCAGGATTCGTGCAGCCTTATTTCAGTGTCACCCTCCAGTCGCCAGTCCTTCCTAGTAGCCTTATGTAGTGTAACTTGAGTCGGGAGTATGCAGGCTTGTGCTTGTGGGCATTCGTCTGCTCCCAAACTAAAAGGGAAGGGGCGTTTCAGTGGTCTCAGCTTTGCTCATCACCAGATGGCAGAGCATCAGTGACCGCTGGAATTGGGTGACAGAAGAAAAAACCTGTATTTAAAAAGAAAAAAAAGAAAAAAACTGGGAGGCAATCCATCTACTCCTGACTTTTTTTAATAAAATAAGGGAATTTAAATTTTACTTAAGCGAACTTAACAAGGAACCTGTAGGCTCCTAAATACTGAGAACCCAAGGATGGATGGCATTTCAAATTCAGGGTTTTTAAAGCTGTATTAAAAGTGTGTGTGTGTATGCACAGGGGTAAAAATCTTCTTAACCAAGAAGAATTTTGCAGCCATTTCTGCTGGTCTAATAGGATATCAGACTTGGCCAGAGATCCTTGTCTGCCTGTGAGTGCATGCACGGACCTGAAGGAATACTGAACCTCCGAGTCTGCTTGGCTTCAGCCCCCAGAGCTTATGTGCCAAGGGAGAGGTGCAGATTACTCGGGGTTGCCTACTGCAGAGGTTGAATGCTTTCCTCTGGAGGGTCTGACACCGGCCGTTGCTGGAGATGGGATTTCTGAGCTCAGCGGGCCTTGAGCTTGATCCAGGCTGGCTGTTCAACCTAGTCCTCATGTCCATTGCAAGGTTGATCCAAGCCAGAAATACTTTGGCCGCTCCTTTTCATGCTTTGAATGTCCTATCTGACCCAGCAAGAACTACTGTAATAACACCGACTGCCGTTGCTGCAAACGGGGGCTACTGGTTTGCCTGGGGGGGTGGTACTTATTTCCTTAGCCCCTGGCTGTTTTGTGCATCTCTTCTCCCTCTAGTATTGCTAGTCAGAGAGCATCTTTGCGGTGTCATTGCAAAGATGTTTGCTGCTGGCGCCTTAATTATAGCATCAGGATTATATTCCTTGCTGCAAACACTTCCTCCTGTTTCGAGGTATAATTTCTGGCGTTGCCTCCAGCCTGCTGGTGTGTGGTGTAGACCGAGGGAGCAGAATGGCTGACGTGGCTCTTCCTCTAGGCTGCATATCTCCTCCAAGCAATTTCCCCTGGTAGAGCTTAAGAAAGCGACTATCTTAAAGCATCCCCCTCCCTTCTCTTCACACTGAGCAGCTGGAAGGGAGGAGTAGCCTTGATGTGCCCGTGTGCGGGGGTGGAGAGGTGCTCTCAGCTGGGTGACTGTCAAGGCAGCTGTCAGAGTACGGCAGATGGATGTCCAGCACCGCTTGGATTCACTGCATGCTCTCGTGGGGCCGTACAGTCGCTCGCTAAAATTGCAAATGCCGCTTTTTCTGTAATGTCAAAATTGGACAGTTTACTTACGATTATAAGTCTTAAGTACGAGATGGGAGGAAAGGTGCGTTTTATCTTGCCTTAAGGGGCCTGGTGTGCACACGTACAGAGAGCTGGCCCTTGCATATTTGGTGACCAGCTCCATAGGGCACCACAGGAGGTGGGAGGGAAGGAAGAAGCGAGGTGGGAGTGTAGAGGGTGCGACTCCAAGTTGGTGACAGAACCAGCAACAAAACCCATCAGGCCTCCCGTCTCCCATTTCGGTGCTCCACCTGCTGGGTCTTGCTGCCCTGCTATGGAGTCGTAGGGTGCCGCACCCTCTGGAAGAGTGGGTGGTTTGAATTGTACCACGCTGGTCGCTCAGCAGGCGGTTGCATAATGCTGCTTGTATTCCTGGGGGTTCCTAGGTGCAAGCGCTAATGCCAAACTTATCTCTCTCCCACCCACTTGTACTCGGCAGTCGGCGTTATTTGTGCAGCCCCGGGCATGGACGGAGCGTGGTGGCGGGCTCAAGTCGTCGGCTACTTCAAAGACAGCGGCGAAGTGGAGATCCGATACGTGGACTACGGAGGATACGAAAGAGTTAAAATAGACACCCTCAGGCAAATCAGGTCGGTGACTTCTTCACCCCTTGTCTGGAACCGCGCAGTTGACCCTTCGTAATGGGGTGTCGCAGCTTGATAGGTAAAGGTGCCTCTGTTTGTGAAGAGAATGGCAGGAAGCTTCTGCTGATGGAACAGCCCCTGGGTTGCTTGGTGATTTTAGACCCAGCTCATTGTCTTCCTGTGAATATTCAAGCGCTTCAAAAAGCAAAGAGCGAGTATATGCCTTGCCACTTCAGCAGGGAAGCTGCTGAGCCGGAGGCAAATGACTTGCTGGAGTTGCCCAGCAGCAGGATTGGGATAGAAGCTGTGGGCTGTGTTGCATCCTAGAAGCTTCTTGCAGCTTCCTAGAGCAGCTCTTGGGATGGATGGGGCGTGATGAGGCAGGACTGCGCCGCGCATCCACCCGGCCCAGGATTTCCCTTGGTGCCATGGAGGGTGGCGAGTCTGCTTTTTAGTGTATGCCTGCTGTAACGGAGCTGAGCCTGGGGTGACAGAAAGGGACGGGCTGGGTATGCAACCTCAAAGGAAAACCTGTAAATAGGCTAGTGGCTTCTGCCTCTGTCCTGAGCTCCAGGCTTGTCTAAAAGTTTCTGCAGCTGCTTTGCCGTCTCCTTTGCGTTACGGTTGTGCCTACATAAACTCGCGGCCCTGTTGTTCTTGTACGTCAAGAGCTGAGCCCATAAGTGCTGGTCCTAATCTCCTACAGTCTGCGGAGATGAAAGCGAGGGTGGCAGGAAGGGAGCGGTGGTATTGTGCATTTCACAAGTGATGGGCAAGCATGAGGAGCTAGGACGGGATCTGAGTCCCAATCCAGCATCTGCACTGCAAAGTTTGCTCCCCTCAGATGTTTGCTTATGCATTTGTAGAGCGGACAACAGTTGTTTTTGGTTACCGGTTTAATTTGAAACGCAGTCCTGTTGTGCCAGCCCCCTAAATATCGACTTAAAAAAATAACATGTAGTGAGGGTAAAACGAGTCTTATTCAAACCGGTTCTCTTCTTTCTCTTCTCAGGTCTGATTTTGTAACACTACCTTTCCAAGGAGCAGAAGTCCTGCTAGACAATGTGGTGCCACTTCCAGGTAAGAGATCGCCAAAGAGGAATAGCACTCTGTGCTGGGTTAAGCCAATGGGATGGCATAAGTTTAAAAGCAACCATCCTACGCTTTCTCCCTGTCATTGCAAGTGCAATCTCTGAGTTTCTAGTACGTGGATTAGAACATTTTTTTTTTTTCCCTTGTTTTATGTCTTACCCTGAATTTGCCATCCTGGTGCTATCTACATAGCCTTTGTGCTTGGGTCTTTCACTGTGTAAGTGGGGGGAGAGCCCTTTTTTTTTTAAAAAAAAACAAGGGCATGTCACTTCATGCTGCAAATTGGCAGAAGTGTATAGATGACAGCTGAAGTTCCTGGAACTACTTTAACTGCCCTTTCCAAGTTGAATGGACAGCGAGTGGACTGTCTTCAAGGTGGCTGTAAAGAAACAAATGCTGGGTCACTTTTTAATTTGGTACACAGACTTCCAATTGAAACGACTTCGCAAATGCTGGCACGAGTTTCCTATAGAACTGCCCCTCCAAAGCACTGGGAGTTTTCTGTTAGGGTCAGCTGTATTGGTCTAGGCTATATGATAGACGGCCTTTTGGTTCGATTTGGATATCTTTTATTTAGACCAACTTTATCAACTCTCCTCCAAAGCATTGGTAGAGTAGGAATACTCTGTAAACATCTAATGCTGCTGGTAGTAATGCACGAGGTTCGCCGGTGTATCTGCAGGAGGTCAGGTTGTATTAGCCTCACAGTCCTTTAGCTCTGAAAGCTAGGGTCTGACTTGTGTCCTCCTATTCTTATCTTTCCAAAGATGAGGATAACTTCTCCTCCGAGGCTGATGCAGCTGTTGGCGAAATGACCAGAGGGATGGCTCTCCTGGCGCAGGTATGTGCTAGAGAGGTCTAGAAAACCCCTAGTGCTCCTTGTGCTTGAGCAGGTGGGAGGTAGTTTCTCTGTGAAACATGGGGTTTTTTGTTTTTGCCTTTTTTTCCATATGACTATGGCAAATGCAAAGTGAAATTCTCCAAGCTCGCTTGCTGGGGCGTATTTTGCTAGCGAGCATCTTGTTTTGCCAAGAATACATGGGGTTGCTCAATCTAATGCCAAGAGCACCTTAGGTTTCTGAGCAGTTTGCAGAGGAGGAAAGTAGTTTCTTTGCCTCTCTCCAAAGAGAAGCTGAGGTTGGACCCTGCTGTATGAGTGAGCTTCTGGCTCTTTTGAGGGGCAGGTGATGACTGGAGCTGCATCTCTCGGTGCCAGCAGTGCCCGCCTGGCACACAGTTCTGGTCTGTCTCTATGGCTCCCTTAGCCCAGTGCTTGCCTGTGATTTTTGAAGAGCTGTTAAATGGGCATCCGTGTGCATTTTCTTCTCCCCCACCTCCCAGCCGCACCGTATCGCAAGCAGCTGTCTGAAATGACTGCTGATCTGTTATGAACTCATGCCTCTCCTTACAAACCCCAAGTCAGGCTGGCTGCTTGACTAGTTCTGTAGCAGTATTGAAGCTGGAGATGCATGATGCTATTCCTGACCTGTTACCCTTGGTACATAAGGGGAGAGGGGTGTAGGGTAGGGAGGAACGATATGGAAGTTGCCAGGATAGCTAGAGGGACAGGCGTATGGCAGCTGCCTTGTAATTGGGAAGGCTTTGAAGAGTTCAGCTGTTCAACTTGAGCAAGAAGTAGTAAAGAGAGTAAAAGAGATCCACTGAGGACACCCATGGTACAACAACCAGCTTGGATTGCACACTGCATAAAATGAATACTTCTAAACTGCTGTATGCTAACACACCTCCGTGTTTTCATCCCCCCGCCCCCATCTCAGATTTATTTTCCTTTTTTATCTCTTCTCTGGAAATATTCT
>NW_017729012.1:3980826-3982610 GCF_001723915.1 Gavialis gangeticus
TGACAGTGCAACAGGTCTGCCTCTCATACAGCTGTGGAGCATGATGGGAGATGAGGTGTGTACTCGAGCAGAAAACGTTTTGCTTATTTTCCCCCAATACCCTTTTGAGTCGATGCAAACTGTATTTGAGTCATGGGGGGGATTTATTTTAACAGAAATGGGTGCATTCGTTGTGCTGTCTCCTTCATCTTCGTCTCTTTCCCCCATTTAGGTGGTGTCCATAAACAGAGCTCTGGTGGAAAGAGGATTTGCTCAGTGGATTGACAGCTACTAGTAATGTCCTGGATGTGCCGGGCAGCCCTTTTTCTAAAAACAAAAAAACAAAAAAAACAAGGGATTTTTTTGCACTGTATTACAATTTGGTTTGGCAACCCCTTCGGGAAGACCCCTTCGTTTACACCACTGTACAAAGTTCTGTGGTCCATCGAGACTGGTTTGCTCAACTGTTACCATTTCACTTGAAATGCATACCTCATTTCGGCGAAAGGCAGGGTGTTTTTCAAGAGCCATAAAAAGATACGGTAGCTTTAAAACAACAAACCTGTCCGTGGCCTGGTCTCAAAAGTTAAAAATCTGGGGCTTGCTTGAAACTAATAAATGCCCCAACAACTTGTTAACTGTGGCTGAAGGCCTGTTTAATGCATATGTCCATAGGATTCAGTGGCTGTTTTCTACTGAAAGTGATGCCTCTCTTTTTAAAAAAGAAAATGCTGCCTATAAAGCCAACAAAGTGTATGTCAAGCATTCAGTGTTCAGTTGTCTATGGATTTTTGCAGGCTGTGCCACCAATATGCACCCGCTGCATTTGTCTGGTCTCCTGCAGGTGCTGGGCAAGGAGTGTATGAATTGTATTTATGGCACTTATTATGGCACATAGCCTTGCTAGACTGTCTGAGACTTGATCTGCAATGGGAAGGAAGCTGTTTCTGTGCAGACGTATCTAATGCAGGATAAGTTATTGCTGCAGCCATAGCTTGGAAGTTTTTTGTTTCCCAATCATGTACATGGAAAAAGAAAACTAATAATCGATTGCCAAGCCCAATTGTAACTTGTAATTTTCTAGCTGTGCAAGTCTGTGTAAATATATATAAAATCACTGTAATATTTTGTACAAGAAAAACACTGGAAACAAAGGGATCTTTACAAAAAAAAACAACCTTTTTTTTTCACACCAAAATGTCCTCCGTAGCTAGAAACGGTTTGGAGTGCGTTAGTATAGCTGACATACTTGGAGCATCTACATGTTGGGAGTTTTCCACTCCACTGTGTACAGGTTTAGTATTTCCTTAGATTCCTGTATGGTATGAATTGTAATCAATGCATTCTTTGCTACTTTGCTGTACAGAGCTGGAAAAAAAAAATGGGGAAAAAAGTAACAATTTGGAATTAATATTGCAGTGGTGTTCTCTCTCCTTGATTTGATGATTTTTTTTTTTTGCTCCTTTTTTTTTTTTGTTCATCAGATGTGGAATTTAAAATTTTGTTTAAATAATTTAAGCTAACTTAAGTCTATTAAAAAAAAAACAAAAAAAAACCATCTAATGTATATCAACTTTAAATGTGTATCAAGTTGGGATTTATCTCGGCAGAGAAGACTCTTAATAGGAAACCATTGGTATAGCCAGTCCTCAGGAAATGTGAGTTTTCAGGCAGATTCATAGATGGCTTTTGCATCTGGTCACCTAATGCTGTCCACCAAGCACTGTTGAATGTAGCTACCTACAAGAACATTTGATCAGATCCATTCAAATATGATTTGATTTGTATCTCTTTTTTTTTTTTTT
>NW_017729012.1:3982745-3984655 GCF_001723915.1 Gavialis gangeticus
TTTTTTTTTGAATTCTGTCTTTGGGCCTTACGGTTTAATGTTCATGTTTGCAATAATGTCCAATGAAAACTAAATCAGTAACTTGGTTAAACCTGTAGAAAATACCTTATTGGAATGGCTTTTTTTTCCTCCATTTCAATTAAAGTGCAAATTTTAAAGTCGTCTTAATCCAAAAGCGGTGAGAGAGAGCTTTCATCTTTCAGACCTCTTGTGACAGGGCTGGGAAAGGATCTTTAATCAATTTGATGGCAGGCTAGGCCTGTTTTCAACAGGATACCAGAAGGTCAAGTTTCTGAACTCCTCCTGTTTGTAGAATTCTCCGATGACTACATGAAGTTTTGTGAACAAGTTTGGAAATTGGATTTATATTCTCTTTTTTAAATAAATCTCTTCCAAAAAAAAACAACCACACACCCTTTATGGTCTGCTGAGCATTGGTGCTTAAAGGGAGAGGCTCTTGCATGTTGACTGATATGTCTCATTTCTGTCACGTCATTTTTAGTAGATTTTTTCTTTTGGCAGCGGTGGGATTAAAAAGCCTCAATTTCCTGGCTATGGGTCCCTTCTCTGGCGTACTCTTTCGTGGTAGCTGTAGTTTTGGAAAGCAAATATGCCACCCTGCTGTTCTGTGGGCTAACATTGCTGGCTGAAATAAATCTCCCATAATTTAATGCATTTGAGCTCTGACTGGCAGGCTCGGGCTCTTTCGCATTCATGGCTCTTTATGACCACATTATAGCCTTAACGGTGGGTTTTAGCTGCCTACCAGGTGAGGGTTAGCTGGTGTTCCTGCCGGGGAAGGGTTAAATGACTCAAGTCCCAAAGCTGCTGGGCTCCCTGGGGTGGACCGGTGCCCATCCTCTTATACCTAACCACTTGCTAGACCTTTTTGGCCCAGGCCTGGAGTAACTTGCAGTCGGCAATGGATTTGGTCCTTGCATCTCTCCTCGCAGGGCAGTGCCAGTGTTCCCCAGGTGGGAGGGGAGCTGAACTACAAGAAAGACTGTGACTTGCTCGGGGTGATCCAGGAAAGGCTCGGTGGAAAATTGAATTCTGGTTTCCAAATGCCCTCCCTTCACTGAGCCTTTCTTGCCTTTCCCTGGGGAAAGAGCTCCATTGTGCTGCAGCTTAACAGGGAATGGATGTATATCGGGGTAGCTGAGGCGCTGGCTATGTACTCTGGCCTCCGCTTTTAATTTGTTGGCCACTGCCAGTCTGCATAAAAACCTTTCCAAGTACTAAGAAAGCTGCAGACCTGCCCTCCCCGCTCTGCATCTCTCATCAGTCGTTGGAATGCAAAGCAAGGCCAAAATTTTCAACTTGGGACATAAAAATTGCTATAACTGAGCGGACCGATGATCTATTTAATGCAGCCTCCTCTTGTACCCCCCCTCCCCTACCTCAATTGCATCTCAAAGAGGGGGCTTGTTCTGACAGGCTGGGCTGGCTTCTCATGCATTGCAGCGTTGGCACTTGCACTGGGAGACCAGATCTTCCCTTCCCTGGACCTGCATGTTAGCATGAAACAGTAATGTCCTCGTTCCTTGACAATGCCGCTCCATGGCCTGAATCCTGGAGAACGGGTTTCCTGCAAAAGGTGCCGATTCTGCAGTTGCACATGTGAGACAGGCAGTGCAATGTCCAATTTCAATGCGATTCGCCTATGGGACCATATTGCTGTACAGACACTGCTCTTTTAACCCTGAGTGCGACTCGCACCTTGGTGCTGCTCTGAGCCGCTTTGTGGCCGGCCCTCTCGCTTTGCTCAAAGCAGGTTCGTGGTTTAAGCACCTACCGTGTGCGCCTGTAACTCGTCTGCTCCCTGGTGTAGCAACTCAACTGGGAAGTGTAAGAGCAAGGAGGCTTGCACGAAAGGGAAAGAGAAATGTTCAGGCTGCTAGGAAGAGTTC
>NW_017729012.1:3989655-3992801 GCF_001723915.1 Gavialis gangeticus
AGACACTGCTCCTTTAACCCTGAGTGCGACTCGCACCTTGGTGCTGCTCTGAGCCGCTTTGTGGCCGGCCCTCTCGCTTTGCTCAAAGCAGGTTCGTGGTTTAAGCACCTACCGTGTGCGCCTGTAACTCGTCTGCTCCCTGGTGTAGCAACTCAACTGGGAAGTGTAAGAGCAAGGAGGCTTGCACGAAAGGGAAAGAGAAATGTTCAGGCTGCTAGGAAGAGTTCACAGGTTGAGGGGCAGGGAAGGACTTGAACCTTTAAGCATTCAATTATTCAAAATGCAAAACCTGGCAAAACACTGCTCTTCCCCTACCCCGTAGCTTTCCCTTCTTTCCAGGATCCATATAATAGTCTTGTTCTAAAAAAGCTTAAAGTAGATCCCTGCCGACTTCGCAAGCATCTCTGGGGAGGAATTCTTCCTTCAGCATAATTGTTCATTATGGGGCTTAGCAATTCATCTTCATTCCCACGTTTTCCCTCGCTGCTGCCGGCGTGTGCCAAACGTTTGCTCCCACCAGCGGCTCCCGGGGCCGCTCCTTGGGCAAAGCTCCTATTCAGGAGCAATAACTGCAGAGGGAGCCCTTCTTTACCCCCCTTCGCAACTTGTGCTGGGGCACGTTTCGTAGTTAAAACGGTGCGAGGCGTGCAAAGGGCCGGCCGTTACTGCGATGACAGGTGGCAGGGCAAGAGGAATGAATGTTTCCCTCCTTCATTTTTTTTTTTTAAAGAAGAAAAACTGGAGCCGGCTGCATGATGACCTAGTGCAGGCTCACCTAAAAGTCACTTTGTGAGCTGTTGGGAGCTCTGTGATTAATGTTGAGCTCTTACCCAGCTATTACGTTCCCGACTCCTGCCCGAGAGCCTGCCGCCTGCGCTATATAAATGCACGTAGGAGCGGCCCTGCCACCAATGCAGTGAGCCGCCCTCCCTATGGGCACTGCCCAGGCCTGGGGATGGGGTGGTGCTGCCAGCTCCCCTTGCTGTGAAGGGGAAGGGTGGGTAATGGGGGCGGTTGGGACCCAGGTGGGCAGCATCAGCAATCAGCGGGAGCCCTGGTAAGCAGGGACAGGCTGCGGCCAGGGGAGCTCGGGCAGCAGCAGAAAAGGCAGGACACAAAGTTGTTGAATAGTACGGAGGACGGGGTGGGGCAAGGACAGCGTAGGCACTGGAGAAGGGGAGGAGGGCAAACATTGCAAAGGTGCAGCAGCAGCAAGACCGGGGTAAGTCAGGTGCCGTTCTGACCCCTCCCTTGGAGACGTCCGCAGCGCTGTGGGGTTGCAGGGAGGGGGATCTGCGGACCCACCTAGGACCCCCGCGCTCTAGATGTGTTGCAAGGTGGCGGGGCGGCAATTTGGTTGGTGGCGGGGGTATCGCGTCGTTCTCGGCTGCAAGAAGCGGGGGCCGAGGGCAAGTATTGGGGGGTAATCTAGTGCTAGGGGTTAGTTTGCTCCTCGCACGCTTAACCTGGCAGAGCCCCTCCACGCAGGCTACCCTCTGTCCCCTTGGAAAAGCAGGAGTGGACTTATTATAGGTTAAAGGAGCGCGGCCTCGCTCCGGTGAAGCTCCCGGCCGCTCCGCAAGTTCCTGTGCGTCGTTTCTCCCGAGAAATTCAAAACGAAGGGGATCCCTTCCTTGCCCCCCTTGCAACTTGGCGGTGGCTGTAGGGCTCAGAGCTGGGTCTCTCTTGTTGCTTTTCCCCCAGGTGTAACTCTTACGACTCCAGGGACGCCAAAACGTTGACCCTTTCTGTCTGGGCCCTGCTCGCCGCGGCCCAGCCAGAGCTCAGCATTTCCCTCCCGCGTCCTGCCTGAGGGTCAGCGCGAGCGTGTCGAGCCCCGCGGTCTCCGGAGAGGCTGAAGAGTAGCCAGCGAGGGCCGGCGAGCAAAGGTACTGGAAAGTGCAAGTTTAACAGCCTGCTTCCCGTCTCCTCAGCTATTGCATTTGGCTTTAGTGACTTCTCTTAAATAAGAATAGACCAGGGCCAAAGGAAAGGCTTGTCCACGGTGGGCAAAGAGCGAAAGTCCACGTGGCTTGGAAAGACGAGGTCTAGGTGGTACCTGAACCGCGTGCGACGGGGGAGGACATGGAAGTGCTTGCGGGGATGGATGTCCGGACCACCGTGGTTGTACACAGCCCTGAAAAACAGACGGCGTAGGTTGTACCTTGGCCAAAGACTGCTGCTTCCAGGGAGGTTCATGTTCAAAGGGGCTCACAGATGCTTATCAGACTGACGCCACGTTCAAGAAAACAAGCTTAAAAGCCCATAAAAACTCCCTTTATTGAATCTAGGCTGCATGGGCACAACTGGCTGCCGCAGGCTCTTGGTCAGGTAAGTGTTTTGGTGTCCAAAAAGGAGTTTATCTTAATAACAGGAGCCTCTTCCGTCTCGCGGAGAAGGGGTTGTTATGCCTTGTGCTTGGAGCCGTAACAGCAGATGGAGGAGAGGACTTGCGCTTTCCAGCGAGTCGCCTCTCGGGGGCGAGAGGAGGTTGGATTAAATGGATCATTGGGCTGTTCGGTTATGGCAATTTTTATGTCCTGAGTTCAAAATTGTGTGTCACACTGCTCATCTTTGATACTCCGGCTCACTGTCTCTCTGTGATTTAAGGACTCTGAACTGCTGCTTCACGCTGTTTCAGCTGAGAGGCTCTCGTTTCTGGGAAATAACACTCTTTCAAAATAATTTGTGGATCCTAAAGTGTTCTTCTTCCCCCCTCGCCCCCCCCCCGACGTTTGAATCTCGAGATGACAGTAAGTTGCTAGAAATGCAGCCTCCCTGCGTGCGCCTTAAGCACTCACCCGCTCTCCTGCCTCTAGCAAAAAAACGAGCTCTTTCATCTCCGCGGTAGCTTTTCCCGGCGGTGCCGACGCAGACACGCTCTGCCCTCCGCTGCATCAGAGCCACCCTGCTAATCTGGGGTAGGGCCGTGCCGGCGCGAGTGCTGGGAAGGCGCGGTGACAGCCCCTCGCAGCTTGTTCAAACGCCTGCCTCGGGGAAAAGACACGCTCTCAAATTAGAAAAAACCATGTCAGACCCAGGGAATGAAATGGTCCCCCATCCACGACCGCTTCTGCATGCTGATGTACGTGGCAGGTCGCTGTGCCCCTACCCAAAGACGAGGCGGTGCAGATCAGTCGTCGGTC
>NW_017729012.1:3997801-3998763 GCF_001723915.1 Gavialis gangeticus
CCGATCAGTCGTCGGTCGGCCTGGGGCTCGGGGGAGCTAGGCCTGGCCCTGGTGCTGCCGTTGACCCGAGCGGCTCCGATTTCTCTGCCCGTTTCTTTTGCCTTTTTGTTTGGTGCAGGGCATGGCACAACACGGCCCCCGATCTCTCTCGGGGCGTTTCAGGGCTGATGATATCCTGCAACTAAAAATATATTGGCTGCAGGGGAGGCGAGCCTGTGCAGCTCACTAGTACGTGCGCTGTCCGGCAGTGAGTGAAAGAAAGGGCTGTACCCCGGGGCCGGGGGGCCGGCAGTCTCAGCAAAGGACCGTCCACTCAGCGGTTGCATTTCCCTCTCGGTTTCAGGGTGCCAGGCTTCACGCCGCGTGTGCTCCTTCGCTTGGCCGTTTTCTGAGAGCGCGCTGTTATTGGCACATTGCGTTTGGGGTTTGGGGGTGTTATTTAAATGTCGTGTCTTGGCCCAAATCGCTTCCAAATTCTAGCAACTGCGTAGAGCTCGAGCGTTCAAGTCTGTAGCGCTGCCACCACCAAGCACCCTGCCTCCCAGACTCCTCCGTCTTCACATGCTCCCAAACCCATGGCGGGCATCCTGCATGCAAGCCCGGAGGCCTTGCTGTGATGCCCCCTCATCTCACTTGTCCCAAACCAAAAGGCAGAAGGAGCAAGCTGGAGGGCAAAGCCCGAGTAGGTAGTGCCCAGAGGGCCCCGGCAGGGCTCTTGGTGTGCCACACGCTGTATAAACTGATGTGCCGAGGCTCTCCCCACCGGAGGAGACCTACCTTATGAGCATGGGGTTAGCTCGGCCACCGAGCTAATTGTAGCTGTCGCATTTTCTTATAAGAAGTGCCCTTTTATTTATAAGTAGGTAAAGCCCGTGTTGGTGGCGTGCATTGCTACTCCAGCCACCCAGCTAGCATCTTTTTTTTTTTTTTAGTATGTGCATATGTGTGTATATATATGTGTG
>NW_017729012.1:3998774-4001864 GCF_001723915.1 Gavialis gangeticus
TTTTTTTAGTATGTGCATATGTGTGTATATATATGTGTGTGCGTATATCTATAGATTTCCTTGGTTACTGATCGCATATGCTAGATATAGATGTAGCACATGTGATCAGTAACCAAGTAATTCGGGCGCTGGTGCACAGGTGAGGAGCCAGGCCAGCCAGCGTCCTGCGTGGTGGGCTGGGGGTTTTGGGTAACAGAAACGGCCATTCGGCGCTTCCTGCTTTCAGATCCTGGTCCTCAAAATGCAGCTGCCCCCACCCCTAAGCAACATCTTTATCAAATGCAGGTCCCTAAAGCACTGGGCTGAGCAGGAGGGAATGAGGATTGTGGCATTGGGAATGAGTTGGTCTACCGCGTCTCTCACCCCCCAGCATCCCGTTCTTCTTTGGAAACGCCAGGATGGCAGCTCCTGCTCCTATTTCCAAGGATGCTCATAAAAGAGAAGACCGTGGCATTTTGGTGGCACATTATGTTGCTTAGCTTTACTTCTCCTTCCCATCCCTGGTCAGTCTAAGACAGTTCTCTGTGGGAAGGAGGAAGGACCAAACTATCTCACTGTTTCCATAGGGTTGCAACCCCCAGCATGCTCCCGCCAGCAATAGAAATTAAAAGCCGTGCCGTTTGCCTGGAGCACGTGCTGACCGCCTTGAGGTGGCCTCGTCTGGTCGGTAGATGGCACCCTCGCACAAGCCAAGGAGCTGCCTACCCACTGTAGTCTCCGCCAGAAAGTTTGCGGTAGTTTTGTGTGGTGGGAGCTCAGCTCTTGGGCCTGGTGCTTGGGTGAAGATGGGTTGTGAGCGGGGAGGGTGCAGTCACTTCCGGGTGCCAGGACGGCATCGGGCGCCTGGATTTGCAGATGTCTCTTGCTCTGTGCCGCAGGCCTAGGTCCTGTTCTCTTTGCTCATTCAATTTAGTCTCTGCTCTGGAGGGCACAAAAGCAAGCACCACCCACGGGATGCATGAGAAGGGCCAGCTCTGCTGGACAGTCCTTTCTGGCCCCGTGTTCGCGCTGTGCTGGGGCGGCGAGGCACCCGGGAGCTCCTGCAAGGCGGATAGCGGGGCAGGCCAAACTCCCCAGGGGGCTCAGCTGAGAGCAAGGCATCAAATCCTGGAGCCAGGTTTTTAAAAAAGGGCTCGGCGTACCCTGTGCTTCAGCACATCTGGTTCCAGCGGTGGGAACTGAGAACCTGTATAGCGGTCTCGCTAGAGCCCCTATCAGTATCTCAGACAAACCCCACTGTTGCAAACACAGTGGATGGAGATTTGGGTTTTTGAAATTAGCAATAAATTAAAACCTTTTAGTTTGCTGAGCCCATTTGTATCCGAGACGGAGCCCGGTGCCGGCATGAATTCGCACCAGGGCTTTGACACTGATAAAAACACCGCTTGCAGGAGGCTGCCAGCATTTTAAAGGTGCCATGCATCATACTCCTCTTCCTATTTTATTTTCGCTTTTAGGACCTGACAGGTGGGAGTTTGATTTGTTTGGGGGTTTTTTTTGTCAGCAAGGAAGAAAGGTTTTTTAAAAGCTCTGGCGTCCACCGGAAAAAGACCCCCAAAGAAGGCATTGGTGCCATGATGGAGCCCTATCCCTTTATTCTTCTGAAAGGGCCAAGCTCTGCCACCCGCGGTCTTGCCGAGGAGCCCTGTGCTCTGTGCACGGCCCCGGTGCGGGCAATGGGATGTCTTTCAGAGGAAGGCAATGCTTCCCTGGAGAATAACACCAGGAAGACCGAGGACGGGTGTCCTTAGAGCTTTGTCACGCAAGCTAAAGACTAAAGCCCTGGGCTGTTGTAAGGTGGTTCAGGTCAAGTGGGGACCTGACAGTTGACACCAACTCGGAAACCAGCCCCTGTTTGGAAATATAGAGGGCACCTTGACCATCAAAATGGTCCCCTTTATGTTCACAAGAGCAGGTTAAAACCCAGCCATTGGCTCCCAGGGCCTGTTTCTTTGCTGGGTGTACGTGAGCGTAGCCCGCTTGCATCTCCTTGGGACCAGACCCTAAATGTTATGCTTAGGTGTGCTGTGATTATACCCTGCAAGGACTTGTGGTGTTGGTGGTAGACAGAAGACTTTGCAAGTACGCAAGGCTTCTGGGTGCGTCGGAGGAGCTGGAAACAGCGAGCCTTTCATTGTCAGAAGGAAAGAAAAAAAGGCCTGCTTTTTATTTGCATTAAAGCCCCCATACGTTGCTCCGAGGCTGGGCTTCCTCTGGCGTGGAAGCTTTCACCGAATGGAAACCTATTTCCAGAGCTGGGATTTGTCACCTATATCTTCAAACAGATGAGTTAGTCATGCTCCCCTGAAGGCCTCTCGGGGCTCTGGGGGCTGGACCCAGCCGCCCCAGGCTTTTTGAGAAGTCACCAGCTTGTAGGAGACGGTGGTGCCCAATTTCCACAGTGCCTCGAGCTCCTTGCCTGGCTCTGCAGCGAAGCAAAAGAATAAAAGCCAGGGACTGAGCCTGTTCGCTCCCGCGACCTAGGCTAGACCAACGTCTTCAAACACGGGCGCTTGCCCCCCGGAGGCAGAACCCCTGGTCTTAATGTGGCAGGTTCGATGCGTGCCCGCTGGCATGTGGCTGCCTTGGCCACCCTGGGCCTCTCTTCCCGCACGTGAAAAACAAGGGGAAGCTCTGCTGCCCGGCAAAGTCCTGGTGGCGCTGGAGGTTTGCAACGGGCAAAGACGAGAACAAGGTTTCTCCGTGTTATGGCCTCCCGCGCCCACCCCTCTCGGCCCTGCGCTATTTTCCCTGGGCGTAAACTCTCCTCGGGGCTGACGGCTAGTCAACTAGCCGGAGGCGGCAGCAATAGCGGTTAGCCTTGGTGTGCGCGCTAACTTTTTAATTTATTTATTTGTTATATTTTTGGAATTGCTCTAAGGTTTTGTTCTCTCTCTCTCTGGTTTTTCTTCCAAATTAAAAAAAAAAAAAAAAAAATAGTTGCCAGCTTCATTCAGCACCGCTTGGGTCTCTTTTTGCCCCCCCTCCTGGTGAGGCGCAGCAGCCGAGGGAGCTGCATCCTCTTCGGATACTTGCTCCTAAAGGCTCAGCGTGTCGCAGCTCGATTGTGTAGCAGAGCAATAGGTCTGC
>NW_017729012.1:4006864-4008881 GCF_001723915.1 Gavialis gangeticus
CACCGCTTGGGTCTCTTTTTGCCACCCCTCCTGGTGAGGCGCAGCAGCCGAGGGAGCTGCATCCTCTTCGGATACTTGCTCCTAAAGGCTCAGCGTGTCGCAGCTCGATTGTGTAGCAGAGCAATAGGTCTGCAGTACAGATTATATACGGGCCTCGCCCACATCAGGAGAACTTTTATCCCTGCCTGCGTTAAATTTAGGGTCTTTGGCGTTGGTAGGTAGCCTGCAGACGGCAAAGAAGTACTCCTAAGTATGACCTTGAAGCCAGCATCCCATTGCTGAGGTTTCTGGCATTGCTAATGCCCCCAGAGAGGGGAATTTCCCTGTGACGGCAGAGACAGAGTTGCTGCTAGCATTTCTTCTTCCTCTCACTTAACTTGTGGTGTGACCTGTGTGGAGTCGTTCTGGACGGGCCCCCAAAGGAGCTAGGGGACAGTAGGTGCCCAAGTCTCCTTTGATCAAGGCAGCCTCAATTTGCCCATCTGGGAAATGGGTCCTGTGACCCCGTCTGGCTGCTCTGAGCTCAGGTTTGTATCTTGTGCAAAAGGGCCCATATCGACGCATGTTTCGATTAGTCACATGGCCTCTCGGACCGTCTTCTCTCGCCTGTTTATTAAGAAGAGCCCTCTTCCCTCCACGGGTCCATCTTCGGTGTAATAGGAGGGCGAAGTGCTTATTACGGTTTGTCTCCCTTTCCAGCTGCCAATCAAACTCGTCTGGGTTGGGTGTTTTGTGTTTTGCCGTGACTATGCAGGAGGCTCTATCTGTCTGTAATTACGCTTCTATCATTGTTTTGGCATGAAAACATCTGGTGTCTTCCCACGGTCTCCACTTTTCTCCCGCTCGCTCCTATTTCTTTTGAGAGTTTCGTGGATCATGATGACCTTCTATTTTCCATAACGTCTCGTGCATCTCCGTGTACACAGCTGTTTCTCTTGCATTTCCATCTCTCGCCATCTACCTCTTTTTTTCTTTCCCCATCAAACTCTCCAATGCATTCAAAATTTTGCTCATCTGCTTATCAAATCAATACCTTGCCTGCCACCTCCTCGGCGTCGGTAACTACAGTGAGCGGTGGCTTTGCATCTAGCTACAAAGCCTGGCTTTCCTCCTGTCGCCACAATCCATTTTCCAGTCCAGCTCAAGACTTTGTTCTTCTCATTTTAACGTATTTACGTTAATTTTCTCAGCCTTTTTATTCTGATTATGTTGCACTCTCTGCTTGTCTTGGCTTTCTATCTCTTCCCTCCTGCATTCTCTGTCTGTAATGGGCAGGGCGAGCTGTAGCTTGGGATAAATGTGGGTATCTTGGGACAAACTGTTCGAAGTGAAGTCACTTCTCATTGCTTTACTATTTGGTACCTTCATTTCTGGAGTCTTCCTGCAGCAGGGGTTTAGCAGCAAAGGGGCACTAGACAGCGCAAGGGTACTGCAAGGCAGGGGAGGGCAATTATTTTGGGCAGAGTTTTGGCAAGCCATTGACAGCCAGCCAGGGGCAGATAAGTATTAATTTTCTAAATTTATTTTAGGGGCCCCATGGGCTGGATAGAATGGCCTGGCGGGCCGCATCCGGCCCGTGGACTGCACTTTGCCCGCCCCTGCTTTAAGGTGATGACTGAAATTAGAAAAAACTGCAGAGATCGGAGACGTGGGACATGGACGGTCCATTCCCAGCTCTGCCACCGACTTCCTGCCTGATCTTGGGCAAGGGTACCAATAATTGTTACCCTTGTAAGTAAAATGGTATACTTAAATGGTACAGCTCCCCCACGATTTGGGTGCGATTGTACTGGACAACTAAAGCCACCTACCCGAGGACTTGTACATCATGCCCTCAATGGCCGTAGACGTATCCTTGAAGCCATCAAGGGTGGGCCAGGTGTCCAATCTCCCTGCCTCATTCCCCTATGTGGAAAGCGTGGACAACAATTTCCTTTGCTCTATTCATGCTGCTCTAGCGACATGCCTCCTATGCATGCCGTTGCTCTGAGGGGATCAGCTCTGCATGCAGGAGGCT
>NW_017729012.1:4013881-4015063 GCF_001723915.1 Gavialis gangeticus
GCTGTCAGTTCTTCGTGGCCGCAACCGTCTCCATATGTGTTTTGTACAGCATCTAGCACACCAGGGTCCCTTCCTAGGCCAGCCCTTTAGGAGCCAGCATAGTGAAGCCAATGAAATGACTGCAAAAGGCTTTGATTCATACCAAATGCATGCCCTTGGTGTAGCTGAGCTGGGATCGTCCTGCCCTTGAATGACTTTGCAGAAGTTTGGCACCTGGAATGTGTGACTGAGAAATGGCTATTTATATGTTGACAAGAGCAAGGGGAGGGGGGTGGTAGGGAAGAGAGGGAATTAATGAATCATGCAGTAATTTTTTTTTTTTAGATGGAGGGAAATAACACCCCACATACATCATATTTTTTCCCCCTTTCAGAAATATAATATTTATGCAGAAATGGCTTGGGTATTTTTATACATGTCCACCTAGAGCGTATATCTGTATATATAAATAGGGCTGTAAAATTGTAGATTAAAGGATCTGTTCATCCAAAAAAGAATTATGTGGCTGTCAGAGTGCATAATGACTGCCTGATTCAGGTAGGGGGAAAGTGCTCCTTTGGAGACACCAAGCAACACGTGGCCACGGATATTAAACGTGTCCTTGGCCAGTTGCAGCTCCTGGGGGGGCTGCAAGTCCTCCTCTTTCCCTGACCTGCCCCTTTTTAACTTCCCCAGGAGCAGCGAACACATCAGCAAACCTGATCCATTTGTACGTCACGGGGCTAAGTTTGGATTCAGCCGAAGCTGTCGGGGCAACGAAGCTAATAAGTATCCGGCATCGATGTGCTACAGCGGTCCTTCCAAAACGTCCGGCTTGCCCCAGCTACTGGACTCGATGGCCTCGGAGCACAATTTAGTCCTGCGAGGCCTTCCTAAGGCTGGGAGACCTGTCTGAGCAAAGACCGAGTGATGGGAACGAGAAGGCTTGCTGTCCTCTGTAGATGTGGGGAAAGCGAGATGTGGAGAGGGGTGCATAAAGCTGAGTTGCTCCCAAATGTGGGAATCATATAGCAGAGCGCCTGGGGGAAGAAGAAAGCCCATGTGATTTGTATTTATTTATTTATTTGATTCGGGTTTTTTTTGGCTCGGGGTTTTCACCAGGTTGTTCCTGGGGGTGCGGGGACCTGTCCACCACACCCTGTAGACGGCCAGGATCTCCCCACCCTGCATGTCCCTACGATT
>NW_017729012.1:4020063-4041953 GCF_001723915.1 Gavialis gangeticus
ATTTATTGATTTATTTGATTTGGTTTTTTTTTTGGCTCGGGGTTTTCACCAGGCTGTTCCTGGGGGTGCGGGGACCTGTCCACCGCACCCTGTAGACGGCCAGGATCTCCCCACCCTGCATGTCCCTACGATTGTTTGCAAGGCAGGGCCTCCGTCTGCCTTCCCGTTTCCCTGGCCAGGACCGCTCGGCTGGAGTCATGCCGTCCTTTCTCCCGGCACGGTTCGGCTCTATGGACCAGTTGGCACGGACTCGGCTGGAGTTACTTGTACCCAACGAGCCACAGGGTTGGTGAAGCAGGATACAGGCTCACCCAGGGGTCTTCCTATGGAGGAATCATATTTGGGGGGGATGCAGGTAACTTCTGCTCTCTGTCTTTCCCCATCTGCCCTTCTCTTGCAAAATGGTCGGAGCTGCGTGGAGGAAGAGTGTGATATAAAAATAGTCTTTTCAAGTATGGTCTTAGCCTCCTCTTTTAGTGACTGAAGTCAGGGGGCGCAAATTCGTCCCAGTTTAGGCCATCCACGTCTTTATTTTTGTTTGAGTTAATGCCCAGGAACGGGCCAAATGCGAGCCAAGAAAATGGAAAGAAGTGGGGTGGGAGGGGAGGGAAATATTTCCCAGCTCCCAGTATATTGCAATGACTTCGAAATAATTTGCCCTGTTTACTGAATACAACTAGTACGGTCACAAACCAGTCTTTCCCGCTCCGTTTTATATAGCTTTGATATTTCAGGGGGCTGATTGTCCAGTTCTCCCTTGCCTCTTAATTTTTTCCCCCTCTCTAAATGTCTGCCCGAGTTCATATTTTTCTTCCAACAATGTCTCGGAAGAATCACAAAATATGTAATGTGTGTCCCGCCGCTTGTATTTTAATAGCGCAAGGCAAACCACATCAGCACAGTCCATTTCACATTCAACACATTATTGCTATTTAAAGCGCAGAGGTATAAAAATGATTGGCAATCCAGCTCTCCCAGAAATCGCAGGCTGCTGCCGTCTGCCAGATTGTGATGATTTTTTCTTTTTTTTTTTTTTAATATGGGCTGCTCCGTGCAGTCATTCCCTCACCTTTTGACTTGCAGATTTTTCCCCGCCGTTGAAATAGCCAAATCGTTTTCGGTTGCACGGGACACGCAGCTCGCTGCTGAAAAGAAGTAATTAACATTAAAATAAATCAATCCATCCATCCGCCGAGTGGCTGTTGGTCAGTTTGCTCTGGTTGCATTTTTCCCAGCCTTGCAAAATCTCCTTCGCTTGGGGTAGGCGACTTCGGATGTTGATGGACAAGTAAAATATTGCTCCTTTTTATTCTCGCGTTCCCTTCAGGGTAAGGGGATGACAAGTACACTTTTGTCCCTGGTCTGGTACCTTACAAGGGTTGATGATACGTTTTTCATTGCAGCACTCGGGTAAGCGAGATGAAGAGGTCGGGGTGTTAACACGAGCGAGTTGCACCAGGTTAATTTAAGGTATGATTTTTCAACTGATTGGGATTCGACCCTTGTGGACCTCCTACGCGGATATGCTTATTTCCATTTAAACCGGGCTTATTTTGGTTTTCCTTAAGGTGATTGGCAATCAGTTTGAACTGGATGGAAATTACCACTCTTACAGCAAAAAAAATAAATAAAAAAATGCTTTGTATTCCCTGCAAAAACGTGTACTTTATACAGCCTCCGGGTCAAATCCTAAGTGGAGCAAAGACACGGGTGCACAAGCAGATGTTTCCCCCCATGCTGCTGGTACAGCACGCAGCTCGGGTCCCCTTGGCTGGTGGTATCAAGGAAGGCCAAAACTACCTGCGTCGTGTGTCCGCTAGACTTTCATACGAAGCTAGCTGAAATCGGTTTGGGAAGCGTGGCCACACAGGGGCTTGCACCAGTTTCATCAGACTGGTTTCTAATTGTACCTTGGGGGGTGGCAAGTATTGCAGCATCCCCGTGAGCGCAGGCCGTGGGCACCATCGCACCGGTCAGATCCCAGCAGTGGGAGAGGAGACGTCCTGTGAGCGACGGGGGCCTCGCGCTAGAAGGACGTGCCTCCCCCTCCAGCGTCGTCCGTTAGCAACAGCCCCCGGGACGCCCAGCAAGGTGTGCGCCAGCCAGCGCTGCTGCAGCGTGTTTGCTGCAGGGAGAGCGGGACCGGAGCGCGCTCGTTTAACAAAGTGACATTAAACAGCGGCCTTTTCCTTTGCTAAAAATACCTCTTCCCTTTTTTTCTTTGTTTCCTACGAACAGCAAAGGCGACGGCGAGAGGAGGCCAGGAGCTGCAGGCTGGGGCTGGCCTGCTCTCGTCAGCAGCCAGGAATCAAGGTCTGCGTCTGGTCCCCCTGCCCACGTCGTTCGCCCCACGGATATCTGCCACTTGCCGCCCGCTCGGGTGGGGGGACAGGCTTGGCTCTTCCCCAGCTAGTGTATATATATTCAGGCCATTAGTGCTCCCCTCTCCCGTGTGCTGCATGGGGCGGCTTTCCCGGGAAGGAAGTTATTCCAGAGTAGGTCAGGCCAAGGGCGCGCGAACCAGGCCCTGCGTCATCCGACCCGCAGGGTCCAGGAATCTGGTGGCAGGGTGGAGGCAGCGTTATCGCCCCGTGCCCTGCTGTCACGTTTCTGAATGTGGGCTGGATAACGTGGCCCTGTGTACCAGGCTGTGCTAGCACGTGGCCAGATCCAGGCGTGCGCGGTTGGGCCAACGCGCTGCGTTGCACTCCTGGACTGACCCCCGTGCTCCCACCCCGGGCAGGACCCGGCCTGCAGGCCACGCTCCTCATCCGTCCTGCGGGACTCGAAGGTCGGGCACCACGGGGTTAGGCTATGAACGGAAAGCTAGCATTTAACCGGCTCTTGCCGACTCTCGTCATGCAGGGAAGAGCCCTTTGCCATAAGCTTGGCTTCACGCCGAAAAGAGGTTTGGAATTGGCTCCGCCGCTGAAACGAGTTCCTTGCGCTCCTTTTAGGCAGGTTCACACGAGCTCGACGCGTGTCTTTGCTGCGGGGAGGCTTTAATTTACTCCGCTTTATCCCAAGGACAGCATGGGGTCTGCCTGTCCCAGTGTCTTTGTCCGTTGTCCTGGACCCGGCTCTGTGCAGATCCACGGCTCCCGGCTGCCCGGAGGCTTCGGGGCAGGGTCGGCTGCTGCATTCGGTGGAGGTAGCTTGTCCTCGTACTTCCCTTGCCCCAATCCAAAATCTTTGGCTCCTTTCTGAGGAAGGGATTAGTTCCTTCATAACAACATCCAGACAAGATGATCTCTGCAATTTTGCCTGGAAAAAGTCTCTGACAAAAAGCAGCAAAGCTACAATCATGCCAGAAGAAAACCAAACTGAGCTTGCCTCCTTACTTCTCTCCCGGCTAAGTGTCTTTTTTTTTTTGTCTTTTTTCCTTCCCTCTTAATTTATTTTATTTTTGTTGGGACACGAAGGCTAAACTTTGTCTCGCTATTGATCTGAGCCAGCAGCCTTGTATCTATAATAAACTACAGTGACGGGAGAAGGTGAGAAGAAAAAAAATGAATTCAGGAAGTTTTCAAAACTTTGCGGGTTGGAAGGAATTGTTAAAGGGGTAAAACCGAGTTATCTGCAGTGGTGATGAACTGCAACTTCTCGGGGGGGTTTGGGCTCCTGGCATCTCGGGATATCTTGCCCATACTGCCTGGTGCCAGGGTTGTCATAAAGGTGCTGTTTTTATTCCTTTGCTGCTATAGAAGCCCTATTACACTAGGTGCGGTACAAATGTATCATGTGATATCCCCTGCTCTCAAGAGCTCGGAGCCACCCTCGCCCGGATGAAATGGGGCAAGAAGGAAAACGGGGGTATGATTTGGCTAATGTCTCGACAGGTGAATGAACAGTGCCAGGGATGAATCGCACATCTCCAAATCCTAGCAGTGTGCCCGAGACGGAAAACTAACTACGGCGCCTCTGCTGCCTGCAGGGGTTTCTACGACCCTCACTCGGGGCGTGCATTGCTTTGCCCACAACCTCCCTGCTCTGGGTTCAAGTTTCTGTGCAGGAAGAGGAGCAAGGCTTCCTCGCCAGTTGTTTCCCACCTGGGATTCATTTAATTGGACAATAGGTGGCAAGAGCTTAGCCAGATTCAAAGGAAGGTGGGAAATGTATAGGGGTGACCCCGGGATGGATCAGGCACGCGCTGCAAGTTGAAGGGCCCGAGGTTTCCTCCGAAAAGAGGATGAGAGAGGTTTAAATGGTGCCGTCGCTGCAGCCAGTTTCAACCTCGTGTCCATAAACTCACGCCTAGGGGTGGAAGCATTGCGGGAAGCGGCTGTAGTCATGGACGGGTATGAGTTGGCTAGTCTGGCCGCAGTTTTAGCGGAAAGACCAAGGAACAAACAAATCTTGGAGACCGAGGCCAAGATTTCAGAATTAGGAGCCGAAAGTTGGCGTCTTAAGCTATACGGAGGCATCTTGGCCCTAAGCTAGCGAAGCTTATGCTTGCCCCAGTAGTCAATGGGACAATTCGCATGCTTAAGTCTATTCCTGCATCTAGCTATATTGTCTGGTACTTGGAAGTGCTAAGCATCCAGCATCTCCCGTTGAGGTCCTGCTGTAAGCTCAAGATCAGGTCGTATACCTGAATTCCTCAATCTGTGTCTAGGGACTTAACTAGAGGTCCTGCATTTTTTTTTTTTTTAATTTGGCTTGAGCAAATTAAAGGGACACCGGCAGGGTTTTGTGTGAAGGGAGGTGTACCCTGCTGCTAGCCATACTATCCCTGTTGTGCGGGCAAGCAGGAGACATTGGTCTTCTGAATTGCCAGCGTTCCCGCAATAAAACCTAAAGAGACCTCAGGTAGGGTCCAGAGTCCTCAATCTGTTCCCCCAGATCTTTTTTTCACCTTTTTAAGTTACAGGACATGATCCTATGATATGGAGAAGCCTGCAGAGCTCTCCAGGCTCAAAATCACCGTTCCACAAAAGCTGCAGTGACAGCATATCTGATCCTAACCACACCGGCACCCGCAAACATCCACCGAGTCTGGAAACAAATAGGGGAAGTTTCCAAAAGTTTAAAAAAAGAAAAAAAAATTAAAATGTACTGGCTGTCCTGAACATGTTCTTGCTGGTTGACATTAGGCTTGTGAGAGGCTAACTTTATGTGAAGAGAGCAATGCATCATCGGAGCAACGCCGGTCTGATGATGCATTACGCTAATACATCACCGGAGCAACAGAGCTTTAATGATGTATTACTTGAAAATGGCCCCAGCCAGGAAGAACGAGTCCGGGAGACTCTGTCCATTTTCGATTTATTGTTTGAAAAACTTTTGAAGCTTTCCCCTCTTTTTTTTTTTTTTACTGTCTGAAAGAGTGTCAGGGATGAGCAGTGAGCTGATGGATGGGATCTGGGATTCCCGCCCCTGCTATGGATGCTGACTGGTGGAGACTTTGATCTCGGAAAAGGTAGAAATACCAGCCGCGCAAGGAGTGTCACTGTCTGGACGCTCGCTGCCGTTGGGCTCAGTGCGTGCACACGCACAGCACCAGTTTAACCAAAGTTTTTTAAACCAGTTGGGTTAAATTCCCAAGCAGTCGCAGTCCAAATGCCCCTCCGATTCTTTGTACTTGCCATCAGGGGCTTAGCTTTGGAAAGTCGCAGCTTTGAGGGTTTTTTGGTTTTGTTTTTTTTTTTCCTCTCCACAATCTAAAGGACTGTAAACTTACTCTAAAATAAATAACGATCATATCTCAAGGGACAAGAACTGTAAGAATGAATACCCAAGATCACGGGTTTCGTAACAAAAGCTCAGGAAGTGGCACCACGGTTATTCCCCTTTTGGTTTAAGAGTGGCTGAGGGTACAGATAAGCAAGTTTGCGAGCTTAAAGCGGGTTGGGGATTTACCAAGGAGCACGGTAATAATTTTGTATGCACACCCTCAACCCGTGGCAAGTGATGCAGTAACCTGGCCATGTTCACTGAGGGATGAACAGCTCTGGGTTAGCTTTCATATCCTATGGGGTAGGAAGGGGCACATGGGCCATAGCTGCCCATTAGTCCGTGCCCCCACCGAACTCGGTGCAGCCCGTTTGCCCATCCATCCCCTTCGTTTGGTCTAACGGGAAGCCTCTTGTAAGGGTCTGTCTACACGCAGAGGCTGCACCTGTTTAACTTAATTGAGTTTAAAGAAAGGGGATGCTTAAAGCCGTGTCAATCCCCATGCGAACACTTGGGTATTGGTTAAAATGTGTCTGAAAGGTGCAAGCTATGCAGCTGGAAGCCAGGGTTAAAGCACTGCGAGGATCTGTACGTGCAGAGCACGAAGGGACGGGACTGTAACCAGTGTAACTTTCTCTGTAGACTAAGCCAAATTAATTCAAGCTACATGGATACAAGACCGGTTTAAAGCAAGGCCTGGCTTTGCCTTCACGGCAAGAAAGGCATAGTCTTACACTGAGATCACAATGTTAGCGTAAGATCCTAGCGGAGACAAAGCAGTCTAGTTTTTACCTTGGGGGAAGCATTGAGGGCTGACTTCAGTTGGGCTGGCTACATCGGGGTCAAGAACTACCCACGCCTGGTTTCTACTAGGATTGTACAGGGAGGTGATGTAACATAGCGCCCTTTTTACCAACAAGACGAACCCATCGGTGTCCACCCGGCCTTTCCTCCGGAGACTTGACTAAAATGATTCAGATAACTGGCTGCAACTCTCCACGTAGACGAGTCCCTGTAAAGAGGGTTGCTTCTAAGCCCCAGTTTGCAGAAAAACCAGCTTGTCCCTAACGCCCGGTGCTGGCTACCGCGCTCGTTCTACAGCTCGCGGCGATTTCCAGGTTTCGCAGCAGCTCTGCTTGTGCGAGTAACCCTTTTGACTGGCATTATGACAGGCCAGGAGCTGCACAGCTGGACAGAAGCTCAGCGGGAGGCCTGTGTGAAGCCAAAAAGAAAGTCTCTCTGGGACTTCAGGATTTTTCTGCGTGCTTGTCTGTCTGTTTCCAGGAAAGCCAGAGCGAGGCCAAGTGTGCGACCCCTTTTCCTCCATCACCAAATCAAAGCCCCGCAGCCAGGGCGGCTCGTCCGCCTGCCGCACAATGTGTCCTGGCCTCTGGGCAGGTGCAGGTGTGAGGTTTAAACCTTGCTCCAGGTTTAAAGGGTGGTGGTTTCCAACCCGCCGAACTCTGCTTCCTGCAAAGTCAGCGGCTGACTTGGGCTGGAGCACAGCAAAGCCAGCGCTGAGGCCTGCTGAAAATCCCACTTCAAAAGCCTGGTCCTGATCCACTGATGGTATTTAAGAGCCAAAGCGCGTTATGCAGTACTGGCACAGCGTTGCTCACACCTGTGTGCATTTCCCACCATGGGTGCACGCGCACGCAGAGGACCAGTGCTTTGGTCCTGGACAAGGAGCATCAAGTTCAGCAATAGGAATAACCTCCCCACCCTGTTTTCCTTGCAGATAAAACCGGGTCCCGCTTCTGTCAATTGAGCCCCAAATCCCTAGCGGCTCCGGCTGAACTTTGGCCAAGCGGGGACAAAGAAGTGATGCCCAGTTGCTTAATTATGTTTACATCTAAATAACTGCAGTGAACCTTCACTTTCTGGAAACCTGATTTCCCCTCTCCCGCTTCATTTCATAGAGCAATATGAGAGAAATGAATCTTTGTGAAAGTCTCTGCGTCCCCTGAAGCTGCAGAGGCTCCACCACGTTAGCTATGTTTGGTTTTTTATCACCGGGAGCCCCAGGGAGGGTGAACGGTGCGATCCTTGCCATCTCAGTGTTGCAATTTCAGAAACGGCAGCAAGCCTGCAAACCCCTGATTCGGCAAAGCACTATATAAGCACAAGCTTGGAACTGGTTACGTTAGCTGTCATTGCAACCCTAACCCCATTTGAGCTAGTGCTTCGGAGCAAAAGGGTTAATGATGCGCCGGGCCCAAAGCCCCCCTTGAAATCACAGTGACATCGTGAACTTCCAAGTTTTAAACCCAAAGAATGGGACGAACAACTGGCGTCTCTTTAAGGGAGTAGGGACCATACCCGGACGCGGTCAAGTCCCAAGAGGACAAGTCCTAATGCCCTTAAAAGCAGGAAACCGGATTAGCTGCTGTGGGTGCTGTGCTGCCCAGCTTCAGCGCTTAGCATCTGCCGAGCTGGAAATTGCACATGAATAGGGCACTAATAATGCAGCCATGGTGGGTAAACACTGGGGTTTTGTCTCTACAGAGCTCTTCTTGCTTATCTAATCTACATTTTTATAATGATGTGGTTAGAATCAAATTATGGTGTTTTAATCTAGTTATAGCTGCATTTACCAGGCGCGTTTCTTCTTGACGTATAATGCTGGAATTTAAAACGTAGCCAGAGGCCGCATGTGCCGCCTTGTCTCACTGGCTCCACGTGGGCTTTGCACGCCTCTCGATTAAAGAAAAGCTAATGAGCCAAATTCACTCCTGGGGGTGCAACTCCATGGACTTGAGGGTGGATTTTGTCAAACTCCTCTTGTGCATCTCACTCCCCTACCTGTCGCACCCACGGAGCTAGATAGCAGCTACCCTGCGACGGACAGCGCCGCACCACGCCAAGCTACGGCTGCTGAGGAGCGACTACAGAAGGGCAAGGCCTGCGTGATGGGAGACTTGTTCCTGGCCCGCAGATAAAATAGGACCAACTCGGTGAGGCCATAAGGGCTATGATCACTTCACCGATGTAACTGGAGCTGCAAGAGCTATAGAAGAGATGTGGTTGACCTGGGGAATGAGGCACTTACTCCGTTACCCTGAACCAAAATAGGCTTTATTGGTCCAAGCGTTTTAATTGCATCTACACTGTGTTTTTTTTTCTCCGTGCCACTCAAACCGCGCACAGACGAGGCCTCGGGCCGGGTGCACGGGCCTCGATCACAAGAAATGCAAGGGGACGGGGAATCGACTCGGATGGCTGAGACGTCTCCAAGGCACCGAATCCCTGTCAAAACCTGGCCTTCAAACCCCCGGGGAGATTTCGAAAACCCTGGTCTATCTGTCTAGCTTGTCCACTCTGCAGTCAGACAACCTGCCGTTCGGTGGGGTTGCAGGGAAATCAATGTGACGCCGGGTGTCACTTTGCCACTCGGACCGCATGTCGCGTTGTGTCATGGTTTGGCGAGGTGACAGCCTGAAGGGCGGTGGGATCGCACGGGCCAAATGCAGTCGAGGGCCTCGTTCTCCACCGCTGAGCACCTCGCATTGGGATGGTTTATTCCTCTGCAAGTGAGCCTGCTTCCCCTCTTATTTACACTGGCTTCATTTCACAGCAAAACTCGGGGCGGGTCGTGAGCTGGACGTGGATCAGAACCAAGGGGAACGTTTGCCGGGGTCCCTGGGAAAGGAGACCGCTGCCTCGATCCCTCTAGCGTTGAGCTAACAGTGAACCTGCTTCTCGTGCACATCAAGGCCCCTTTGTAACAAATGCAAATGTGATCAGGCCCTCTGTGTATTGGGGTGTTGCGGGGTCCGGGCACCGCGGGGAGATCTTCTGCGGGCTGTTTGCACGGAGCAGGGGATCTACCCCAAGATGGTCTCACCGTGGTGGGAGCTATGGGGCAGTGTCCTCTGGCGTGAATGTAATGGTTGTAGGCTGTGCTGGCTCAGCCAGAGGAGCCCCGCTGGCAATGTTTAATTAACAGAAGAGAAGTAAATAAACTAGTTAACTCTCCAAAGTCAGTCCGTAAACACCAGTAATTAATACCGGTGGCATTTACATAGCGCCGGGGCGGGAGCGTGCCATCGTGCAGGCTAAAGCATTTAGACGGGGTCGAAGACGGGGCTGAAGAGCCAGACCAAGAGACTTGTGGAGCTCACGGTTAACTCGTGGAACTCATTGCCGCTTGCGGTTGCGGAAGCAGATGGTATAACCAGGGTCAAAAAGGGGTTAGATACATTTGCAGGTAAGTCCACAGAAAGCCGGACCATGCGTTCTCCGAGGTCCCTAAACCAATGGTGGTTGATGCCAGGAAGGGTATGGCCACGGCTGGGTCACTCTGGATACATCCTGCTCACATACTCTCCCCCTAACCTATTATTTGCCAGAGTCGGAGACGGCATACCGGGTCAGATGGATCGTTCATGTGGTTCTGTATGGCACTTCTTCTGGATAACATCACCAGCAATGGTGACGGGCCTGGTCCTCGGCGCAGAGACCACCTGTGGCATGTGAGTGAGGGCAGGAGCACGCGGGACGTCCCTTAAATTAGTGAGGCGGTCTGCAAAAGTCTCATCTGCTGAACGGCTAGAAACGGAGAGGAAAGGCATTTTCCATTTACTCTACCTCGGATTCCCTCCCGGGTTCCCGGGGAGACTCTAGCCTGACTTCCAAATTCACATGTTGGTGAAAACAAATAGATCAGATCCCCTGGACCGTTATTCCTCCAAAACTGTGATTCTCCCCGATTCGGAGGGACCTCGCTTATGGCATTTTTGGAGTTTCCAGCCTTCTGCCCAAACGTCCTCCTTATTTGCCGCTCAAAATGATCTAGGTAACAAAGAATGATGAACCGGAGGCTACTACATCCAAGGAACTCTCCACCAAATGAATGACTACCCTTCTAGGGTTATTTTTTTTGTGCCCCTTAACTAAGGGCACACTCTTGTCTCCCATCCCCTCCTTGCTTGGGCTTTGCCGATTTTATTTATTTATTTTATTTTATTTTATTTTATTTTTTTGAGCCTTAATGCTGGTGCTTATTACAGACCATCTCGCTCCTCTGTTAGTGGAAGCGAGCTCAAAATAATTTGCTCGTATCCCAGCAGTCTACAGGGTATTGCTCTTAGTTATGAACCTTTCAGGATCTTTCGCATCGCTTTTCATCTGACTGCTGGAAATTCATATTGATGACGCCCACTAGGGATCGACTAACTTTCCCCCCTTCCCTAATACAGCTCCGGGCTTGTACGCTGAAAAAGTGTATGCACATATAAATGTGTGTGTTTATGCAGATATTGCATGTACGCAGCGGCACGTTTTGCAATTATCCCCCTAGATGCTTTCGCCTTCTGTTGCAGTCAGTTTTGAGAATGACATCATGATAATGAATGGGAATTCAGCACCAAATGACTGGGCTAGCTCATTTCATTCCCGCTTCCTAATGCCGGTTCGGAGCAGGAATGCAGAAGTTGCTGTATCTATTTTAGATGCCATCATGAAAGGAATAATTGAGATTGAGATTCGTAGTCACTCATTGCAGAAGGTCAGGGAATTAATGCTGTCTTATACCCAGACCATTCATTTACTGTGCCTGATTTTCTTTTTTTTTTTTACTGTCTGCAAAGGAAAACAAATGTGCCACGGAGAAGGTAACACAGTGAACACCCTCGATGCAGCACGCATCGCCCGGTGTGCCATTTATAAACACTATTCATCTCTAGTTTGGGGGTGTTCCAGGGTAGTTTTCGCATCATAACTGATTGGTAGCAATAGAAAAAATAAAGTTGGTATTAATATGGAAAAAATAATTGCAATAACTCCGTTGACTGTAATTAGCCTTATTCTGAGAAGAATTGAAAGGAGATGTTCCTTAGTTGATGCTATTAGCTCGCAATCCGGGAGCATCTTCTGTCCAAGGATCTGGCAGGGCTTTGCTAATGTGAAATGAAGTGCGCACACAAGGTACAGAGTATGATTAGCTCCTTGTTGGGGGAGTAATTTGGTCGTCGACAGAAATAACGACGGATGAAAAAATGACACATCCCCAGCTGGCGGCAATGGTGAGAGAGTTTTCGGTGGGGTTTTTTGTGTACTTCATGTTGCCCAAGGTCTTAGGCTCCATTGGACTGGGCCAGAGAAACGGTGCAGGATGTCACTTCACAGCCTTGCTTTACTAGTGGTTGAAACACCAGGGCTCGGTTTACACTCGCACACTTGCACACTCACTTTCCGTATAGCCATCTTCTGCCGAAGACGAGCAAGTGGAAGCTTGGCCTAAAACACCGTCAAACTTTGCACGGGGATAGGTCACGGGGACCCAAATGCTAGAGAAGGGGGAGCCCGGTCTACTCAGTTTAGCCGGGCCTGGATCCAGTATTTTTAACTTCCCGTGCAGGCTAAGACCCTCAGCTAGTGTGAGCTGGCACTGCTGACATCTGGCTCCTTAAATATGTCTTCTTAAAAGCCCTTCTTCAAGTAAAACGCCAGTGCTGGCAGAGGATTACCTGCACCTGGTCAGATGGTAGGCTCGGAGAAGGAGCAAAACCGAACTAGCAGCCCCTCCCTCCCTCTGTTTTCAAACGTACTTTATCTGCCTCCCGAAATCCTACCCGCAGGAGACTGGAAAGAAGCGGGAAGGTTTGTCTAAAGTGGTTTGGTCTCTCTCTTTCTTCCTTTTTTCTTGTTGGCACATATATCTAGATTTGCCTGGAAGTAGTAAACAGACTTAAATGCCGCAGTTCTGAAAAACAAAATGATCGGGGCTGGCTTTTGATTTCAAAGCCGACGAAAACAAAGCAGGCTTTGAAATCTCCCCTCGCAGAATCCTTCCCCCTTATCTTCTGAGAGATGGTCCTGATAATGTTTATTTTCGTCGTCTTTTTGAAACAGTTGAAAGCACTCGTTTTCGCAATTAAAATAGAAATTGTGACTTTTAATAAGGTCAGGATAAAGTGTCTCTTAGGCAGATTGTGAAATCTCTCTGCAGAGATGATTTAAAAGCTTCCAGACAGGCAAACGAATGTTTTGAAGATATAATTCAGCTCGGCACTGTGCAAACCCGTGGCTCTGTGCCCGTTTTGTTCCAGGTCTGGGTCCTGCACGTTATCTGCTACCAAAGCCAGGTAGTGCTTGTCCAGTTTGCACGAGCAAATGAGATGTATAATCCTGCCAGCCCAGTAAGGCCCAGACGTTGCTCTCTGCTACATCAGTGCAACTTCCATGAAAGCTGGCGGGAGTTTGCTATATTTGTGATTTTTTTAATTTTTTTTTTCCCTTAGCGGCCGGAAACAAAAAGCACCCAAAAAACCCGGGAAGATTGCTGGAAGAGCTCACAGCGGAGGCAAATATTTAACCGAGCTCTTTTGAGCCGTTTCTGCTAAGCACTGCAAGGAGAGCAGCTCGGTGCTGAGCACGTTGGGAAAACCGGCCTCAAAGGAAGGCAGAACGCTTTTAAGATCTTTCCCTAAGCTCCTTAGACGGTCTTCCCCAGGTAACCAGCCCGCCCTTTACAAGCCATCGTCTGCTGCTTTGAAATCGCAGCACTCAACAGCGCCTCTCTGTCAGTCCTGCATCAGCCGTGGTAAAGCTTATCGCAGCGTGCTTTGGCAGGTAGTTGAAGCCGCCGATGGTAACACCAAAGGCAGAGATGCATCAACAAGACCAATTGTTTGGAAGGATAAATGCCGCATTTGAAAAGGTCTTTGATTTTTTTCCAAGCGGCTCCCTAACGTATTGTTCCTCCATAATGCTATCTAAATAATATTTGTCAGGTGAAGACTGCAGCTGAGTAACGGGCAGGCCAGTCCGCAGCTCGGTGCCAGCGATCGGGGATTTCCGAAACCCGCCAGCCGATCCATCTCGAGAACTTACTAAGGGCGAGATGGAATATAATATAGGTCATTATTTCTTTCTTATGCATGAAAATGAATTATTCAATACAGATTTAGACCCTTTTTATTACAATGGTGAATTTATACAGCATACAAAACGTAAACGCAGCTGGCTTTATTACTCTTGCGCCGGAGGAGGAATTCGCACTCTCTGGCCAGTTTCGGTGCGATTGGCCTGAGAGGCTAACCTTGCTTGGCTCTTCAGAGGACTGTGGATACAGGGGTGGGATACATGGTCTAATAGCAAGGGCAATGGGTCAGTATCTATTCCCAGCTCAGGTCTGGGAATAAGGGAACGTTTGCAACAAATGAGACGCCTACATCCATTTTTCAAACGCATCTTAGGCACTTCAGCACCGTCGGCTTTCAACGAGACTTAGGGTCATAGTGCACTTAGGTGCTTTTATAACATGTCACCCTTCATTAACTCTGTGCCTCAGTTCCCCATCTGTGAAATGGGTATGATCCGTCCTTTTCTTAAAGGGCTGCAAAGGAAGCTGCAACCTGGTAAATGTAGGGAGATGCTGTGAAGCAAAGAAACGCAAGTGAATCTTCCTGGGTCCTAGCTGCGGGTTCTGGTTTATGTCACTAACCGTCACTTTTCTCATTTGGGGATTAAATGCTTCAACTTTTAATCGTGCAGCTGGGGAGAATATTACTATTCACCACAGAGGTCAACGACACGGTTTCCTGGAGTCTGGTCAGACCTCTGATTTTTAACACAAATGGGGAAAGTCGGTGGAGAAGAGACAAAAATCCACTGACATAAGCTAGCTTCCCTCCCCCCGACAGCCGAGCTGCAGGAGGGGGTGTCTGAGAGAACGGGGGAACAGGAGGGTTTGGGGAGCAGAGCCGAATCGTAGGGTCTTTCTGTGATGCCAAAGTGGAACGAAAGGCACGTGCTGCTGAGTGAGGGCTCAGGAGGTATCAAAAAGTTTGGATGTCGAGATAATATGTCCTCAGCTTCTCTCCTTGCACGACCTTGATGCCGCAGCATCGTCTCTTTGCCAGCCATATTCGTGCTGCAAGGCAAGCACGATCAGTTTTTTGGTCGTTTTTTTTTCTTTCTTCCCTGCCATGCATTCAGATATAACAATAGGATAGTTATGTCATCGGAGCGAACCCTTCAATGCAAGCTTTTACAGATGAGTTCAGCAGCATGCATTCAAAGGAGTTTACATTTGAGTCAGGAGCGAATCGTGCTCTAACACAGTAATGCTGGCTGGAAGATCGGGAGCAATGTGCCTTCGTGTAGGCTACATCTGACCTTACTGGACCTGGTTGATAGCAATGCTTAGCCTCAGGAGCCCTACCTGAGCATGGTCTGTTGGGCCTGCAGTTGGTGAGAGTGTTTTTGTTTGTTTTTGCTGCATAATAAATATGCCCAAATTTGCAAATTCAGGTCAAGTTAGAGGAAAATAAATCTTCTGGCGGCAAAGATCACAGAACTGCCGGAGGCGGCAGGGTTGGGCCATTTGCATGGAGAGCTTTCATCCAGCATGCGGCAAGATCAGGGTTCAGTCCCTCAGCCAGACAGGACTTGGACCCCCCTGCACTATTTGGGGGTGAAATGAGGCTCAGATTCCCCTCCCGGAGCAGCCTTACTTCCTATGCAGTAACCACAAACGTGACTCTTCAGCCTGGCAGCTCATGGGGTCACCTGAGAAGTAGGAGATCCATATTCATATGCACTAGTTCAGCACAGGGGTTTGAAGCAAAGTTTCCCACTTTTATGGGCAATGTCCTAACTACCAGGCCAGAGGGTGTTTTGAAGGAGGGTCTTCCTTAGGCCTGGAGACTTTACACCTTGAATTGAATAATCATTGAGAGAGAGAGGTTCAAGAACATGCTGGGGACACGTGTAGACTCCAGTCCCCGATCCCCAGTCTCGAATTGGGCTGCAGAGAGAGAAATCGGCTTTTTTTTTTTTTTTAAGGTTATACATCAAACTAATGAAAGGTGTAGAACTGAGTTGTTACTTGTAAAGTCTTCTCCTGGCTGTCTCCATACCCCTAAACCCGGGGCAGCGAAGGTAATTGTGTGTACCCACTGACCCTAAACAGAAAGCTGAGAAACTCACCCCTTCTGAAAATAATTCAGACATGATACTGCACCCCCCTCCGCAAGGGGGAAGAAAAAAGGAACAAGTGATTGTAAACCTTGCACAATCTTACCTCTGTCTTGCAGCACTTGTCATCTTGCATTAAGCATGAATAACTAATCAACTAAACACAGATTCACTGATGAAAAGAAACCCGTATTGGATGTGGTACGTGAGATGGATACAACCGACGTTTTAATTTCACTGGTAAACAGCACTACAGAGGCGCAGCGTAACCTTTCAGATGAAGGAGTCGATCGCTGTGCTTTAAAACGCACCCTAAAGGGTAGTAGGTGATCATGGACTTAAAGGAGGCACGCAAATATTTCATGTATCCGAGTGTGTTCGCTCTGCCTCTTGCTGCCCTGCACTCGTGCACCTGCCTACCCAGGGCAAGCTGCATGTGAAATATTATTGCAGTGCTGGGCCATCCCTTCACGCAGGCCGAGCTTGATCTGGGGCGGTGCTGAGCTCCTGCATTGCTGGAAGGGCTCCTTTGATCTGACCTCATGCATCTCACTAGCCAGCCCCTCTTTTCTCTGCGTTGAGCCAAACAGCCTGTGCCCATAAAAGCATCCAGCCCGCACATGAAGATCGTCTCAAAAGATGGGGAATCCACTCGTCTCCCTTGATCGCTTGTTCCAATAATTCCCAATGAGAAATTTGTGCCAAATGTTGCCCTTGAAATGGGCCTGGCTTCAGCTTCCAGAGAGACACGGTTAGCCAGATTAAGTCGGCAGTCAAGTAGGAGGCAGGGTGCATCAACATCTTCTAAACTAACCGAAGGAGATGCATATATGCATATAACCCAAGACATTGGTTCTTGCCATGCCTCTCTGTGCTAAGTGGAAGAGCACTGCAATACTTGGTGTTTCCTCCCTATTAGGGACTCTTACACGCTAATCAAGTCACCTCCCAGCAGTTTTCTAGTAGTCTTGTTTTAGCATAACTCCGTAGACTGCAACTGCACTCAAAAGCAGCAGTCAGGTCCTGGACACTTGACAGGCCCCGTGTCTATGCTGGTGCATTGTTCAGTCTTGAGTGACACAAGCTACCTTGCAGACGGGGTTCTTTGGGTAGATGTGATATCTTTTATTGGGCCAACTAAATAGTTGGAAAAATTGTCCTTTGCAAGCTTTCGGGCACAAGCACCCTTCTTCAGGCAGAGGGAGAGTTGGCCTCTGTTTTGTCTTCTCCTGGATGGGACAGAAGCCAATGTGTGACGAGAAGATCAGGGCCAATATACCGTAATGCTGTCTTTCCTGCGATGCTAAAACCCCTCCGGTCTTTATACAGATCTGGTGTGCTCAGGCCTTTCTAGGCTGTTGATACTTTTTGCAGTTCTCAGCTTAGCAAACAGATTACTGGGTGGCACTGAGCTGTATTGTTAGCTTTTGGTCAGAAAAGCACTTCTGTGCCAGTATAACTGCATCCATACCAAGGAGTTTTACTTCTTTTAACTCTGCTGGTTTCCAAGTTGCACGAGGCCGTGAAGGCAGTCGGAGCTGAACCTGGATCTCCACTGGCCAGGCCACCAGACCCTGACAGGGAAAGAGATCGGCAGTGAGACTGATTGCGCTGAATTGGGACCATGCATCTCTGTACTGATTTATGCTGTGTCCTGTCGTGCTCTGACAGTGTGGGGAAGGGCTGTATTCTTCCTTTTTCCCAAGTGTGCGGGGATAGTTTGCCTCGACACATTTATTCCAGTACCGTCCCGCCTTCTCTCCCTAATTTCTATTCTTATTTCCTTGCTTCACCATGAGCGTGGCATTCATTTCCCCACGCCATGCTGCATCTGCCGCTACCGTGTTCAGCCATGTGCATGTTTAGTGACATGTGTGCGCACATGCTGATTTGAGGTCCGATTTTTGATGCTGGATTTATCTGGCTCTTCTTCCTTCTCCTTGAGTTCATTCGTTCGATCACATCCCTTGTCAAAGGACCTACACCAACCATCCAGGCCAGTCCATTACTCGACGGCACTGAGGTTTATTGTTAGCTTTTGGTTGTTTGTGCTTATGGAACGTCCAATGTGAGATTTCAGCCGAACGTGCCCATTAGCTGTAAATACCGAGGACTTTACCAGCCGATCAAAGGAGCACCTCTGTTGGCTGTGCCGATGGAGGTACTGCATCACTAGCCGCACAAGCCGCGTTTTCCACGGCACGTCCAGTAGAGGGCAATGGTCTCCATGCACACACATTAATTCAGCACATTACAGGCCAAATCATCTACCCTGGCCGATGGCCGCGTGTACGCACACCTGCCCACTGGGAGAGGTGGGAGAAGTCGTGCTGTAACCTATGTATCCAGGGCGCGAGCTGCTCAGGAAATAGGTGCAAGCGTCGCAGCAGGTTGGCTGGTGTGAGCCATCGAATACAACCGCCTCCGGCCCAGAGACCGGATTCGGCCCTTTCCATTTGCAGTCTGTTTGCATCGGGGCTGAATTGGCTCCCTGGAAGGTGTAGCAGCAAATGGGTCAGCGGGCGTTTCGTCTCGCGCCTTCCTCCCCACTGGTTTCCCCGCTGCGGTGTCTCACTCTTTTGGGCTTTGGACATTTGGGAAATGGCAAGAGCAGGTACGGGGACAAAGCACTTCTGCTGGGGTAAAGCTAGAGTAACTCCATTCACTCCCACAGTGTTATTCGAGCTGCACTGGGTCTGGCTCATTATGTTCCCGACCCTGAAACCCTCTTAGCTTGCATTGCACTGCGACACCGGGGGGCTTGGGCAAGAGTCTTGCTCGAGCCGACTGCGGCTAAACAGATACGAAGGGACTTATACACCCCATAGGTGAAGGGGGATAAGCCACTCTGGTACGAGGCAGCTTTATACTGATACAACTCTTCCACACTAGGGGTTGTAGTGACGTTACTATACAGGTAAAAAAAGTCAGATCTTAATACAAAAAATACGTGTAGATGGGGATTAGGGGCCCTGAACGTCTGGATCCAGATTAAATCTGTAGAAAGTGCAGAAGAACAAGAGGCCTTCAGGGGAAATAATAATAACAATAATAAAAAAAGCATAGGCCCATCGACAAATAGGTTGAAGAGACCATTAGCTCTTCTTGCCTGTGCTCCTGTATGGCGCAGCTCATAGTTTCACTGGGTTACGCCCGTGCCGTGTCTGGTAACTGTAGAGAATAAACCAGCTGTAAAGAGGCAGGCTGTGAACGTAAAGATTGTAAATACTAGTTGGTGCAAAGTGTCTTCCTGTTGCGGGGCAGCCTCCGACTGCGCCAAACCACTCACCTGCAAAGGGGAACTGGGAGAGCGTCGGCTTTGTATCCGATGGGTCCCAGCGTGAGCTGGCACGGCGGCAGATGGAGAGACCGAGGTGCTTTTGCCAAGCGTCTCCTCGGAGGCAAGGGTATTTGATGCTCGATAGTTGGCTGAAGGTTGGAAACAGCCTGGCCCCAACTAACCAGTGCTGTCTTGGTCCCAGCCCAGAGGTGAACCCCGCTGGAGGGAGCTGGATGGCTGCCTGGCAGCCCCGAAAATTGCCCGTTGCTAGTTCTCGATCAGAAAAGGGAGGGTCGCTGCTAGTTTGAACTTCCCTTTACAGCTCTGAAAGTGCTTCGCCACGAGGTAAGGTGAGGCGTGGGGCCGGGGTGGGGTGGGGGGACGACCACACTCGGGTCTTGCAGCAGCCAGGGGCGGGCTTGCACCCGTTTCCCGCGCCCTGTCCACCGCGAGGCACGTCAGGTCATCGGGCAGCTCTGCCCAACGCTTCCCATGCCTAGATCACTAGTTGGACCAGTGTTAATAGGATCTAGCCGTCTCATTGCCCATAAAGCAGGGGCAAGAGCTGGGCTGGGTGGCGGGGCAGCCCGTGAGCCCATCCTGACTGCCGCTTGCCTCTGCAATCTAGCAAGCACCGAGTTGCAGGGATGCTGCCACTCAGCATTATCTTATACGGCGAGCACGCCCTTGCACACAGCAGAGCCCTCGCCCCTTAAGCGAGCTTAAGGCAGCATCTAGCAGGAACCAGAGGGCCTCTGCAGGGGATGCCCTTCATTTCTGCAAATCTTTGGCTTCAGTGGGCTTTCCCCTTTGCTAGTTCCCCTTTGCTGGTTCCCCCCACTGATGGGGCAGTATTGCTGAAATGCTGCTGCACATGGCATTACCCGTCCTTGGCATGGTTGTTTTTTTCCCCCCCCCCACCCAGCGGACGTTGTAGTTTTTCAGCCACTTTGACGTGAAAAGCAGGACCATCGGTCTTCCGCGGAAGGCAGGGAATCGCCGCCGAAATACTAGTGGCGGTGGTGTTAGAAAGCGAAGCACAACAGTGGGAAACCAGAGTGCGCAAATGACTGCTCTCACTGAGCGAGCCTGAGCGGTGCACTCAAGTCACCCAAGCAGAGTGAAGTACAGGAAGGAAACGCGCTGTACAGATGAGAAACTATATTAAAAAAAATTAATGTGACTTTTAATTCTCTAGGATGTTACTGGTAACACGAGCGAGATCTTTTCAAAGACATAAATCCAAATTCTTTCCTCCGTTGTGATTATATTCCTCGGAGTTGCTTAAGCCTGGCAGAAGAATTGGCCCCGGGAGTTTTATCTTGAAAATGTCCCTTTAAAATCCCACACCTTGGCTAGGAAGATTAAAAGGGGAAGATAATCTTAGGCATCGCATTTCTGTTTGATGATTTCTGTATGTCTATTATGAGAATAGTTAAGATGTGAAAGAGGCTTAGGCGGGTGGAGGGGAGGGGGAAATAATCTATTTTTCTCTACCTCCCCCCTCTTAACTTTGTACGTTGGAAGTGGTAGGTCACTTCCTTTGCTTTGCTGAATTTAGTATCACACAAAAGGCAGGCGGGAGTTATTCCTACCCACTTTCCCTTGTGGCGAAAATGCCTTCAAAAATCAGTGGGAGAAGAGGGAAAAAAAAATGTATGTATACTTCCTTCCTAAAAAAGAAAAGATTAACGACGTACTGTACATAAAGCCCGACAAATGCATCAGAAACTTGATTTTGGGAAGTTAGCTGATCCCTAACTATTCTGATTGATCATGTTTCTGGAGCACGGGGAGGTGAGGTTTAGGCCTTGATCCCGCCAAGGTTTATGCACCTGCTTAAATGTAGTGAGTTAATAAGGGGGGTTGCTGGTCGTAGCCGAGCCGGCCTGAGGACACGGGCAGGCCAGGTTACACAAGTAGATGGGACCTCTTCTATTCGACCAACTGAGTAGCTGGAAAAAAACTCCCCGCAAGCTTTCGGGCGCAGTCCCCTATCGTCAGGCGCAATAAGGCTACTTCAAGCGCGTCAAGATAAGCACCCTTTTGGCAGGATGGGGATTTCTGTTTCTTGGTTAGAAAGTATTTCAGGTCCCTGGGGGAAAATGGAAACTACGTGCGTTTGCAAAAAGAAAAAGTCTGTGCCTGAAACACTTGGGAACAAAACTGTTCAGAACTTGGTTTTTCACAGATTCACAATTTTGGGCGTTTCCTGACTCGGGCAAAATTCAGGTGTGGGGGATCCCGCTGTTTCGACGTGGCGAGGCGCTCGGCACCAACGGAGACAGGCCAACTGGCAGCGTCAGGCGTTTCTCTGGTTAGCTGGCACGGACGGCTTTACTCGTACACGTCCCCGATGACGCTCGGCACGTCTGCGGCACCGTTGTCCGAGGCGTCCCAGAAACACGGAAATGTGGGAGCAGCGGGCAAGGCACGCCTTGAATTAAGCGTCCCCTTGGGAGAGCCGCGGTCCTCCTCCTCCTCAGGGCGGGAACCCGATGCTGGCTGCCCTCGGGACCGCCAAGCACCGGGTAGCGCTTGGCTTGGCTTTTCAAGCGTGCAGGCACGCGTTCAGCAGTCGCATGCTACGACACGCTCCCGCCGAGCTTTGCCACCTGCACCGTTCTTCCTCCGCCGCGCGCTGAACGCCCGTCGAAGCGCTGCGGTGCGCGCCCCTGCTTCAAGCCCCATTCTTTTTTGTGCATTTCAAGCAAACCGCCCCTCTCTCTCCGTCCAGGTCAGCGACCCCCCAGTTTGGAGAGATTCGACTTTTTGTTTGTGTGCTTGTTTTTTTGGGGGGGGGGGGCAGCTCCTGCAAACCTGGACACCCCGACTCCAGCACGGGGCCCTTTGGGGAGGGGGGAGGGGAGCCCACACCGCTTCTCGCGCCTCCTCCTGGCAAAGGTGCCCCCGCGGGGGTGCGCGCGTGCATGTGCGCCGGGCGGCGGCGGGGGGCGGGGCCGGGCCGGTGACGTCGGCGGCGCTGGTTCCACCGCGCTGTAGAGCCCCGCCCCCC
>NW_017729012.1:4042202-4049777 GCF_001723915.1 Gavialis gangeticus
CCGCCGCCCCCTGCTCCCGCTCCCCCGCGCTCCCACTCTCTTCCTTGTAGCTTTTGCAACTTACCCGTCAAAATGGCCGATCTGACATCTGTGCTTAACTCTGTCCTGTTTTCTTCTTCCAGCAAAATGTTTATCGGAGGCCTGAGCTGGCAAACCTCACCAGGTAAGGGGGCCCGGGGCCGGGGGGCGCCCCCCGCCCGCCCGCGGCTGGATGGCCCTTTGTTAGCCCGCCGCACTTGCCCCTCGCCATCGCGCTCCCCCCGCGCTCACTTCTCCTGTGCAAGGTTACACATCGCCCTGTCCCCCCCTTCCCTGGCAAAGCCTTTGTCGAGTCCTCTATTCGACCTCAAATGGGCGCGCGCCTTCGCCCGCCGCCCCCCGCCCCAGCCCGCTCCCCGCCGTCCCCTCCGCGGGTGCTGGTCCCCAAAATTGCTGGTATTATTATTATTCTCCTCCTTGTTTCTCCTCTCCCACCTCTCTCTCTCTTTCTCCCTCCGGCTCTCTTTTCCGCTTTTTCTCCACAGATAGCCTTAGAGACTATTTTAGCAAATTTGGGGAAATCAGAGAATGTATGGTCATGAGGGACCCCACCACGAAGCGTTCCAGGTAAATCCGCCTCTTGGTTTTTGTTAATGAGTTTCCGAGTTGGAAAGTTGAGATGCGATGATGTGCATCTGTGTGTTGCCTCTGCAAAAAAAAAAAAAATAAATAAAAAAGTCTCTAGAAATAAGCCTGGGCTGAGTGGGAAGGGTCCTTGCCTTTTTTTTACCATTATTATTTCTCAACTCCCAAACGCTAAATAGCTGGAGAGTAGGAAATGGGACCGGACTCTGATGCCCGTTTGCTTCGGTTTCCGTGCAGACCGTGGCGTTTTTGCATCTTCCCATTTTTTTTTTTTTTTTTTTTTTAAATTAATGATGGGGTGTCCCAAATCGAGCAGCCCCGCGGCCGGCTGCGCCGCGCGGAGAGTTGCGCTTGGTATTTTTTCGAGTCCTTGCGGCTTCCCCTCTCAGGTGATCCCATCCTTAGCCCAGGATCAAACAAAGCCCGAATTGGGGGTAGAAAGGTGAAGCGGGGTAGGACCGGAGAGGCTCGGGTTGTCTCCTCCCTCTCGAACCTGAGATTTGATTGATTTTTGCCTCGGAGGAGGGGGTGGCACAGAAGGAAACGGCCGTTTATTGATGTTTTGGGTTTTGGCAAATTTCTGTCTAGTTCTTATTTTTTCTTTTTTCCTGTCTCCCCCACCTTGTTCTTTTGTCTCGTTTCAGAGGCTTCGGTTTCGTTACGTTTGCCGATCCGGCAAGTGTAGACAAAGTATTAGCTCAGCCCCACCATGAATTAGACTCCAAGACGGTATGTTGTATGCCTTGTTGTTTTAATGTGTCCTTTATTTCCTGCAATGTTATGGCTGTGACAGGCTCATTTAAAGGGACAGTGCCCTTTTTGTTCGGTTTGCTGGAGCTGCAGCGATTTGGGTGGCTTTTCAAAGCAGCGTCAAAGTGTCGCTGAGCTGGAAGTTCATCCCGGTGATCCTTGCAGAGTTCGCTTTTGACCGGTAAAAGCTGGAACTTTTCTTTTTTTGTTCCAACTTTCCTGCCTCCAGTGACGAAGGAGATCTGGCGGCTTGTCCTCCGGCCCCGAATTATAAATCACCCAACGGTGAAATGAACCATTTTTTTTTTTTTTTTTTAAAGGTTAAAACTAACTTTCTTTTGTGAGTAAAAGAGAAGCTGCTTCTGGGGTGGGGGGGACTTCTATTTTTGGGTCTGGGATCACACGTGTTCCTGAAGTCCTCCCAGTCTCACCTCCCCAAAATCATTGTTTTTTGGGGGGGAATCCCCCAGTCTGCCACACAGGGGTGTTGTGAGACTTGGGAATTTAATAAATGAAAAGCACTTTAAGGGGAAAGGTGCTATGGGAAGACTGTGTGTCATTTCTGCCAAGCTTTCCAGTGTAATCAGTCCCCAGTGGATCATGGGGGAAAATGCTCAGGAGATTCGGCCTATTTTTTTTTTTTTAAATACATATTTTTTTTCCTTTTAAAAGAAAAAAGACCAGAAATATGCAAGTAAAAGCCCTAAACCTCGCATGGCATTTTTGGTATCGGGTCCAGCAGTAGATAGCAAGATACGCACGTAGATAGGCCTTAGTTTCATCTTGCTACCCAGTGCTTTGCCAAAAGTGAAGTTTGTGCATTGCTACTTTGTTTCAGTGATGAGCCTCAGCAAACCTAGCACAAAAAAAAAGGATACTGGTAAAGGTCACCATGGCTTTTGGTACCGGGCTGTCTGCAGAGAGGAGTTTGGGGAAGGCAGGGAGGACTCGTACTGGTTTAACTGTCTGCTAAAAGTGTCAAGTGTTTTTTATTTTTTCTTGTTTGCTACCGTGTTTCGTGGCTCGTGTTCTGGATCTTAATTTGCTTTCTATTGAATTTTCACACGAGCACGCTGGTTGGAGGGGGCGGTGGCTTAACGCTGCTAAAATTTGGGGGGGGGGATGAATGCAGTGAATGAAAAAGAAGGCAAGAGCCAGGCACGCCAAGCCCGGTATATATTTTTTTATTTGCTCGAACTTGCTTGCAAACCAGCCAGAAGGAAACAAAACCCTTTCCAGAAGCAGGTGGACCGTAGTGTTTTAATTCGCCCCACAAACTGTGCTGGGCTTGTCTGAACACGTAGCCCATGCCTTCACATTCCTTAATAATTTGATTTGGGGTTTAATCAGATATGGCAAGATAACTGATTCAACTGTGCTCCTGAGATTAAACTCTCGCCAGACTCCTGCTGGACAGCTATATTCGGTTTATTTTATTTATTTATTTATTTGTGTGTTTTAGACGCGATAAGTTGAGATAAAAAGAGGCCAACGTTTTGTGAATGAGCTTCAAATCAAAAGCAAACCCTAGGAGGCCCCTCCAAATGGTTTTTGGCTGTATCTGAAGACCCTCCCCTGCCTTGACCCCGCATCGCGGTCGAGTCGCTGGCATGTATGAACGTGCTCTCGGGCAGGGGAGGGGCAAAGAAATGGACCAAGACAAATTTCCATCAGTCTCAATTATGCTGTAGTGATTGAATCCACTTAGAGAAAGCAAGAGAGGCAATTGCACCGAAAGCCTCCATCCCAAAGTACATCCACCCAAGTTCTCCCTCCGCCCTTTATCTGTAGACATATTATAGTAACTGTTCTTCAGCATAACATAGCATTTGACTCTGTTTCAACGTTCAGTACAGGAGGCCGATCGGTTGGGTATTGGCATGGAAACGGCGCTCTTGTTTACAGTTACGTTAAAAGCTTTGTTTAGGTAATGGCCTATATCAGAAATAGTATTATAGTCATTTCCTAGAGGACTTGTAGATACAGTAAGTAGAATTGTACCTAACTAACTAATTTTTTATTTATTTTTATTTTGTTGTGGTAGAAGTTTGATTTATTTATTTATTTTGGTTGGTATTTCAATAGTTGACAGGGATGTGCAAAAGGTACGGATTTGCCACGCTGAACGTATGACTCCACTTTCAAAGGGTGATGGGGTTTAGCCCAAAGTTTTGCCCAATGCGTAATTATTTGCAATGAGTGGTGTAAAGAAGCCTGTGCTTTGAGAACTGGCCTTCAGAAATGGATGTGCTGCTTCAGCATCTGATGGCTGTTCTGATTTTATTGATTGATTGATTGATTTATTTATTTATTTTTTATTTTATTTTTTTTTTTGCACTGATGTCTTTTTGGCATGATTGGAGCTGTGCTGGGGGGTTGACTTTTTTGGGGGGCGGGGTGGATATTCTGATTTTTAAGGCAAAAACATGTCACTTTGAGAGCTGATGTAACATCATGCATACTTGCTTCTCTCTTTGGGTATCTCAATGGAAAATCCACACCTGTTGTATTTCCCTGGTAGACAAGTACCTAGTCAGTGCTGAATATATTTGTAGATCATGTTAATCTCTCTGAAAAGGTTAGCTTTCTAGATAAAGGATTTGACTTTTGATGCTTTTTGAACAATAAAGTGGCATATAATCACTCATTTCTCAGGTATACGTGGAAAAAAAAAAAAAAAAACAACCCCCAAACAACCAGACAGTACATTTGTACCTAATATAGGCAAATTAATTTATCAGTTAAGTGTCAAATGATTGACCCATTTACAACTTGGCATTCATTGATTAAAACCAGTAGTTAAATGGAGTTGCATGGTGCTTATCTATCACTGACATCCCGCCACCAATGCCTCTACCAAGTGGAACATCTCTGTTCCTACGTAGTATAAAAAAACTATCCATAACAAAATCTGAAATTAATATTCCACTAAAAAAGGCTTTTATCTCCAAGTATGCCTTAACAAAAGTATGATCAAAGTTTGATGCAAAGAAAAGTAGGCACCGAAAGCTCAGCAACATACAGGGTTTGCTACTTCAAGCTATCCCTCTTCCAAACTTTTTATTTAGATGCCTGCGTGCAAAAGAACAGTGGGAAATCAGCAGCATACAGACATATTATTATGTAAAGGGGCCATTTAAGAGGCATTAGTGTTAAATTGATTATTTTGTTTGCATCAAAACATGAATCGCTGGTGATGCCTCCCTCTCTCCTTCCCCCCATTCACCTTGGATGGCAGGAAACAGTCACCATCTCAGGGTGGCTCACTGAAAAGTTGTTTCAAAATTGCAAAACTGGCTTGGTGAATCGAGGGGGGGACACCCTTTGCGACTTGCCAACTGAAATGCAGAATAAAGGCGTCTAAAAATAAGGCGTCGTGGGATGAAACCAGGGTGTTTTCTTGCTTGCTGTCTCAGTGGCATTGAGGTCTCCCTTAAGATCACTTAACGTGGCTCCTTCATAGAAACCCTGAACACATCTTTTCAGGATGTGGATTTAGAAATAGGGTTGGGTTGTTGTTGTTGTTGTTTTTGAATTTTAATTTGAAGTGTCCCTTCACAGTTGTTTTTTCTTTTTATTGTCCACCTGTGTTTTGTAAAGCAGATCCATCAGGAAAGCAATTAGAAAAAATAATCTTGCAGTCATTTGAACACGCTAGTCTTAATCATTCGCTTTAAATCATTTGGCTTGCAGTGTATCTGTTTTTTTGGGGGGAGAGTAAGTGCGTGTGGGGGAACCATTAACCACCCCTCCCAGAACCTGAAGGACATTTGCTTTTTAAGAAATATTCTTTCCAACTCTCTGTCTCTACAAGCAGTCTCCAGACTATGCAAGTAGCATTCGGTGTTTGGTGGCGAGCCCAAAGAGTAGCACAGAGCCCCTCGTGTACCAAAGGAGCTGCAGGCTAGAATACCCTGTGCATGGCTGATAGACGGGATCAGTTTTCTTCCCTTTCCTCCCCCACCCCAAACTAAAAAAAAAAAAAAAAGGACTTGATTCTTATCAGCTCCCGATTTGCTCTTGATGACCCAGCCTTCTGAATGCTAAGCCTGAGAAATGAGAGATTAATAATTCAGGGGTTTAAAAACAAAAATACCAAGCTAGCATGTTGATTTTCCCCTTTTCTTTTTCCTCAGATTGACCCTAAAGTTGCATTTCCCCGACGAGCACAGCCTAAGGTAAGTAGGAGGATCAATAATAGGATTTTAGGCACACAGAGAGTCATTGTTGCCAGGCAGTTCAGGTTTCAAACAGGGAATTGGCAATGAAAGCTTTTAAAGCTGGAGCGCATGGCGTCTTAAGGGTATCAGCATATGGCTGTGAAACTACAGGAGAGCTGCTTTGTGCGATATTACATGTCTCTAGTTTAACCATCTCCTTGCAGAGTCCCAGCCATTATGTCTGGCTGAAGGAGCCTGAGGTTTTCCTGGTCCGACCAGGGCAGTGTTGCTCCATGACTTGGAGCTGGTGCCAGATTTTGCTCAAGGTATCGGTGCAGGGTCTCGGAGGAACGCTCGGCGTAAGGGCAGACTCCGGGCTGGTTGGTAGCCGAATGGCCGGGAATAAATCTCTGCCCTTCCTTCTCTGCCAACTTTTCCGCACTGTGTTTGGCTGCTCGTAAGCCGTGGGTAGCGAGCGCCCGATTGGCCCGACGCTCTGAACTGTCCCGAGCGCTCTGTTGAGTCTCTGTGAAAATGGAGAAACAAAGAGCCTTAAGTCTCTCATCCTTCCAGTCTGCTTGGATAAGTGACCTGCCTTCTTACAGGGCACTTTTGTTATCATGCGGTTGGTTTCCACGTTGGGACAAAGACACTTTAGCCATGTGCGGAGCCGCTTTTGTCTGCACGGTCTCTCTGCAGTGTCACTTGGTGCTGGAGGACCTGCTTTGTGGAGTTGAACCGGCAGCCCTGTGTAGCCAAAGCATCAGATCAGTTTTCCCGTCCAAATGTGCAGTCAGTTAACTTGATTTTTTTGAAGTCTGAAAGAGATTTTCTCCAATTGACTTTCCTCTCTCTCTTTATTTGTCTTGAGACTCCACTGAACGCCCCCCCCCCAACCTAACGACTTAATTCATCTGGTGGATAACATTTGTATATACTGTAGTTGACTTGGATTGCTTCTGTATTCTGTTCTTGTACCGCCCCGTCATTAAGAAGTTGTAGACACAAGCAAAAAGGGAATTGTGGCTGGAATTGGATGTAGAGAGGCTGCCTAAACAAATTTAACTTAATACTTTTATTGTATATAATCCCTCGCGAGAGCGAGCAATTTAATCGTGTTTGGAACTATAACATTAAATACCGTGTAAAACACACATCCAGGAAAAACAGTGTGTAATTTAACTACTCTGAGCATTCAGCAAGAGGAGGAATAGCAGTTTAGGGGGAAAAAAATCTGGAGGCAGGATTTCAGACTAAACAAATATGGTGAAACCTCTCCTCGAGCGCTTCGACTTTCATAAGATGTAGCTAATACGAATTGGTGACGAAAGAGAGGACGGGCGTATTTGTGTCCCGAGCAAAGAGTTTCTGTTTTGCAGAGTTTTATAGCTTTGGGATTATGTTGTTGGATTAGTGTAGTGTTTCCAACCGTGCATTCCTTAAAAGTTGCAGAAGCCCTAACTAGTCTCATAATTAAAGCACAGAAGCCATCCTGCTTTGTAAGAAGTCGTTCCCCCTCACTTTTTCAAAGGCCTCTTCACATTTCCAATGGTCTTCGGTTACCAAAGCTGCCTGTACCTTCAGTATTGTTTGCAGGAGCTTATAACAGAGCTGCTAAACTTTCCCATATGACTTTTTTTTTTTTTTGCTCAAAACAATAACAAAACAAGGAGCTTGTCTTCTCCTGCGCAGCTGAGATGAAATTGCTATTATTGCCAAAAATATCCTGCCACCCAAAAAATGTGAATGCAAAATCAGGTCATCTTTGCTTAGTGGATTTGCTGCTGTTGTTGTTGTTTTGAAGTGTTGTTTTTGGTTGGTATTACATGTCTTTTCAGGTGCAGAGCAAATGATGAAACTTAGGTAGGCTTCCAGTATTACAGCAAAACCACTTTACAGGGAAAGGTTGACAGATTTTGTCTAGGTTTATTCCTGTTTGTTTGTAGTCGGTTCTCACTAGGCCACTGACATTTCTGATGGAGTATGTGGTGTGTGTGTCTGATTGTTGTTGGGTTTTTTTTCGGGGGGGGGGGGGGGGGGG
>NW_017729012.1:4049805-4069639 GCF_001723915.1 Gavialis gangeticus
GGGGGGGGATAGTCTTAGCATTGGATGGATGTATTGCACAAGGCTGGAGAACATTAGTTGCCATAAAGGTGAGGTTTAATGTGAGAGTTGTCATAATGTACTATAATTTATCTGGCAAATAATCACCTGTGTTGACCTGTTTTTCCCAAATTAGCTGCTGAGTTAAGGCTGTCGAGTGTAGCCGTTTGCATATCCCAGTTGAGTAGTAAATGTTCGGTGTTAAAATGCAGACCGTACCTCAATCTAACTGGGTAGGTGATGCTTGGGTCCGTGGAGATTAATGGCATTGAATGAGAGGTCTCAATCCTTGGGCATAAGGCTCTATTTTTTCCCACCCCTGCAGCATTTCATCTTCCTGTTGCATCTAGGATCATTTGATTTTTTTTTCAGACAAAAGTTTTTGTGTTCTGACGTAACTGCCAAAACCAAAGAGAAAGGTGGGAGTGAATGGCTTGCAATGTTCCCTGTGTAAAGAGTGCGTCCCTCAAACCCTCTTCCTGTAGGAAGCCTTCTGACCTGCCTCAAAACCTTTGGAGGCGGCCTGTTTAGCTGTTGAAAGAGCACGTTACAATTTTTTTTATGTTCTGCCAGAGCAGCGCTGGGGTAGGGGAACATTTGGACAGCGAGCCACCCTTATCGGGTCACGTGCCTGGTGGCCTGAGATTTATCTTTGATTATTTTTGTGCACGCAATGATTTTATTTAAAAAAAAAAAAAAAAGTTTCCCCCCCCTTTGTGACTCACCAGTGAAACTCATTTTTAGAAATGGCTGGTTGCTGTCTTTCGAACCATTTCCCGATTGAGCACTTTCCTTTTGGCTTCCTTGGCTGTGTCTTCAGGACTTGACACCTCTGTGACGATGCAAATCGGTTCCTGAGCAAGAAGAGGCAGGCTGCAGCAGCAGAAAATGTTCCCTTTTCTTTTTTAGAATGACCTTAGCACAAAATGCTCCCGAACCGCCTCCGGTAGATCACGCTCTGCTGTGTAATTCAACTCTTCTTGTGAAGTCCAGGGCTTCGTGCAACTGTTGTTTTAGGAAATTTGCTGCAGGGGTTTAACTTGTTGAGACTCTAGTTTATGGCTGATAGCAGGCAGGAGAGAATATACATACACTGCCGTACAGCTGCTGCCGCTTGATAAAAATCTGACCAATTTCCAACTTCTGAACAGGCCTTCACAGTCACGGCACGTTTATAAACCCTCTAAACTTAGCATCTTTAAAAAGCAGCAGTGATACCGTGCACATGGTAGAACAAAGAGGAAAGGTGGTTGCACTCCCACTTCTAGTAGTGAGAACAGTTTATCAATTTGATTCACATTTTATATATGTGTCTACGCACCCACAGGATGCACGTGCACAGACATGCACCCCACTTTGCCTTCTATGTGGGAAATGTCGAGATTGAGGGATCTCTGTCAAGCTTAACTTGTTTTTTGGGTTTTTTTTACATGTTTTCAGCTGCCCAGATAGTTATTTGCTTTCTTTGGAAAATGACATTTAAAAAAAAAAAGGTGCTTCACGCTCCTAAGTGTAGCTCTACCATCACACACGAATATGCAGGTGGCTTATTGCTTTATGGTTTAGATGATGCACTGCTCTGTATAAAGTTTCCACTTAACTTTGTATCAGAGGACCTGCTGAAGCTGCTCCTGTCCTGTGCTGCGGGTCCTCTCTTCCTAGTACTTACCATGGGGCTGTACGCCTTGTTGCTGGAAACGGTCCCAACAGCTGGAGTAGGTGGGCCTGGTCATAGCAGTGCCCATTACACTCACCAGGACATCATTTGCTGATGACGGGTGTTGTGCTTCCTCTTTAGTATCTGGGTGATGGAAAAAAAGAGGCAAGTCTGATGTGGCCACCCACTAAGGGAGTTACCCCTTTAGCTCAGATGGCAGAGGCCGTGCTTTTGGTGCTGAATGTCCTGTGCTCTGTGCTCGCTAACAACCCAGAGTAGAGGTCATTGCATTTGTAGGACCGGATCCCAGCTGAAATCATACATCTTACAGATGACCCGGACACAAGCATCAGATGACAGCCCAGTCACAAAATAGCAAAGGGATTTTATTTGAGAAGGATTTTTTTTTTTGCCTCCTTTCTAGCTTTCAGTGGGTCGTTGCGCATCAATATTATTCAGCGAAGTAGCCTGACAGCATCTTATTTAGGCATCGGGTGTTTCACGGCTGACTGTCAGCTGATTTTGGCGTGCGTGCTTCTGTCGGTGTGTAGGCAAATGGGCAGGCGTGCTTCTGTGGGCCTAGACAGCCTTTCGTCTAACTGGCGAGCAAGTGGGTGGCTGATCGGGCACGTGGAGCCGGCATGTGCAATAGTGCACACCTGCCCGTCCTTGCGGATGGAAAAGTGAAGCCTGGTGGCCTTCCCTTTTTCATGGATTGTGCACTGCTACGCCCCAGCCCTGTTCAACCCCACTAGCTCTTCTCAAGTAGCCAGCAAGCAGTATGTTGGGCCAGAATAAGACCCTGGGCTGGGGTTTCCGGGAGCCTCGTTCCTAATCATTTTAACAGCAGCAGGATGTCCCGAAGCCTTTGGACATCACAGCATACCTGAGCCAGAACGGCAGGTGGGTGGTTTCCTCGAATAAACAGGTGATGACCCAAAGAGCCAGGTACTGAGTTGCTATTTTCACTAATTTCCCCTGATGCCCCATCTATTTGAAGTAAAGGACGTAGGGCAGGATTGAATCCCTTTTTCAAGCCAATGTGAATAAAACAGCCTGGCAGAGCATGAGAGCCTTCCTTTCCTGCCACTCTTTCCTTCCTAGCAGCCTGGAGTAGAGCAGCAAGGTCATGCCTATTCCCCATGACTTCTTCCCCGCCCCCGTCTTATCTCTAACTGGATGAGCAGAGGAGTGGCACCATAAATATATATATTTTTTTAGTAATCGACTTGGCATTCGCCCTCCAGCCACGTCTCGTGCATGCTGAGTATCATGAAGTCAATACTGGGCTCAGCTGGTAGGGACCACTTTATGCTGTCCGTGGCCAGTCCCGGGGTAGGTTGTTCATCAAAAACCTGCGCGATCTGCTTGCTCTGTAAAACCCGGACGCACTCCCTGGTCAGGAGGAGGTGTAACCCATCTCTGCTCAGCAGTCTCCCTCCAGGGATGGATGGGCCTTGGGCAGAAGTTGGCGGGCCTGTTTCAATTCAGATTAGTAGCTGCGTCGGTTAGTGCAGGCTGGAGAGAGGTAGGCTTAATATTCAGACAAGGGTCTTTGGGTAGATGTGATATCTTTTATTAGGCCAACTAAATAGCTGGAAACATGGTTCTTTGCAAGCTTTCGGGTACCAGCACCCTTCTTCAGGCAGCAGTCCCAGATACTTTCCCTGGTGCTTGGGCCCCACCTGGGGCGCAGTCTTAGCTCTGCTCTTAAATTCAGCCGGTCCGTGCACGGGGCAGGTTTTACACGAGGCAGAACACAGCGAGCTTTATACAAGGCAGGACTCGGGATGTGGCTTTTTATTTTCTTGGAGAAGTAAACATTGCCGCTTTCTCCCCAGCCACAAGGTAGACCGCTCGCGCTGCCTGTAATCCCCAGAGACGTTTTTGTATTTGTGTATAATGTATGTCTTCCCATTATCATTGCCTAAGGATGCCTTCTGTGTTAAGAACAGGCTTGTGTTTAATGTACTTTCCTTTTCTTTGACTTACTGCTAAGCAAAAATTAAAAAACATAGCTTGCTGCACTGGGTTCCTTTTTCAGTTGGCTGAGTCTTCCCCCATGCTTTTCTGAAACTTTTTTTTTTAATGGAGGCATTGGAAATCTCTTGGGTACCAGCATTTTGCTTCTTGGAAGTGCTGGGAAAGGGACACGAGGGAGAGGGAAGAGATGAAGAGGGAGAAACAGCATAGCCAACACCCTTGCAGGCTTTTCTGTGCCTCCAGATTGAGTGCATCTCATCTGCAAAGTGCTCAGCCTTTATCAGCCTGGGGGTAGGTCTACTAATGACTGATCTAAAACCATCAAATTCATTTATTTGTCACCGCCAGTGACAGGCCAGTTAATACTAATGGATTCTTTTTTTAGCCTGTTGACTCCAGTGATATGCTGCTAAATGTTGTGAAATCCAAGGCATTAGGGAGAACTTGTAACTTATTTTTAGAGGAGAGTTATTGAACCAGCATTACAAAGGGTGTGCGTGCATGCTTGCGTGCGTGCGTGCGTGCGCACAATATAGAGGTATTTCTTGAGGAGGGAAAAAAACCCCCCCAAGCTGCCTGCCTCATTGATTTATGTCTGGGTACCGTTTCACTTCTGAATATTTACTTGATTTTTCCAATGACATTAGAATTTTTACTTTGTAAGTAGACAGTATTTTGGAGTATAATGTGTGAGATGAGGGAAATCACGTAGACAGCAGCCGCCAGCGTAGAAAGCTACACCTCTGTCTGATTATGTCTTGCCTGTAATTTTTATATTCCCTAAATCTCAGTCCACACCTATTGTGGCGAAGCACTTAAGTGCGTGCTTACATCCCACTTAAGTCGCATATAAACACATGGACGAGTGCTCTGCTGAATCGGGATGGACTGTCATTAAATATTTTGTTGCACTGTGGAGCCCATAAGAGGAGGAGACGAGAAGGTTACTTTGCACGGTCGATGACCTTTGTGTATTGTCAGTACAGGGTGTCCCTCTTTGACTTGGTCAGTTTTGCCTCCGTTTCCTTGGGCCTCACCTGGATGGAAACGCATGTATTTTCTTTTTCTTTTTAAAAAGGTAATTACACCCACAAAAACAGGAGCAGGAGCACAAGCCGCATGTGACACTTCCTTAAATGATTGACCGAGGTGTAAATTCAGCCCTACTGGGCGCGTCTACATGTTCATTAATGCGCTGTAATTACTGCGCATTAAATTTAGTACCTGTAATGACAGGTACTGACTTAATGTGCTGCAATCATTGCTGCTGCGTGTTAGCGCAGTTGAATGGCTTTTGGTGACGCTAATGCACAGATTTGTTAGCACAGTTTTGCCCACCACGCTAATGTGCAGTCGCATTAGTTTTCTGCGCGTTGAGCGTCTCGTGTAGACGTGCCCGCTGCTTGCAAATGCGCGTGTGGTTTTGACCCGCTAAGAGTTGTTTTCCTGAATTAAAAAATTAGGCAGCATCTTTCCTTGGTCCCAAGGACTGGAGCCTGGAATTATTGGCGCTTTGGGCCAAGGACCGTTTGATTACTGTTTTGTACCGTGGCTCGGATGGCAAGGCTCCGGCAGGGCCGAGATCTCTGAAGGGCTGCTGCACTATAAATGATGACTAATTTCCTAAGTCTCCAGCTGACTTGGCCCCTCAGATACCTAAGCAGCCTCAATAAATTCAAGCTGTACCTTGGGGTTTTGCTGCTTCTCTTCCTTTCCCCATTCTGCGTTTGTCCTAAGTGTCATCTTGTATTTTTCTTGAGCGTCGAGTGAGCTGCAAGCATAAACCGAGCCATTCATGTCCTGCTCAGCGTTATTGGTCTTATCTAAACACCTGCAGATGGCTGTATTGTCACAAGCCAGTAGCTTTAATTTTATTATTATTATTTTTTTAAGAACATACTTCATAAACTAATTACAAAGGAAGGCCCTGATCTGGTGAAGATTTATGTGCGTGCTTCGCTTTTACACATTGGGAACAATCTTGCAGCCCTTGGTGCATAGACGCTTTTGTGTGGCTTGGGGTAGGGAGCGGGGAAAGGAGAGTACCGCCAAGGCGCGAAACCTTCGCTCCCTCTGCCCGTGCATGCCCCCTGCCCACCAAAGACTTGCATTAATTTCCCACCGACTCTTCCCATACAAAAGGCAAGAGGCTTCAAGCTGACTGGAGGGGCAAAGGTTTGGGAAAACTGCTGCAGCAAGGACTGATGCAGAGTGACAGTAATGAGCTGACCTGGCAGGTGGGAGGGAGAACGACGGGGCAAGGGGGAGGCAACGAATACCTTGTGAATTAAGCAGTTCCCATGACTTAGTCGTTGAGCCTTGCTGGGTTGGTTTTTTTTTTTTCTTCTCTGTGCATATCGTATAATTACCAGAGATGGAAACCGCCAAACCTGCCTTGCTTCCTTCGCTGGGTCCCAAAGGCAAAGAACATGGGCAAAGCTTTGTCCTAGATCCAAGCGTTGTGGTTCAGATCCGGGTCACCGGGGCAAATTGCAGCTTGGAGGGCCTCGGGGCTTGGGGTGATCAGCACCCGAAACACTGGATGAAACGTACCTCCTCTTAGACCAGTGATTCAGATTCTCCACCTCCTCGAGTGCCCCAAATCCATAGGTGCTTCTCTTCCAGCATTGCATATCCCTCCTGCCTCTTGTCACCCATTTCCCAGGTCGGTTTTGCTCCAAGGGGGAAGATGAGCGGCGTCGGACACAAAAAGAGAGAAGGAAAATGCTCGGGAAGTCCAGCGCTGCATGCACAGTATGGACCATCCAGGGCCTGTCAAACTTTCAGTTCCTTTGATGTACTGGGAAACGGCATGTCTGTTTAAATAGAGAATTAATGGAAGCCTTTGTAACAATTGCTATATAAATATTGTTCAGGAAATTTCCCAAAGGACAATTTCATATTGTATGTAGCTGAGTAGAGGCCAAAAAAAAAAAAGAAAAGGCCGGTTCAGTTTTCGCTCTGAGTATCTGTGGATTTCTCTGAGTTGTGCTCGGAGTTGGTGTTCATGTTGGAGGCCGGCTTTGTTGTAAAAGCTTGTCAGTTGGAAATCGTTAGCAATAGAAAATGGGTTTTTGTTGGTTGCACTGGTGAAATAGGTTGGTGCTGGAGGGGATGTCATCAGCAATTTTTCTGGCGCGCTTGCTGATAGAATTGAAATTTTCTCGTGAGAATAAGCTCTGCTTCAGAGCAGCACACGCGGCAACTTTTTTTTCGAGCCTTATGACGAATCAAAGATGCGTCACTTCTCTCTCCGGCTCTGACTCAGCGGCACGTAACGATACTGCCCGAGTCCATGCAATACTACCCGAGTCCATGCAATATGTCTTGTGCAGAAGGATGCCAAAGGGCTGCAAACGGGTTTCACTTAGTACTGGGGTTGGTCGTGGGAGTTATTGCACAGCTCGTGGAAATGCTGCGCATGTGGCGAAGGTAGGAAGGGAAGAACGGTACAAAATACAACTGGAGTTGAAGGACGAGAGCATAACAGGAGCAGGATGAGCTTGCGGGGGCTAACAACCCGGAAAAAAGGCCTGGGGCATTGCTGCTGGTTGGGAGTGGTCAACCTGAGGCCTCCTCTGTAGGATGGCAAGGTTCTTTGGTTAAATGTGACATCTTTTATTAGACCAACTAAATAGTTGGAAAAATTGTTCTTTGCAAGCTTTTGGGTACAAACATGCTTCCTCAGACAGAGGGAGACTACTGTAGGCTGGCACTCAGGCCATGGCAGAGCCTGCTCTGGTCGTGCAGTCGCTCGTCTCCTTGCTGACTGGGGATGACTGATGCAACTCTCCGAATTGCTGAGCTCTGACAGACGGAGGTGGAGAGATGGTTGCATGTGGCTATGGTTCTGGTTTCTCCCTCCTCCCCCCCCCGTAAGACATGCAATGCAAATTTATCTCTTGTGGTCAGATTTACAAGTTTGAGTAAAAAACAAAACACAAAACAAAACAAAAAAAAAACACCCTTCCTCTTCTATATTTTGCTCGCTCTTACAGGATTGTACTCACTGATTTTGGATGTCTCTCTCCTGCTTCCATGCTTCGAATGCCCTGCCCTCTCTGAGTCTGTTGGGCTGCGTTCTGCTGTTGGACAGGCGCTCACTGTGCCGCATCCCTGTCTGAATTTTGGCACCTACTGGGCGCGTCTACACGAGATGCTTATTGCACAGTAGCTTAATGACACTGTGCAGTAGCGTGCTGGTCAAAACCGGTGCTAATACGCTACTGCGCAGTGTTATTAATTCATAGATTCATAGATTGTAGAGCTGGAAGGGACCACAAAGGATCATTGTGTCTGACCCCCTGCCGCTGGCAGGAAAGAGGACCGTGGTCAGATGACCCCAGCCAGGTGGCTGTCAAGCCTCCTCTTGAAGACCTCCAAGTCAGGTGACAGCACCACCTCTCTTGGCAGCCCGTTCCAGATTCTGGCCACCCTTACTGTAAAAAATGTATTCCTAATGTCTAACCTAAATCTCCTCTCCAATAGTTTGCACCCATTATTCCTAGTTACTCCTAGGGGTGCCCTGGTAAATAGCGCATCACCAATTCCCTGTTGTCCCACAAGCTACTGTGCAGTAAGCATCACCAAAAAAGTGCACTGGTGCTACTGTGCAGCAGTCCAAGATACTGTGCATTTAGTTATTACTTCATTAAGCAAGTACTAAATGAAATGCATAGTACCCACTAACCTGAAAACTTGCTTAAAAATTGTTTTCCAACTATTTAAGTTGGTTTAATAAAAGAGATCCGATTCACCCAGAACCTTGTCTGCCTAGTAACCACTGCGCATTAATGAACATGTAGATGCACCCCCTGTATACAGGACCTATTTGGTGAATAGGTTTTTCTGGGCACCAGCAGTACTGTCTGCTGAGGAACATGCAACAGGTTGAAAACATCCTGACCCGAGCTCGAGCGGAGAGCACAGTGTTGAATGGGGAGAAAGGTTTTGTTTGTTTGCGTTGGAGTAGCACACGGAGGTCCCGGCTGAGATAAGGCTTCGTTGCGCCATCCAGACACCGAGCTAGAGACCGTCCCGGGCCCAGAGAGCCAGTAATCTGAATAGGCAAAGGGTTGGAGGGGAAACGAGCACCGAGTGACCTGCCCGAGGTTGCACAGCTGAGCTGGGAGTGGAGTGCTCGCCCCCAAATCCCTGTTGTGTGCCTCACCCACTGGGCCATGCTGCCTTTTTCTGTTTGGTGGCACCCACGATTCTGGGCAGTTCCTGCGCCCCTGCACACCACAAAGGAAATACGTTAAAGAAAAGACTTCTGAGCTCAAGCGATTGTTTGTGGGGGGGTTTTTTGGTTTTGTTTTTTTTAAATATATGACTAAAGTCTTGCGGCGGCGGGGGGTGTGGGATTAAATCTTTTTTTTTTTATTAACTGACTTTTAGTCACACATTGATATCAGAGACCAACGTTTTCCACCTTGCTGGTAGCTGTGTCGGGCTGAGCAGGCCTATCGCTGCTGGAATCGAGAAATTCGTGGTACGCCCGGGTTTCCGAACAGCTGCAGCGGTTGTGAGACTTGTGGAGGGGGGGGGCCGGGCAGGGAAATGAGATAAGACCGAGCTCGGCCAGGGCTTGTGAAAGGTAGTTTGTGGGCTGAGTTATGGCTAATGCCTGGCACGTGGCACTGGCAGAGTACCAGCGGGCTGGGGTGTGGGACTCGGACCAGTCGGCTGGAAAGGTTGGGGGGGGGCTGCTGGGGGTCTGAAGGAACTCAAGGGTGCCCCTGCATCGTGGTGTAAATCCGGTGGAGGTGGAAAGGAGGAAGCACGCTAAGCCTGCAGGTTTTGTGCTCTGGTCCGGGGTCTGAAGGAGCCTTGGCTGCCCTCCCCGCGGGCCCACCGCTCTGGGGAGCGTGGGTGTAGCACGGGGTCCTCCGTCCCTGTCCTGACCCTTGCTCGGCCGAGCAGAGAGGACAAAGCGCCCCCACCCATCCGAGTCCAGCTTTCTCCTCCGTGTTGCGGGACTGCGCCTCTGCACACTCGCCCGTCTTCCCTTGAGCCACCCTTTCCCACCGACGGGGTGGAGGCGACGGCGGTCTGCCCTGTAGCATGCAAACAAGCGCGTTCCTGCCGCACTTCCACAGAGAAGCACAGTGTTCAAGCCAGCTCGTGGTGGTGTTGTGTGACTTTTTTTCCCCTCTGGGTACCGAGCGGGGATTTCCTGGTACAGTCAGCCCGGGATTCGGGTGGGTGGACGGCTGGCGGTGAAAGGGAGCAGGTGAGAGTCTTTGGCCGGGGTGCGCTTAAATTCCTGACTCGGTTGCATGAACCGTGATCAAAGCGGCAGGTTACGTGCGTCTTCAGTCCAGCTCGTTATGCACCAAAGGAGCATTGTGATAGTTTTGCCTGATGCTTTTTATTATTATTTGGTCACATCAGCAATGCCCTTACTTTTCCAGATGAAACAAGGCGCTAGTTGAAAGCCCGGCACAGCGAAGCCCGACACCGGGACTTTGATTGGATTGGAGTTTTAATTAGAAGTCAGTTAAAACTGGTAGGTCTCTGTTTTACAAGCATCTCCAGTGATTACTTTAGGAGGACTCTCATTTGTAAGGGTATTTTCTTTAAAAAAAAGAAAGGAAAAGATGGCTTGTACATAAAACGGGAAAGCAGCGAGTTAGCTCTCAGGCCAGAAGCTTTAACACTAAAGAACCTGGAGAAAACTTTATTGGAAGTTTAACTACGGGCATCAGCTGCAATCATTTCTCGCAGGCACTTTCATGGCGTCTCATCACCGGCATAGCCGAGCAGATGAAGCCGATGAAATTGCGAACCAAACTTTATTTAGCTGGTGCCACATCATAACAAGCTTTCGCACCACATGTGCACAGTTGAAACACAAGCCGTGCAGCCGTTTTGTTAAAAAGCGACGGCAAAGGGAAAATTGAGCGGCGCTGTGCAGAAGGTAGCCGTATGTTGTTCTGACCCACGACTCGAGGATGTTGGTCGATAGGGGAAGCGTTTGATGCAGAGACGATCAAAAGAAATCGTGCTGCCTTTGCCATGTTCTTAAGTCTTTCTGGCAGGTGCAGGCCTGCTGCTGCTGTGGGCACCTCCCTCTGTTTCCTTGAAACGTTTAAAATTTGCTCCAGTGGGGAGAGGGGGGCAGCAGCACCTGTGTGTCTTGCACTCTCTAGACCTGGCGATCATTGGGATCGGGGCAGATAAATGTGCATTGCCAAGCGCTCCTTGAAGTGAAACAGAAACTGTAGAACAAGTGCTAGCTTGCATGGCCCGGTTACTTCTGCGGGTTTGGCCGGCAAAACATGCTCTGGTCCGCGGGAGGCAGGGAGGGAAAGGAAGCTGGCCTGTATGCATGGCTGCTTCTTGGTGCTCAGCTGGGTTAAAGGTCTGCGATGCTCAGTACCCACTTCTGGGTTGAGCATCCTGCCCGCGTACTTCACCGGGGCACGTACGTGACACGACGCTGCTCCGGCATCAGGGGAACTTGCATTGCAAGTGGAATCGGGACATGCCTCGGTCTCACCCGGCATGCTGGGATTTTAAGCTATAGCCTGGTTTTTTAGCAGGCTTTTGGGCCTCGTGTGCACAAGGAAAGGTTTACATATGCCCTCCGCCACTGCTAACAGCTGGACTGCTGGAAACTGTACTATGAACAGAGCTCGTGCATTTTCTGCAACAGTGCTGCCTCTGATGGAGAATTAGTGGTCCCAAGGAAGGCACAGCTTGGCTCCTGCAGTTCACTAATCCGGAGCCAGGTTTGCCAGCGGCTCCTTTCTCTCTTCTCCCTCGTCTGGTGGGGATCGGACAAATGCAGACCTGTTGGTGGAGCGTCTGGTTTCTGACCGGCTTTCCCTCTTGCTCTTCGAGCAAGCGTGCCAGGTGCCAACCCGAGCGACACGCAAGCAGGTTTTGTTGCAAACGCTGGCCTGGCGTTACTCAGGGAGCAGAAATGGAGATCGAGCACAGCTGCCCTGGCTCCCAGCTCTGAAGCAGAGGGATGTCAGTGGTCCAGCGACCATCCGTGTTTCCCGAGGTTAGGCCGGAGAGGATAATTGGTACCCGGGAGTGCTGAGTTCTGGGTTGTTTTCAAAACTTGGATGGAAAACCTGCAAGACATTTATTTGGGGGGGGGGAGAGGGGTGTCAAACATTTTTTGCCCAGCCATTGGTGATTTGATTGCGTGCTTTCCTTTGGAGATTTTTTTTCCACCGTGCCTAGCGCTGACTCCACTTCGTTCCTCTTGAAGTTAGCAGGGGTTTAACTACCACTTCTAGCGGGAGCAGTGCTGAGCTCCTTATTGCCCAAGTCATTTAAGGCCCATTTAAAGAAAAAAAAAAAAAAAGATGCTTTAATATACAGATAGGTCCTCAATGGGGTTTTCAAAAGACTGCCGTTGAAGTCAACAGGAATGAGTATGATTCACAAAGGCGCTCGGTGCCGATCAACATCTCGAGACACTTTTAGAAAGCTGCCCCTTTGGCACTCTTGGAAATGTTATTCCAGGTCTCACTGAAAGTCTCACTTAGACTCCAATGTCCCATTGTCAAAAGTGTCTTAAGTGCTGCAGTCTTTTAAGCTGTTTTGAAAAATCTGACCTGTCGTCTCACTGTATGCCGGCAAAGGAGGTAATTAGTATTATCTTCGCTTTGCAGATGGGGGGAAAAATGGAGGCGTAGAGATATCTAGTCAGACTTGGAGCTGTCGCGCTTGCCAAATACCTTGAGGTTCCAAAGTGAAAAGGCGGCCAAAATAGTTCTCGTTTTGAAAGAGGGCGATTCCCAACCCTGTAATTGCCACTTTATGTAATTCCCCTATCTGCTCATCGCGCAGCTCTGAGATTGCTCAGCTGCTCGTATGCGCCTTGGGACTTTCGGCCGAGGCAGGGTGGAGGTGGGGGGGGTGAGAGTCGGACCTGTTGGTTGTGCGACAGCCCTCTTCCCCCTTCTGCAGGTAGCTGTGTGCACGCATAACTTCGCACCCGGTGTAAGGCTTGCCTTCAAATTGCATCACCGGGTGAGCTGCGAGACGAGAGATTGGTTTTCATTCGTTGTCGGTGCAAGCCCCATGCAAAAGGTTTCAGTTTCTTAGGCCAGCTTGCTGAAAAAGATAGCTCCGGACGTGCCAGGGTTTGTTTGCAGTTGCTTGCGGTGAGAAGCAGCGTGCAGGCTGAGCATGGGGTGCAGAGGGGCGATGCGAGAGTGGTCTCCAAAGCATGCAGAAAGCAGCCCCAGGTTCCAGGTTCCCTGGTGCCCAGGGAATAGGAACCTCTGCCGCAGACCCGTCTTGTCCCAAGTTGATGCTTCAGGGCCAGGTGGTGCGCTATGGCAAATTGGCCTTTTAATAAAAATGCAGTCGGAGCCGATGAGGACAACACAGCATTCGCACCCGCGCCCCTCAGCCCTCCGGTTCATTTTTCGAGGGGAAGGGGGCAACTGAGAGAGGAATAATGTGTGAAATCAGTGATGAAAACATTGAGACCCAGGGTTCGTTACCGAGCACAGGCTACCAGTTAGCTTGCGAATTAGGGAAATCTTTCACCTCCTTTGCAACAAGTGGGGTGTAGTTTCATAGCAATGCTGCAGTTTGCAGCTGCTGGTCCCTAAAACTTAAGAGACTGGCCACTCCAGCTGCGAGGACATGCATGTCCTCTGCTGCCGGTACTGCACAAACTTTAAGCCGATTTTTGCACACTTCTCTGTGGGGCAGCAGAGTGTTGCTGTCCCCATTTTAGATGCCAGGGAAGTACAATGGGGGCGGGGCTAAGGGATGTGCCCAAGGCCACCCAGGTATTCTGTGGCAGAGCAGGGTATTGCATTCAGCCCGGTGCGCTAACAGTCCGACCTCTGTTGTTCCCACTTCGCACGTCCCCTCTGTTTCAGCACGTTGAAAGCTGTACTCCCTGTGCTTTGGGATCCTCCGGCAGACGGCGTGGTAGAAAAGAAGAATCCCCACATGTTGTATTGCGACTTCCAGGAATATAGGGCCTTGGTGCTTTTGGGAGAGCCCCCCCCTCCGGCTTTGTTTCGCCAGGCCCTGGCTATTCTTCAGTAGAGCCCTCCCGGAGCGTGATCTAGTTCAGTCCATTAGGAGCGAGAGACGGGCCTGACTGATTCCTGCTCCCTGCTGCATAATAAATCTGATACTAAAATTAGTGCTGGTCTCCTTAGGCCATAATTCTTGCTGAGATTATAGAGATTTGTGCGTGTAGGGAAGAATCACGGGTGCGGGGGTGTGCGTGTAGCAGAGGTTGGGCTTGCTTTTTTTTTCTTTTTCTTATAACCTTCAGTGTCCACTTTCCAGGTTTTTTATTTACCATCCCCCCATCTTTTTTGCGCCCCCCCCCCTCCCCTTGGGAAGTGCTTAGCCTTTCTGTGTAGTTTGGCTATTTAAGCCTCTGTCACTGCAGGCAGATGAGTTCCTTGGGAGCTCTTCTGAAGGTTTTGTAATTGAGTCTTTTACCACGGCGACAGGATATTATTAACCTTCAGTAAAGCAATTTATTTCATACTCCTTTGTGGGGATAAGCTTTTTTTTTTTTTTTTTCCCTTTCCTTTTACTCCCCCATCAAGAAAATATGTATGTAGAAATGGGTTTTGCAGAGCTTGCAGGAAGTATGATTTAAAAATAAATAATAATAGACTTGAAAATTGGGCTCTTCTGTCTGCGTGGGCATACAAGAAACTTTTGTCCCAAGTGAATTACTTTTCCTGTGTTGTTGTTGGGGTTTTTTTTTTTATTATTTTTAAAACATGGCTTTGTCCATCAGTGGGTCCAAAAGGGGGTTCCCACTGCATTTTCAAGCTCTAGGTATTTAATCACTGCTGCTACTGGAAGCAATAAAACATTTTGTTTTCATTGCTTGCAGCTGTCTTCTAACTGAGAACTAGAGGGAAGAGTCTTTTGGTGGGATTTGCCTTCTTCCTATTGTTCCCCTTGCCCTGAAAATAAATGCAGACTGCTCCAAAGGTTTGGTCTCGTGGCTTTGTAGCTAAGGCACTGGGCTGGCACTTGGGAGAGCTGGGTTTAGCTCAGGGTGGGCAAAATGTGGCCCGTGGGCCGGATGTGGCCTGCCAGGCCATTCTACCTGGCCTGTGGGGCCCCTAAAAAATTTAGAAAATTAATATTTATCTGCCCCTGGCTGCCTGGCATGCAGCCCTCAATGGCTTGTCAAAACTCAGTAAGCGGCCCTCTGCCCGAAATAATTGCCCACCCCTGGTTAGCTCCTAGGTCTGCCACGGGTGTCTCATGTGCCTTTTGGGCAAGTCGCTTAATTTCTGTGCCCAAAGCGGCATCTGTAAAATGGGGGTGATAATATTTCCCTTGTGTTTTTTATCTTGTGAAGACAGTAAGTTTGGGGCAATCAGGATGCATTTGGATGTTTATCTTGCTGGGATCCTATGATCCCTGCTGACTTCCTGCCCCTGGGGCAGGGGGCTGGGCTCGATGATCCTCCGGGGTCCCTTCCAGCCCAAATGTCTATGAAATAAATCTGTGCAATAAAGATTCTCTGTCCTCACTCTGTGTGTGTGTGTGTGTGTGTGTGTGTGTGCGTGTGTACATGTGCGTGGGCATGTGTCCACGCATGCATTTAAACATATGTATGCAGATCCAGGCTATGGTCTTAGTTCTTGCTGGGCTTGTGGACACTACCATCAGACAAGCACATATTAAAGTGCCTTGCTCTTTTTTTTTTTAATCAGTAAGACTCAGAACAACTTATGGGGGTGGTGAGAGGCATTATTTCTATTTTGCAGATGGGAAAACTGAGGCCCAGAGAGGACAGTGACTTGCTTAGGCCCATGGGAAGAATGGGGGTTAAACCCAGGCCTCCTGTCCACTGCTTTGTCCACTTGGCCACAGTGCAGATGTACCTGCCTTAGGTCTCATGTAAAGTGCTTGACAATATTGGCTGTCCTCTAGGCGAAGAACAGTCGCATCAGGGCAGTAATAGTGCCGGTGTTACCAGTGTGTCTCTCCTCCTTGTGCTCGACTTCGCTTGGGATAATTCAGGCTCCACGATGCATTCATTCTAGTTTCTTTGCTGAAGGTGCTCTTTTTTTCCCCTTTTTTTTGATGGGACCGCTTGTCCATTGCGAGCTGTATGGAAACCACGTTGTTTCATATGGAAACCTTTTTTTTTTCAATCTGGTAATATGCTTATTGGCTTTTCTCCTTTTAATACCACGTGCTTGTGTGGAGCCTTCCTTCCAAGGAGTTCAGTCTGCTCTGCTTTATATGAATTCGCTTAGCTAGCACCCAGATCCAGTGAGGATGTGGCATTATCCCCAAATGATAGGTGTGAGCTCGGAGTCCAGAGCTAAAAAGTGACTCGACTGAAGTTTCCCAGTAAATTGCCAGGCAGAGTTTCGTTCTCTAATAGTCTCTACAGTTTTGTTTCCCCTTTGCCTTACAGGAACTCCTCCAAAGCGTCTCTGCCTTGATGTCTATTATTAGACTTTTTCCAGAAAGAACGGCCCAGAGTTTATTTTGCTGTTGTCCAGCGCCGTCTGAATATCAAGGCCATATTGATGCCGTTCTCCTAGAGCCCGGGTATCACACCAGGGAGTACTCTGTATACGTGATGCCTAGGCTATAAGGTTTCTGGGGCAGCGGTTGGGTGTATTCTCCTGTGCCTAATATCCCAAAGACCCGGTGCCTTTGGCCAGTACAACAGTGGCACCGATGACAAGAGCTGAGAGCAAGTACAGTTGGGAAAAGAGTGGTTTCATGTCTGGAAATGGGCAAGCAGGCCTTTTTTGCTAGGGTGCCTCGGGGTGAGAAAATATGCATGACTTCTTTTTTTTTGTTTCCGATTTGTAAAATGCCGCACAAGCGTTTGCGTTCACATCATCTTCCTGTCCACGGCGGGCCACCTGCTCCTTGGCCATTTGTATTTCTGTTGCAATTGTAGCCGTCTGCGCAATTGCCTTTTAGTTGCAATAGTAGCTGTCTGTGGTTTTGTCGTTGCCGTCATGAGAAACCCTCCCAAAAACCAAAGGCGAATCCTCTGACTTCACTTTTCCGTCCCAACCTTTGCACGGCACCAGTCAGCGCGTGGCTGCGCCCGTGTCCCGTGGCTGTCAGCCGGCCCGCAGCGTGGCGGCAGTAACTGCAAGCCGGTGGAGAAACAAATGGCTCCGAAAAGGTGCCTTAGCGTCAGCGCCTTTATGGGGACAGCTCGGCGCGCGGCCGCCCCCTTTTGAAAAGCAGCCCGCAAGCCGTGCCCCCCAAACGCAGAGCGAAGCCCGTTTGCACGGTCGCTGTTCAGTTTTCAAGGGGAAAGCTCTCGCCTGCCTCGGCCCGGTGGCGCGCGCAACCGTGCAGCTGGCGTGTTTATTTTTAAATCTTTTCGCCAGCCAAGCTTTCTAATTTAAAATACTCGAAACTACCTTGTGGGGCTATAACTGCGATCGTGAACGAAGCCCGCTAGCTGCAAAGTTTTTTTTTTTTTTTTTTTTTTTTTTTTTCTTCCCAGCTTCCCCACCACAGATTTAATTAAAATATTGTGAAAGGCAGTCATTGAAAATGAGAAACCTTTTGAGTTGAAGGGACCCTTATTTCCCTCCGCGGAGCTTTTTGTCACCATAGAGATGAAAAGAGAAGCTCAAAATTGCACCTTCCCCTTGTGCGTTGCTACCAAGGGGATGTGGTTGCAGGTAGCAGCTGTGCTGAAATCAGCAGGGCCCTTTAGCGCCGGGGGAGGATACAGCAAGGCCCTTGCTCATTGGTTGGGGACACGCAGACACATTTTAACTCCTTGCAGTGCACCAGTGTCACATCAGGATTTCCTTCCTTTCCACTGGAGATCTTTTTTTATTTATTTATTTTTTTTTCATTTCCTGTACTTCAAGGCAGGAGTTTTATTTAGCTTTGCAAAGGGCAAGAATTTAAATCCTCCTTTGCCTCTTTTTTTTTTTTTCCCAAAAAGCAACTTTCTTTAGAGCGTGGTCGGAAACTGTAAGGCGGAGTTGGTCCCAGGGTTTTTTAAATTGCTTCATTGTTTTGCAGAGGTGGATGCCTAAGCCCCGTTAAGTAACAGTGTTGCAATCCAAGCTCTGGTGCGTTTTGAGCAGAGCAGGTTGGTTTCTGAATCAAAACTTTTTTTCCCCTCCCCCAGCAGCGAGAGAGGCTGCCTGCTTTTTTGTTTGAGAACCCAAATTGTTTTGGGGTTTCAAGAAAAAAAAAAAGTGCATTAGGGTTTCCCCACCCCCCACCCCAGCAACCAGCCCCGCTGGAAGTGAAGGGATTAGCAAACTAAAAATACACGCGGTGTGTGATAAAACTGCTCCGATATAGTTTCAAAGACAGTTGCACAGAATGAAGATTATCGGAGGCAACACGACACAGGCCAGGGTTAGCCCTCTAATTGTTTTAGAAACATTTCCCCCTCCCCCCCACCCCCTTCCCTAATTGCATTAAAACAGAGTGAAATGCAGGCACAAGTGGGTTTTTGGCACAAACAGCTCAGGCAAATGGAAGTAAAATGTAGATTTAAGATGCCCCCTCTTGCCTGTGCCGTGCCATTCCTGTTTAAATGGTCTGTAATGGTTTGAAGCTTTTTGAACGCAACCTGTTGTGCTGCAACTTCTTCGTAGACATTGAATATCCTCCAAGTTAAAGACCTGACTGTTAAAGGGTATTACAAGACAGCAGGTAAATTAATGGTATAACTCTTGGATTAAAAATGCAGCTAATGTTTTAATGTAATATTTAAAGTCAAAACTGGGCAAAATATTTCAACGCATGATCCGAGGCACTCCTTTCTAGTGACTTGCAAAGGGCTTTGGATCGAGCACTTTCGCCTTATCGCAACGAGGACCCAGTCACTTCAGCTGGAGCAAAATGACTCCAAGCACCGTTGCTGGCAGGATTTGCCCCCCGGCCGTTAGCCTGGCTTGATTGCTTAATAGATACTAAGAAGAAATAACAGTATTGTTTCTATAGGGGTCCCAGCTGAAGATCAGACCTCCGCTGTGCTAGGCGCTAGACTTGCTGGGGCTCTGCTAATCTGTCATTGGCATTGCACGACATTTCTGAGCCCTCAACTATGTTTCTTCGGGAGCTGGTGTGCACGCTGATGAAGTTTGCCCTTGTGCTTTCCTTGAGTGTCACTAATAAGAACTGCTGGCCTGAATCAGTGTCTTGGAGAATCGTCGATTCACTAATTGCTGATAATCAAGTCCCTGCTCCCTCCTCGCGCTGAGAGCACTTCTGTTTCCTGCCGTTCTGCGCGGGGCTCGGCCAGAGCTGGACGCACCCAATGCAGAGGGGGTTTTGAGCTCTCGTGCTCGTTCTCCGAGGTGCCCCAATTATTGGCGTTTGGGCTGGATTTAAACAAGGGGCCCTTTCTACACCGCTGACCTTTCCTGCCAAAACGAGATGGCGAGGTCAAGGCTTGACAGTTGAGGTGGAGGGGGGGAGCAGGCGTGTTGAGTGTTAATGGAGACCCGTGACAACCCCAAATTCCTCAGTGTTCGACTCGAGTTAGTGCCACTTCAGCCAGCGGAAATTACTCGCAATGCAGGCAACAGGCTTTTATTACTGGTATTTTTTGCATTTTAAGGACTTTGTTTTTTTTGTTGTTGTTCTTGCCTGCTTTTGGATTGAGTTGGGGAAAAGCTCGTTTGGGGGGTTTCTTGCACCGAATTCCCAGTCCTTGAAACAAAACGGGGTCACTCAAAACCTCAGAGTCTTCTTTTTTAGGGGTTCGACCCTGATGGACGGCTGCTACGTCAGTGCTTCTCAATACATCGGGGTGGGCAAAATGTGGCCCACGGGCCAGGTGCCACCCTGTGGCCCATCTGGCCCGTGGGGCCCCTAAAAAATTTAGAAAATGAATATATATCTGCCCCTGGCTGCCTGTCATGCGGCCCTTGATGGCTTGCCCAAGCTTCGTGTGCGGCCCTCCGCCCAAAATAATTGCCCGCTCCTGCGGTACATCCTGCCTTGGCAGCATGCACGCTCCATGCTGCTTCTCAGCCTCCTACCCCTGTAAGGTGATGCATATCCAAAAGGTCTCTGTACTCCTTCCCCCCCTGATTTCCCAGCTCTAATACTATCAGAGGACCTGTCTCCTTCCTTGGGTCCAAAATGTGCATTAGGAACGGAGGCGTTGGCTGTGCCTGCTTCTCTAGTTGGACCCAGTCTTAGAAGAGCTCAAAGAGAGACCTGTGCAGAGGGGAGAGAGAGACTACGACT